>NC_133026.1:83462500-83828750 GCF_048771995.1 Taeniopygia guttata
GCAGAGTGAGAAAAAGAAAAAGCTGTGACACTGTGAAAACACTGTTCAGCAGGAGCAAAAACATTGGTGCACCATTGACACCATACTAGTCATAAATCTGAAATATGGCATTCTACAAGAAACTACAAAGAAGCTTAATTCCATCCCAGCCAGGCCCAATATAAAAGTGTGACTAAAGAACAGATTCTTTTTTAAATTTTAATACATCTTTGTTCATCTTGTTCCTTCTGCTTTGATTAGCTACTTGGAATGCCTTGTTAAGGTTTCCACCATCATTTCGGCTCCAGTGAGGGTGGAAAGATTACAGTACAAGCTTCTTTTCAACAGCAGTGGATAGATAATTTCACATTTTCTGATTATTTTTCTTGTAGCAACATGAACATCTTTTGGTCCTTGTCCAAATGCTGTGTAACAGCTCTTCATGCTTTGACAGAATCAAGAGGTTCATGATAATCATCTAATTTTCCCATTGGGAATCTGTCAGTGCTAAGACAACCCTATGGTTTAAAGGGAAGGAATTTTAAAGTCACAGAACCTGTTCTGTGAATGTGCAGTACTTGATTGTCAATAATGATGAGGAAATAAGGGGAAATGTAGGAAAATTTGATCTTAATTCTGTGCAATTAATGTAATTCTACCTGGGCTTGCTTTACCTTCCTCTGTGTCTTGTTATTATTCATTTTTCATTTTCAATCCTGTAAAGAAAAATAAGTTACATTAAAAAATGTAATTATTTATAGCACTGGACTTCAAATAATATCTGTGAATTCAACTCCACTTAAGTTAATAAAACCTTCTGCACACATGTAAGAGCACAATACTCCATTGTGGAGAGAATGAAACATCTAGCCTTGCAAAAGTTTTTATCTTGTAGTATTGGTGGACATGCAAAGACCTGAGTGTTTAGTTTCTCTCTTCTCACTTTGAGAATGTTTGTGAATTCTGTAAATAATGGATGAATAACCTGCAGATTGAACAATAGTTCAGGATTTTCGAAATGCATTGAAGAACCTGGTGCTGAGGAAGTATGAGTACATTGTAGGACAAAGTGATGCTTCTACCCCTTGCATAGGTTATCGTAGGAATATAGTGCCAATAATATACTCTTTCTTCCCCCTTTTAATCTTCAGGATACTTTAGCCTGTGGAAGAAAATTACTAAACTGCTGCTTTTACTTTGCGTGTGTTCCAGAGGGGTTGATTTGACAGTTTTTACAACCAAGAAAAAGAGACTATGCTGCCACCCATGTGTCATGATCCAGTTATCAAGGGTAATTAGAAATGGCTCTGCCCAAATTAAGGTGCAAATGAGACCATATGCCAGTGATAATAGTATGGGTTTTATTTGAAGTAAATATGAGAGAGAGAGAGAGAGAGAGAGAGAGAGGGAAGGAAGGAAGGAAGGAAGGAAGGAAGGAAGGAAGGAAGGAAGGAAGGAAAGAAAGAAAGAAAGAAAGAAAGAAAGAAAGAAAGAAAGAAAGAAAGAAAGAAAGAAAGAAAGAAAGAAAGAAAGAAAGAAAGAAAGAAAGAAAGAAAGAAAGAAAGAAAGAAAGAAAGAAAGAAAGAAAGAAAGAAAGAAAGAAAGAAAGAAAGAAAGGAAGGAAGGAAGGAAGGAAGGAAGGAAGAAAGAAAGAAAGAAAGAAAGAAAGGAATAGGAAATTGATGGAGGGGACAGAAAGAGAATAATAGGGACAGAATAAGGAAAGTATCACCACTCCATGGATTCCAATAATGCTCCATTGATCCTCACCAGCTGGTCTCCTTGGTGATGAAGGTCCCTCTGAAAAGCATAGAATCTGATGGGTTAATATACACTCCGGCCAGGTAGGAAAACCCAGGCATCTCCCTGGGTGGAGGGGGCGTTAGTTTGCCATTATCCCTCGCAACAAACTGGGTTTGTCATGTCACATGCAAGCCTGTGGTGCAAGGCTTCAGGAATCACTCTGGGGAGTGCTTTGGGAAGTCTTGGATGGATTATGACACCCCCTTAGCTGCCTCTCACGTGAATGCCCCATGGATGTGGCCTGTGGGGTTGGGGGTTTCACAACTGGGCCAGTTCATATAAGGGAGGATGGATTTTCTGCATCTGATCAGAGGTTGCACCCAAAACCTCCCCCCAACCCCTGCCTCCTTTTTGGGGCAGTAAACCTGGCTTTTGTGGGCTGTGGTCTCACCCACCCCAAACTCAGCCAGGGAAGAATCTCTGCTGTGTTTGGCTTTCTTGTGGATGCATTCCTCTCCTGCAACCTTGTTTGCGTCTGCGTAGACCTGTGTTTGCTCTTTATCTTATCTAGGCAGCTTAACTTGCAGTCCAAGGTTCTTCAGGGAGGCATCTGTGGTTGTAGCTTCTTTATACATTTTTTCCTATAATAAGCTAAACTTCATTAAGTTTAAGGCATGAACCATTTCAGCCTATGACAATGTGTCAGGCTGCAGGATGTGCTCTGCTCTTATGCCAGCATGGGCCAGCAGCTGTGAGCACATGTGTGAGACTGGATCACAAATGCTGTTTCCTGGGGCTCAGTACTGGGGATATTCCTGTTTAATAGCTCTATTGATCACCTGAGTGAGGGGATCAAGGCAGATCAGTGACTTTGCAGATTACATCAAGCTGGGTGGGAGTGTTGATCTGCACAGGAAGGTTCTGCAGAGGGATCTGGACAGGCTGGATTAACTGGGTTGAGGCCAGCTGTGTGATGTGAAGTGCCAGGTCTATGAGGTGAAGTTCCAGGTCCTGCCCTTGGGTCACAGCAACACCCATGCAGCATTACAGTGTAGTGGGGGGCAGAGTAGCTGTAAAGCAGCTGAGCAGAAAAGGAGCTGGGAGTGCTGGCTGACAGCAGCTGAACATGAGTCAGTGTGTGCCCAGGTGGCAAAGAAGGCCACTGGCACCCTGGCTTGAGTCAGAAACAGAGTGTCCAGCAGGATCAGCGCAGGGATTGTCCCGCTGTACATGGTACTGGTAAGGCTGCATCTCGAATCCCGTGTCCAGTTCTGAGCCCCCCAGTACAGCAAAGACACTGAGGTTCTGGAACGTTTCCAGAGAAAAGCAGTGTAGCTGGGGAAGTGTTTGGAGCACAAGTCTGATGAGGAGAGGCTGAAGGAACTGGGGCTGCTTGGCCTGGAGAAAAGGAGGTGACCTTATTGCTGTCTACAACTCCCTAAAAGGCCACTGCAGCCAGATGGGACTTGGTCTCACCTCCCAAGTAAGAAGTAATAGGACCAGAGGAAGTGGTCTCAAGTTGCAGCAGGGGAGGATTAGTTTGGATATTAGGAAAAATTTCTTCACCAAGAGATTTGTCAGACTTTACAGCAGGCTGCCTGAGCTAGTGCTTTAGTCAGCGTAGATGTGACACTTAAGACATGGTTTAGTGGTGGATTTGGGAGTGCTGATTTAATAGTTTGACTCAATGACCGTAAAAATCTAGCCCAACCTGAGATTCCCTCATGAATTTCTATGATCCTTTGAGTTCCAAAAGCAGGTATACTTTTAGCAGTTGAGCTTTGTATTTTGGTGATAATAGTCCACTAATTTTTTGGGTTTTTTTTTTTTTCTTCAGCAGCTGCATTTGTGATCACCTAGTGCACATCTGTAAGTTTTGTATTCTTGTACAGAGTGTGAGGAAGTTTACAGATTGTTGTTGGCATTCTCTTTTAATAGTAAGTTAACGAGTCTCTTAGGAAAGATGGCAGTATGTGGCCACAGCTAGCTGCCCAGAATCTTAGTTATATTTAAGTGTATGACTGTGATAGAAATTTGTAGGCCTGTTTATAGAGAACTAAATTTTCATCCAAATATTTATGATCTCTTGGGTCTATTAATGCAGAGTTTGAAATAATGTCTGTAAAACATCTCGGCTCCTGCATGAATGTGTTTAAAAGTGTTCAGTGATAAAGACTTCTGGATAGTTTATAGAGGACAGTTTGAGTGTCAATAAAGTTTTTATTCATTTGCATTTATAAGCATTAGATTAGACTACAAAATTTCTTTTATAAAGCTTGTAAAGCCTTTAAACTTAGAGAAGCCTTTGGCCTCATTAAGATGGTATGACGAGATGAAGGTGACAGGTTTGCAGCAGGAGCAGCAGGATTGTCTGAATACCTGAGGGGTGTGCGGTGGCAGGCAAAGGCTGTAAGGGATGGAATGGAGTCTGGGCCAAAGCTCTGTCTTAAACCTAATAGCAGATCCCTGACAGAAGAAGATCCCTCAGGGAAGAATGTGAAGGCAGGACAAGTATAGATAAATCCTTCTCCTAATAAATGTATCTAACTTCTGCCAACCTCTATCTTTGGATATGTATATATGTATACTTTGTCTGTATATGAGCATATGGGTGCAGTGAATGGTATTTTAGAGAAATAGTAATGTGAAAATGTAAAAAATAATTTCACATTCTAGTTTGCACTCAGCGAATCTGTGTCAAGGGACTAAAAGCATAATAAGTAAAGTGCTTGGGATGCAGACCATCCCACTTCTGAAATTGCTGTTCTAGGGGTTCTGAGCGCACTTCAGTTGAGCTTTTCTCTGTATGGCTGCAGCTGTGCATCGTCCCTGTTATATTGGCTGAGAAAAGGCTACTGTGTATGTCTTGAATATATTAATTCAAAATGCAAATAAGACAGGTCATTGATTTGAAATTTTGCATATGAAAAAATCTGTGGAGGGAGATTACTTTTATCTTTCTCAGCAGGTTGAAGGAGGTGATTCTACTCTTCTACTCCAGTCTGGTGAGCCCCACCTGGAATTCTGCATCCAGGTAAGGGCCCTCAGCACAAAAAAGACATGGGCATGTTTGAGTGGGTCCAGAGGAGGACTATGAAGATGATAGAGAACTAGAACAACTCACTTTGCAGACAGGCTGTGATTTGGGATTCTTCACTGTGGAAAAGCAAAGGTTTCAGAGAAACTTGTTTGCAGCCTCCCAGTACCTTAATGAGGCTTAATAGAAGGAGTACCTTGTCCTGATAGTTTTTATAGGAGCAAATAGCAACAGAACAAGAGGCAATGATTTTAAATTGAAAGAGGATAAGTCTAGATTAGACATTAGGAAGAAATTCTTTACTGTGAGGGTGGTGAGGGACTGGAATAGGTTGTCCAGACAGGTTGTGTCTGCCCCATCCCTGGAAATATTCAAGGCCAGTTTGGATGGAGCCTTGGGCAGTCTGATTTAGTGTGTGGCAGCCCTGTCATTGGAAGGAAAGCTGGAACTAAAGGATCTTTAAGGTCTCTTCCAACCCTTAAGATTCTATGATTCTCTGGTGAATTTTGCATATTTCTGATGTAGAATGGGAGGCACCGTTTAAGCATTTTCTAGATATGCTGCTCTATGGTCTCATTTTGCCCTTAGTTTCCAGGAAGAAACACTAAATGCAAATCATTTTTCTTTATTTGCAATAGGTCAAACTAATTTAGCTAAAGTTCACAGCTATCTGCATAGAAGATTATTGTAAACACAATAAAATTCAAAGGTCATTTCTGTGACTGAAAGAGGATCAGAGGTGCTTTCTGTCCTATTTTAATCTACTTCAGAGCATTGTAATGAGTTTAGTAAAGGGTGAAAGTCCAAGACTTTCCCTTGTCATTGTCCTTTATATAACTCCATTAACTATTCACTGGTCTGGCATTATAACATGTTCAATGGTGAATGAAGGAGAATCTGTCAAGGGGAACTTAGTCTATAAGAGCTCCTGATGTATGCTGATTTTGTTGATATGTTTCATCAGTTGAACAGTAGCAGCTTAGAAAGCAGAAGTCAATCTCACTCTGGTAATGAAGCCTTAATACTTACAGGCCATTACAAAGGTGAATGCTGATTTTCAGAATCAGGTTGCAAAAACACTGTGCTTTACATAGTTTCCAAAATAATCCTGAGAAACAGACATGTATTTTTGCTCCTAATTTGTTTCCTGGCACTTAAGCAGGAACATATTTTACTTGTTTCTGCAATATGCTGATATTGCTAAATTTTCCTTCTACTTAACAATCCGAATATTTGCTGTGGAGCTGGTCTAGTCTAACTGGGCCCCTTTGGAGCAATGTAAGTGGAGGCTATTAGGACATGATACTGCTCTTGGGCTTAAGATATGAACACATTTGTGAATTGTGAACACATTTAATTTAACTACCTGCAGGTAATCCTCTCTTCAGATAACTGTTTTTAGTACAGATGGTCAGAAAAGCCTATCCAAGATTCACTGTTCAATAGTTTGAAAATAATAGAAATGAAGACAATTGGATGTAATGTAAAATGCAAATTATTTATCCTCTCCTGAACAGATCAGTTGCTCTCTATTATTGAAAATGGTGTTTAACTCTAGTTTCTATGAAGAGAGAAGACTTATAGAGAAATACTTAGGTGCATTGTTTTACTTTTTTATTCAGCTTTGTTTTTCTTTTTTATTCAGCTTTTAGTTGGATACAATGACCTCAGGTTTTGACTTAATTGTGATGATGTGTGCAAAGCTGCTGAGCTTTGATAGATGATAAGAACTATGGAATCAGACAATCGTGGGCTATTTCAGTTGAGAATGGCTAGATTTGCACTCATTTTCAGACCTTCAATATTCTGCTCAAAAGAAAAGGTTTGTATAATTTTATAAAAGGTTTGATTTTGCTACAGATACTGTATAGAATAATAGAATCAGAGAACATCTTGAAAGGGACCTTAAAGATCATCTAGTTCCAAACCCCGATGCAATGGGCAGAAATGGTTTCCACTAGACCAGGTTGTTTAGAGCTCCATCCAACCTGGCCTTCAACACTTCCAGGGTTTGGGCATTCACAACTTCCCTGGGCATCTGTTCCAGTGCTTCTCGGCCCTTATAGTAAAGAATTTGTTTCTAATATCTAATTTAAACCTACTTGGTTTCTGTTGAAGCCATAGCCTATTGTCCTGTCACTATATGCCCTTACAAAAAGTCCCTCTCCATCTTTCCTGTAAGTATCCTTCAGCTACTGGAAGGGCACAATTACGTCACCCAAAGTCTACTCTTTTCTAAATTGGACAAACTCAGTTTACTCTGCTATTCCTCATAGGAGAAATGCTTCATCCCTCTGATTACCTCTGGACTTGCTTCAACAGGTTGATATCTTTCTTGTGTTTGGGATCCCAGAGCTGGATGCACTACCCAAAACACCATTTTCTCTTTTCAAAGCCAGCATAGTCATAGCTATGGACTTATAATGCCAAGGCACCCTCCTAGATCCATTATGCCCTGCAAAGCATCCCAAACCCCAAACAACAAAACCAAATACCCAATCAAACAATAACAAGAACCCAATATCTCAAACCCCGTCTGAAGTGAAAGGAGAACTATCCTTTCATTAAAGCCTTGAAACTTCCAAGTTCATCTAACTTTCTCCTGAAAGACTTTAACTGTGCAGTCATATGCAGATTAATAAGGAAGTTTCAGTCCTGATACAGATTGTTACAGCATATGATTCTTTCAACTAATAAAATGCCATTCTGAAATTACCTAGAGTAACTGATTAACTCTATTGCAAAGAGGCTAACAGTGTTTCCATGGAAAAACACAGCTCCATCAATAAGGTTTCTAAGCTTTATGGTACACCCCAAAAGGGAATTGCATCCCTAGCGGATGAGGCAATTAATCTCTTTTCCATCTCTTCACTTGGAGACTTCTGACTGCAGTGAACAAAGCCCTTTAAAAGCAATAAAAAAAGGGTTGCTCTCTGACTGCTCCTACAGAAATTTATAGGACATTTTTCACACAAAGACATTTTCCCAGCGGAATGTCTCTTTTCACTGGTGGACTTTGGAAATTGCATTAACCACAAAGCAAGGACCTACATACGTGAACTGAGTGTGTTGGTATTCTATAAGAATGGGATATGAGATGCCACATTATATTTGGATTATTAGAAAAGCCATATCCTGAAAACATTTAATGAGTATGCTAGTAAATGTGACAGATCAACAACAGCAGTATTCGATTTCACATTAATTTATCGCTTGTGAAGAACAGATATATTGTTTTTCAGACACATCTGTATTTCTCAAAGAAAATCAATTCAAGTTGAAAGAAAGTTGAATGCCAGGAAGAAGATCATTAGGTGTGATAAATGCATCTGTGAATGATCTGAGTGTGCTTGCTGAAAGAGAAGAATTTCAGGAGACTGAAAAAAGGGAAAAGTTTTCAGGTCTGAAAAGTTTCTTGTTTGCAATATTATTGCCAATTGACATATCTCAGAGCTTTCTCTGGAAAAACTGGAAATTATTTCCTCTGATGCTATATGCCTATATCTTGGCTAATAAAATAGGCAAATGGATTCTGGTGTGATTAAAAGTAAATGCTTACTTTAATTAGCATTAGCTTTGCAGGACAAAATCCTGTGTAATGTAGGTAGTATAGTAAAAAAAGGGCAACCCTGACTCAGGGAAGAGGTGATGATTTCCGGCTCCAGATCAGAAGTCTGAAGGATATGCTTTATTAAAATATACTATATTACATTATTATACTATTTAAAGAGAGATTATCCTATTCTACATACTTACTGCTTACCTATCAACAACTATCAACTAACTCAACCCGTGACTTCTCTGCTGAGAGTCCGAGACACAGCTGGACCTAATTGGTCATTGAACCCAAACAACCTTCACCAGAATCCAATCAAGCAATCACTTCAGGTAAACAATCTCTGTACCAAATTCCACATGGGAAAAAAAAGGAGAAGAAATAAAGATTGCTTTCTCTTCTTCTCTCAGTGCTTTTCCTCAGAGACAGAATTATATCTCTCTGTGCAGAGAATGTGAATGTCACATAGGTAGATCAAATTTTATTGAAGCCATTTGCATGTAGAATGTACTTGTCCTGTAGCTCTGCTTAAATCAGCAAGATAAAGTTTATTTTGAACATTAAAAGAAGAAGTCAAAATACTCAGTATATTGCATTTATTTTTGTTTTGTCCCCTGATGGGTATGAGCCCCAGATAGTTTTCTGAAGCCAGAGTTATCTTAGGACTCTTCTGCACTGCATTTCAGAGTGCCAGGAGAGAATCCATTATGCATGTTATCTGGATCTTAGTTGTGTCACAGGTGGAGAAGAACAGTGTTCTCAGTTATTGGGTAGTGTCTCCTATCCCATCAATACAAATTAACTAATCTGAATTACACCAGTGATACCAAATGCAAAAATGAATAAATGGAATTACTTTAACTGATGTTCAAAATGCAAAAGTTGAATTGATTTGCAGTCTGTTCACTTGCAGCTTATGAAAAACTTCAAAATTTCAGTAGTATTCAGTAATCTGTATTATTTTAAAGTTCTCTGGGTCTATTGCTGCTTATGTTCTTATCTTGTTGTCCTTTAACCTAAGAAACTTACAAAACCATAGTGTCTTTTAATTATCATTTTGAGGGTAGACTGGTAAGTGACATGTTTCAGTAAATTTAGGTGGGTGGTTGATGCATATCTGTAAACATTTGCTGCAATTCAACAAAGAAGTCTAGTTAATAAACTAATTGTAAGTGATTCAATAAGGAAAACTGTGTATATTTTGTGGTTATGGAATTTAAGTTAGATTGGAGAAGGAGTAGGATTTTCTTTTTCTTTTTAAAGTACATCCTGAGAGCCTTATGGCTATTAGAAAATGATAGAGGAATTATATAAACTGAAAGACTGAATAAAATTATTTTTAGTTGCAGTATTCAGTCTCTATTATGGCTTTTTGAAATGTTCCTACAAGCAACTGGGGCTCATCATTATCTATTACTCCCAATGTAGGTACATGGCTGGTGCCTTTGAAGAATGCAGATTGACCGCCTCCAAATGTGTCAGACATGGATATAACTTGCCTGCATGTATGAGCATTGTACAGTATGAGCTGCTCTCTTCTGTAAAAAAAAAAAAGACCCTCGTTGATTGAAAAGCAACAGTCTGTTCTGACAGTCACAGATTTCTCCAACTTGTGTAGCAGAGATTTCTCCAGCTTAGTCCTTTCACAATTACTTTATTGCCTGTTTTTAGCCTCAGTCAAACAGCAAAAAAAAAATGAAGCTTGAGAGGAATCCTTTATAGTATACTGTTCTTGGGAAGTACATTGAAGAAATTTTCCTCGGGATTTTTTACTGTTTCTAAATTATTGCAACCTAAAATGGTCTTCTGTGTAATGAGTTTTTATGGGAAGTCTCTCCTGGAAACTTCATATACTACTAATGTCAGAAATCTGAATGCATATTCGTGATTATTCAATTACTCTGCTTTGAACTGAAATAACATTAGTAACTGTATTTCTGTCAAAAACCTGCCCAACTACAAAGTTTTTTTACAATTTCTCAAAAAAAACCCAAAAAACCCACAAAAAATCAAAAAAAACAAAAAAGCCCAATATCTTAAAAAAATCCATAAAATATTAAAAAACAGTCCTGAACTCCTTAAAAACTCAAGTAAAGATGACTCAGCCCCCTTCAAAATTTTTTCAAACATACTAGTATTGAAAATGGAGGTAACATTTTTGATTCAATCATTATTTAAGTTACAATTTTCTTTCCTTCTGATATGATTATTGTTTTCAATTTAATAATATTCTCTGTGTTTAAGACCCTTAACTCATTAAAACAAACACTTCTAAAACTGCATTACTAGCAAAGAATAAGCGCCAGATAATTTTAAATCTGTAACATCCTGGTGGAAAAGTATTTCCTATACACTTAGATCTTAGCTTATGAATGAAGGTGTTCTGAGCTGACTTACACCCCCTTTGAAGAACAGAGGTGAAGTGAATACCTTCAGCCCTACAGGGAATCTAGTGGATGCCAAAGGTTCCCTCTCTGTCTCAGCAAAATCTCACCAAAAAATTCCACACAGCTCCTATCATGGCAGCTGGCTGTGCATCCCAGCTGAGTTATTATTCCAAACAAAGCCTGGCAATTCTAATATGGGTGATTCTTACTATTTTTTAAAATCAGATGTAGAGGTATAGAGGAACATCATACCTGAGGCTGAGTTTCACAGTGCATGCCAGACTGCATAGCGTGGGTGTGAAAAATCTTCCAGTCTGGACACATTTTATTTGTAGACAGGCACATTTCCTCCAGGTGACAGGAAATCTGGGAAATTTTATTCCCAAATGAATTAGTTTGGGTTGGCTTGTATTCAAAATTATCAACCTTCCTGTTTGAAATAATAGCAAATTTCTGAAATATATAGCAGAGATCTGAATATATAGGAAAGGCCATTAAAGGAAGTCAAGATAGAAATTAGCCTTCAAATGTTAGGAATTACCGTCAGCTTTGCTGAATAGTTTCCTTCACACTTAAAATAGACGCATGTAGGCGCACAGTTTGTGGTAATTGGGAGTGGGGCTGCAGTGGAGCCTCATCCCCCGTGGGCTACAGGTTTGCAGGACAGGTGAGCAGCATTGGAGGTGATGAGACATGCAGTGCTGAGGTGTGCTGACCCATCAACACAGGGTGCAGAGGGCACACAGTTATAATGCATGAACATGAGGGCTATAAAAGATTGGGCTAAAGAATGAGAAGGGTGAGTGCTTGAAGCCTTCTGCAGTGATATGTTGTTACTTTGTGGGGGTTGAGGCTTACTGAAGTTGTATGCTGATGACCTGTGTATCATGGCCGTCTCAACTGTGACATGTGCATTGCACTAGGGTATTCTCATTCTGCACAATATTACCCTCATAATGCTTCCTGTCTAGAGCTGGACTATTTCATGGAAAAGACGTGCATGGTTGTCTCCTTATGTAGGCAACTTGCAGAAGGGATTGAGCACAAGGGATTTGTCTAACATAGAATGCAATGGGTGCTCACACTGAGGAGCAGGTTATTCAGTTTTTAATCCTGCAAGTCTTGCAGTTTAAAAATGAAGATTAATGCAGAGAATGAGTCTTGGATCTTGGGTCCTATCCCATTACTGTTTTGAGAGACTAAATCACATATGCAGCCTTGAGACTGACTCATTTTAAATGGGAATTAGCATTGCTTTCATCAAAAAGCAAGTTAAGAATAATTTCTTTAACCTAATAAGGTTTGTACACATTATGGAGTTATAGAAAAATCTTTCAGTCAGTGAAAGCAGAAAGGAAAAACTACCTAATTTTCAAGAAGAATTATCACAAGTACATAATTACCTGGTGCTGGAAGCTGAAATGTGGCTTTTTGGCGAAATAGTACAGATCTTATATTGGTCTGGGAACATTATTTTGGGATTTTTGATGCACTTTCTAAGCTATTATATGTACTTTTTGGATTTTTTTCTTTCTATTCTTTTCCTATGCTTCTCCTAAAACAATGGGCAATTTGGAAGACTCTAATTATTTTGGAGTGTTGGTAGGGAGGGTAGAAATAATTAATTGATGTAACGGTAGGGGTTTTTTCCAGTTTGCACATTTTATACCTATGTTAACTAAGCAATATTTAGCAAAGACAGAAGCAGTTTGAATATGTTGATGAAATATGTTCACATGTGGATGCTGCTTCTACACAGCAGAGATAGCTGGTGCTCAGCACGGGTGTGCAGTGTGTCCAAAAGCACTGGGAATACCTGTTTCTGCACGGGCAGTGTAGTTCATCTGCAACACACCAAATCTGCTACAGAATCAGCCTGGCATATGTCATGGTTCCTAGCGAGATATGCAGCCAATGAAAAGGATGTGCTGCACCTGAAAACACTGGTAACCGATGTCTTCAGTCTTGACAGCAAAGACAAAGCTTGCAAATGAAAGAAAGCTCCTGGGGAAAGCCTTGATACGCAGGAGCTACTTTTGGAATAATCCTATAGCAAGTGGGATGTGCCCCAACAGAGAAACTATGCGAGAGAAAGCAATTAAAACTGGAACTAATCAAATATAATGCCAGTTGGTCCAACAAGTAATAATTTGATATTTACAATCTGTTCTGGTGTTGTAAAACTCACTGAGGGGCTAATATGGAGCGCATGATATTTTCCCTGGCAGAGTCCAAGTAAAATGATGGTACTGATTTTAATTTGTAGGGCTGGGCCTGCTTTCCTGGGAGTATCAATTCTCTGCTATTTTCTTCTCTTCCATGCTTCAACTTTACAATGTATATAGTGAAGCACCACAGAGAGTAATTTGCTCCCTTTCAGCTTTTTCCTTGGTGGCAAGACCACTGTCATCTGTCAGTGCAGTGAAGAGAAGATGATGGAATTTAAATAGACAAATTAAAATTGACAATTTTATTTACATCTGTCTTCCATTGTGTTTTCCAAGCAGATACAGCTCTTAGCCTGGACAAAGTCAGAATAAAGTATATTTATCAAGATGTGTTTTAAATATGATTCTTAGTCTGATGCTAATTTAATAGAGCACCCTCACTAATTTTGTAGAAGCTGATAATGTCATTACTGCTGCTCTTTAGAGGGATAGTCAATAGTAGCAATAGATTAAAACCATTTTTTTTCCAGTATAAATAACAATATATTGAAACAGCTAATCTAGTAAATTTATTTGCAAAGTTAGGTTTTCCAAGTTCATCTCACATGCGACTTCTTAAATAACCTCTCCCTTTCTAAATGTTAATAACTTCTATATTACTGAATTTGAGATAAACCAATTTCTTCACTATTTAAAAAGAAAAATGTTGGTCATTAAATTCTGTTGTAGGTTGTTGATCAATTTTCTTCCTCTGGGATCATCATTTCATTAGACCTACTTATAGAACATAATTTAGAAAAGAGAGAAGTTCTTTGTGAATAACTGCAGTGCTTTTTTCTCGCTGTGGCTGTAATTAAGTTGAGTTTGCTTGCTTTTCTAGTGCCTTTTTGGAGAATAGGTGTACATCCAAAATTTCTTTCTCCCTAAAGTTCAACCTCATGATACATTTACAGAATGTCTAAGTGGTTGTCAGGCATGTCTGAGCAGAACAGAGTTCAAAGTGGATCTTCCTTTTCTAAACAAAAAAGTGAAAATTACCATAGGACAGAAAAGCTCTGCCTGTTAATTTTATTCTTCATCAGATTGTTTCTGTAGTATCTGTTGTTTGCAGTTCAGACTTCAGGTATCCCTGACCTAGTTGCTTGAAATGATACTAAATTGACAGCTTAAATAGTTTGGGCAAAGAAAACTACTTTAGTGTGAGACAGCTTTGAGGAAATTTCTACTCAAACTGTCTTATCTGTGCCTTTATGAACTGAAAACTGAAGTTAAAAAAAAAAAATAATCCCCAAAGTAAAAGTGAAATGCTGAGTGTGCATATGTTCTATTAATGCAGTGAAGAGAAGCAGAGGTAAAAAAATCTCCCAGCCATGATGTATAAGGCAAGAAGTGAACGGTTGAAAAGGAAAAGTAACTTCTAGGGATGTACTTAATAAATATTTCACAGAGTAAATGATATATGAAAAGAGATAGGATTCATTTGCACAGACACATGCTACCAGTAGCCTAGATATTTTTTTCTGATTTTAATAATTTCTTCTGCTGGGAAAAAAAAATCTGTCTGAAACAGTAGATAAAGTGAATGTAAGTTAATTTTAGCCATGAGCAGAGATGCTTTATGCCGCTCTGCCCTGTGCACTAAGAAGCTGTGTGTGGTGTCATCTGTCAGTAATGAAGAAAGCATCTGGTTGGTGATGATTTGTTCTCAGTACAAATTAGCTGGGACTTCCACTTAAAAAAAAAAAACAAAAACACTTACTTTTTTTTTTTAGGACCATGGGTAACTGAAGTAAGCCACTGCTGGGAAGACTGACCTGGTGATCTTCACTGGAGAAATAATAAAAATAGATTAATTTTATTGCATTAATTTTAACAATTTGTTTGTTCTTTGATAAACACAAGGGAAATGACCACATTTTATCATTATAAATTATTAAAGCTAGTGTTTTGAATGAAGAAATACTGCTTTATACTTAACATGAAAACTAAACAGTATATGTCTTAAGCTGATATTTATTTTCATGTTGTAGAGACTGAATGAACAGATTTTTAGTATTTTTGTTTTATATAATCTGTTTTAAAACTTAGTATATCACTAAATTTGTGATATGGAGTAATGGTATTGTTATCATGTAGTATTTATCAAAAAACAGCATGAAGTTACTAAAACTGGATGTACAATCTGATAAAGAGAATCAATTACATTATTGTGGTTAATTAAAAAAAAAAAAATTTTTTTGATAAAAGCATCTGGTGCCTGAAGGTCAACAGTTTAATGGACAGCAAAGATGTATGGCATTTGAATAATATATTGGAAACACTGACATCAGAAATGTTTCTGATGAGGAAAACACTCATGAACTTAACCTTGAGCACAGGGCTAGTTTTATTAATTCTTATGCCATTTCTGTAATTACCTATGCACTTTTTTCTAAATTGAGCATGTTTAGATCGGACATATGTGGCAGAGATATATTTTTTATTGTGGATTACTTCCCAAGTAAGGTGAGAGCGTCCTCTCTATGCCTGACTGAAAACTCAGACCCGTGACTTCCAGCATTGCTTTCATGGTACAACTGTAAATTTGGACTTCTGATGTTCTATGAGTGGCATTTGTTTTGAAATACTAATAATAAGTTATGTTTTAAAATTGTCTTAGAGGCTCATCTTTTGCTGCCTCTGTTCTGCTGTTAAGCGTGAAATTCAAAAATTTTCTCATGGCTTTGCTCCATCTGTTCTGCTGAGTTAAAGCAAGTAGAAGGTTCTAGGAGAGCCCCAAGCCTTAAGTCAGTACCTTGTGTAGCTTTTAATGTTTTTTCATCAGGGAAGAAGTAAAAAAAGTTCCTTTTCTCCCACAAAACATTTTCACCCTTTTTTCAATCCTCTTTTCCACCTCTTGTTTGTTTTCCTTTCTTGGTATAGCAACTGCCATCGTTTTGTCCTTCACCAATTACTGGAAGGACACCTTTCCATATGTCAACTAAGATAAAGACCTACTGCTGGCAAATTTTACTGCAAGTAACCCTGAATGCTGAGGTGCTAATTATAGCCTTCAGAGGAAGCAATAAGGATGTTAAATCAATTGCAAAATGTGTGTGCAAGAATATTAATTGTAGTAATTCAAAGTTATTTTGATAAAATTTATGTGAAGCTCAGTTGGAAATTGTTCCAGTTTTGATGAATCACAAGGGGAGAGGGAAGGTGGCTAGTTTTGCTAGAAAATAGGTCAAAGCCTTCTCCCTGGAATTTCTATATGATAGGTATATTTTCAGGTGCCTAATCTCTTTTGCCCTCTCCAATACAAATGTGACTCTTAATTGCTGTACATCTTTGTGAATTCAGCTGTGTTATGTTGTGAGTACCTCTCTGGTTTTTTCAAAGTGTTTCTCCATCACAGTCTTTTTCAAACACAATTGGCAAGCCATAAATTTTATGTGTTGAAATCTTTCCTGTAATCTTCCCTTTTATAGAGGTATCCATGATAAATTAACTTTGACTCATCCTGTTTTATAAACATTTGGATTATGTTGTTGGAATCTCTTTATACAATAAGAATGTTCAGTGCTATTATTTGCTCTGGTCAATTATATGAGATCATCAATTTATTTTTCTACTTGCTGTTTATACTGGTGATAGGGAAGCAAAAAGTAAAACAATGTGTTTCAATCCAAGACAGGGGGACACAAAGGGAGAGCCTGCAAAGTCACACTGATGTTGCAGAGTACTGTACACTCAGCCTTATGGATTGGAGGTGACAATGCCAGAAGACCTCACATCAGTCTTCAGTAACAAACAGAGCTGATGTTTTTAAATAGTTGTCTTCCCATTATGATTTATTTTGTTGGAACAACAGTTTTTGGCCAGACATAGAGGATTAAATGCAGGGTGTCCTGCTGTTGAAGGAGGAGAAAGTACCTTTAGGTCATAACTGCTTGACTAAAGAAGAGTGTTTGTAAAACATTTGATTGAAGATTGATTACCTCTCTAAGCTGTTATCCTGATGAATAGCAGGGATACTCAAACATTTGCAGGAGAAGAAAGCAGAGAGGTTAAAGGTGAAACTCTGGATCTGGAAGTTTTGTATTTATTTCTTTGTGAAACAACTCTGGCATGACTGTAAAGTGCTCACTCACTGTCTGTGCTATGTGTCCTGGAATGAAAACACTAATCGTTTTTTAAAGGGTTTATACAAAGCTAAATTTTCAGGTGATTGAATCTACCACCATGATAACAATAAGCTCAGTGCAAGAATAGCAAATTCTGCTGGTACCTTGGGCAGAAAGGAGGAGAAATGAAACTATCCCAGATGCAATAATATATATGCAGTGATATCCCGGCTAAGAATTGTGCCTTGAGCTTCACATTTGTAAAGCTGTCTCTGTTAATTGTTGGGGAAGATGAAACAAGAAAGCCTTACAAATATGATTGCCTGGCAAAAGATTTAGGAAATACAGAGATTGAGATGGTAATAAGTTTTGAGATACCAAACCTTAGTTACTGCACAAGTAGAAAACAATAGTACAGCCAGGATGAAAACAATCCCTCCTGCTGGTTGAACAATGCCCTTACCTACAGATAGGTCCAAAGATCAAATGAACTGTTCTATCTCACCCGCCCAAAATGTATGGTTCATCCCACACCTGTAACCCTCCCCTGAAACATCAAGTGTCTGTGACCCCATTGGCCCAAGTCTTGTTCCAGCCCACCTTGAAGCCCCCTGATAAGGGGTCTCTGAAGGGCCAGACGCTCTCTTGGAACTTCCACCCTCTCCTGGAGCATCCTCTTATCTCCCTCTACCCCTTGCCTCTCCCTTCCCCCACTCCCTCAGGCCTTGCCACGTGCTGCATCTAGCGACTCCACGTAGGGACTTTCGCCCTCTATAATAAACCTGATATTCTAAAAGCAGCCTTCAGAGATCTCTCATCTGCATCCACCCAAACCATCCTGGAGTCCAGCATCCTCACAGTTAATAATTCTTGTTTTTGTGGACCTGAGTATGTTGCTGCTGCTTTGATTGTTTAATATAATTTGAAAATGCTAATATATTTGAACAATTGCCTTTCCTTCCTTCCTTGGTGTAATTGCGAGAATGTTGAGAGATTATTCCTTTATCATGATCCTTGTCATATAGCATTAGCTTAGTGTTTTTGTTGTTCAGGAAATAGTCTTTTGTTTTAAAGACTTCTTAAGACTTTCAAAATACATGTTAAAGGGTGTGTTAACTTACCTGGAACATTATTTCTGATAGACCTTATCAGAATATCAGGTATAGTAGAAGAAGAAGTTATCAGATATAAAAGATATCACCTGATATCTGTGCTTCTGTTACCTGGAGTATGTCTTCAGCAACCAAATAAGAGCTTTATTTTACAGTTTATTTTATAGACTCTAGCCTGCAGTAACCTAATCTCATCTACAGTTTGTTTCTCTCCCCTTGCACTACCCTGTGTTCATTTTTTTAATGAATCTCTGTAGTCTTCATTTATACCATCTGATTCCACAACTATCTTCCATGTTCTATATTTCCTTGCTACAGTATTTTCAACGTTTTTCCTTACCTGCCATTAGTGAGATACTGAATCTGCAAGAGGCAGTAGGTGCTCTTCTATTGCTTTTCAAAGCAATAGAGTTGCTATCTTCTACAGAAAGGCTAGTTAGAGAGAATCACATCATGGCTTTTCCTAAATGTGGAAACCTTAGATTTCAATTTCCACTCTTTTGAACTTGGTGGAAATTATTGTTTTAACAAAGGGGCTGACAATTCTTGTTTGTAAGTATCACTTTCAGAGTCAAGCTAACAACATTTGAGGTCTATACTGTCAAGAATGAAATGCTTAGGTGATCATTATCTACCAAGAAAGTTTTGTGTAAATTAGAGATGATAAAAACAGTATTATTAAAATGCTGATAGAGTGGGTGGAGGGATTTTTGTTTGGTTTGATTTTTGTAGAGATTATAAAAAACAGTATTATTAAAATGCTGATAGAGTGGGTTGAAGGGATTTTTGGTTGGTTGGTCTGTTTGTTTTGGGTTTTGTTATTGTTGCTTTATTTTGTGTTTTGTTTGCCTGTTTATTTGGTGGATATGGTTTTTTGGTTGGTCGGTCTGTCAGCTGAAGATAGCAAAAGTCCCACAAATGGTCAAATCCATTTTGTAGTTGAAATTTATATTCAAAATATTTGAAATCTGTTCTATTATAAGAGGTGATATAGTACATACACTATAAGAAGGCCATAGACAGGAAAATATATATATATATATCAGGTTATATAGGTGATAGAAGTGTTCCAAGTGGAACATTTGTTTGCTATCTGATAGGGCTGCTACCCATAAAGCTCAGTAGAAGCACACAAAGATATGGACTGGAAGGCAATTCTGGAATTGTTTTGGTACAAATTGCTTGTTCAGAGCAGGGCCTGCTCCAGAGTTAAATCCCACTTGAAGGTACTTCTTTGCCAGTAATTGTGAGGAGGAGGCAACTGATAGGAAATCCAGTGGAAGGAATGCAGAAGGTGAAATGGAAGAGTTTCCTTGTCTCATTCCTTCTGAACAAAACTGAGTAACTGAGAAGGGATCTATTTTCAGTTGAATAGGCCATATCTGTTTAATAATTTTAGCACATTCTTAGATCTGACATATGCCTAAAGAGAAGTTGGTCAATAGCAGGTTTTTATTGTTTGTTTTTGCCTCCAAGCCAGCTGTTTTGTAGGCATTCAGATTCTTAAACTGTTTGCTGTAAATCAGTTTTGGGGAAATCTAGAATCTGAGAAGTTTCATTTTTTCCAAGATGGCTTTTACTTATTTGAGCATATCTGTCTCAATATGAGTTAAGCAAAGAAGGGCCTCTAAGAAGAGGAAAATGCTTTTTTAATTCGTCTTGCAGTCATTCTTTAGTTCTGCAAGGGGTTAATATACCACTCTTGTCATAAAGTATTCTGATATTTCTGATACATAGAAAACCTGTGTATATCCTTTTGAGAATGGATGAAATATGTCTTATTCCTCCTTCAAGAGCAATAAAGCAGCTTGATGTGCCCTGTTGGCTGGAAGAAATTTTAATATAAATTTCTCTGCATCTCATTGATACCAATACAGGTTTCACAAGGGAGGAGGCAGCTTAATATTGACATTCTCTAAGGCTTAGATGCAGTGACTACATAAAAATTATTTTGCTCAGAAAATACAGATTGTTAAAATAAAGCTATTATTTTTGTAAGTGTCAGTTTTGTTTAGGGGGAAAAAATGAAAATTGACATGCAGTTAAGATGGATTGTAGAAATACTACTTTGGTGTTATTTCCTTGTAAAGTGTTTTTTAATGAGTGTTTCTGCAAGATTTCCTGTTTGCATAGAGAACGGGTTTTGGCAATACCAGGCTCCCACTGACTTTTTGAAGCATGTTCATTCCTTTGGTCCATTTGCCTGTGAAGTTGACATTGAAACTTGGGTCATTGGTTATTTTGCATTTGAAACTATACCCTGTTGCTTTTAGATAGCTTTTAGTGCTACAAAATAATTTTGCATGAAGAGAAGCACTTAAATTTTTGAAGATTATGTTTTTTGTTCAGCATCTAGAAGCCTGGGTTTTTACAAACACTGCATTGATTCAGTTTGAATGGGGCTTGCTCAGTCTGCAAAGGTGATAAATGCCAAAAATATGAAGACTGACAAGTTTTTCTGTACTGTTTTTATTGGAAAAAAAACCCTGATTTTCACATTAGTTTCTACTTAAAATAGGTTGTAATTGAGAACTCTTCAGAAACATTTGCTTTGTTTCTTGGCTGTGGCTTTTAAGCACCTCTAGATCTTATAGCTTTGCTGATTAACACTTAGTTAATTTTTAGCTCCTTGTTAGGGTTTTTTGGGCAGCAAGGCTAGGTGTTTTATAGAGGAACCATCCTGACTGTATTTATTCAGGACAGGCATGTCTGATGAAGTAAGACAAAGAATGTGTAAAATCATCTACCAGTTCTTCATATTTTTGAGTGAGGTGTAATAACTTTAGAAATGAAAGCTGTTTTGGTTTGCTTCCCAGAAAGTTTTTGTATTCTGTTTGGAGTCACTGAGCACAGCATTTCATTTGGTAAGTGGTGCAGAGATGATGAGTGATGCAGCTACAAAACTGCAAAGTCTGAACAAGAAGGCAGCAATTCCATACATTTTTCTCCTCTGGGGTGGCAAACTGCATTTGAAGGATCTAGACAGAAATTATAGTGGGGCAGAATATTTATTTCAAACTCCTCTACTCCTTATGTGGCCCTTGGAGAGTATTGGCATCACAGTGTAGTATTTAAAGTATCAAACTGGTGAATCCTGAGATGTATTACACTTCTGCACTTCAGCATGAGATTTTACAGAACTAGTCAAAATGGAAAATAATGAGATAGAAGAACCTTGTAATTCCCTAAAAGAACTTCTGTAGTCCCTCATGCCTCAGCCTGGAATTCTGAAATGCTTTTCTGCCAGATCAAAGGCTACACTTCCAACTTGTCCAAGGCCAGAGCTTTTTATTTAAGAGAAATAATTAGTGTTCATTCATTTCTTTAAAAATGAAACTCGAGTAAATCAATGACATCCCTTTATCTATGTAATAGCCTAATGGCTCAGGGTATAAGCCAAGGAATATCACTTCAATTATATGTAATTTTGTGGTTTTTGCAGCTCAAATTTTCAAAGCTAGAAAACAGAAGATATCTATGTCCTTAAATTTGAAGAAGTAAAATGCATTTGGAAATGAAAGTGGATGAATGGCCATTGGATAATACAATTTATTTTTATCATTTGAGAGGCAAAAAACCTGTCATGGAAATGCACTTAAATGTAGGTGTTCTCTCCTGCTGACCACATACTATTGATTTTTACCTGAAATAGTTTCTTATTGCATCTTTGCTCATCATAGTAAGCCAGCTAACTGTTTTAAATCAATGCTGATTTAAAATAGCATAATATAAAAAATGTGAAGTATTGTTCTGTAAGTCAATGGTGAAAGCTGGGCTTTATTAGTAGAGTGCTGCAATTAAGATGCTTAAATGCTGACATCTCATTCTTCCTGTCCCACAGGAGAGTATGTTATCTTGGATATCAGGAGATAAAAATCATTTCATTCTAAGTAAAATCCTGCAGAACATAACTGGTTAATTTTATGATGGTTTATCAATGAAATAGGTGCTTCCCTCTCTATTGTTTCCCAAGATTAAAATATCTTTACAAGAATTCTAGAAAATTATGTCTTCATTACTTTTGGATGCTACCAGCAGCCCAATATAATATGAAATTGCATAACTATTCACACCTGAGATGTTCCCTGAAACAGGCCCAACATGCAGACAGGGTACACAATACGCATAATTCTCTATTATTTTGTTGTCTGGCTAAACACAGAGGCTTAGGGGATAGGAGGCAATGGCTAAAAGTTAGTGCCTGATATAGCAGGCATATGATGTCTCCTCTGGGACTGCCCCACCTTTCAAGGTGCCTTTCCATGAAAACAATGGTTCCACATGCAAGTGGAACCAAACAATGATAAGCATGATGGTTCATCTAGAACAGAGACATTGTTTACCAAGGTAAGTGGGCCTGCATCAAAACTTCCTCTGTTAGGAAAAAGAATGTGTCATTTTCATAGGAGCCTCCTTTCTGGAGGGAACAGAAGGACTAGTATGCACACCAGATTTGAGAAATCTGCTGCCTACCTGGGGCTCAGATTAAAGTAATAAGAAGAAAGTTCCTCACCCTGGTACAGCCCTCAGATTATTATCATTATTGATTTTCCAGGTAGGCAGCTATGAAGTCCCAGAAGGCAGTCCAAGGACAAACAAGAGATTTCAGGGCCTTAAGAGAACTGGTTAAGGCATCAGGAGCACAAGCAGTGTCCTCCTCTATCTTTCCAGTTGCAGGGAGTGATGCAGGAAGACCCAGCACACCAAGACTTGTCTCTGACCCTGGTGTCACTGGCTCGCTACAACTTGTTGATGACTGCTCAGTTTGCATGACACCAAGCCTGCTGGCAAGGCAGGGTGTACACTTGTCTCAAGGAGGGAAAAGGATCATTCTTCAGGAGTTAAGAGGGAAAGAGGTTTAAACTATTTTTGAAGAGAGAAGAGAATAAACCTGCCTTGACAGAGATAAGTCTTGGAGCAGCATACCAATATTTGAAGGAGGGTGTGCTAGCAGGGTCCTTTGGCCTGCCATCTCAGTGGAAATAGAGGATGGAGATGCATGTGACAGCAAAGAGGAAAGGGTTCTTGATGTGTTAGAAGCCATGGAATCACCTCTAAAATTACCTGAAAGGAGTTTGTTACAAGGTGGAGGTCAGCATCTTCTCTCAGATAACAAGTTATAGAAGGAGAGGTGATGGCTTCAATCTGTGACTTGAGGGAGAGGTTTAGCTTAAATATTAGGGAAAATGTCTCCACTGAAAGAGCTGTGAAACATTGGAACAGGCTGCCCAGGGTAGTGCTTGAGTCACAATCCCTGGGTGTATTTAAAAGATGTATAGATGTGGCACTGAGGGACATGGTTTAGTGTCATTAACCCAGAACTTGGCAGTGCTGGGTTAATGGTTGAATTTGATGTTCTTTAAAGTCTTTCCTAACCTTAATGATTCTATGATCCCATAAGCAGCTTTTGGCATGCTAATATATAAAAGTTCTATGTATTTTTTATTAGCAATTCAGACATTTCAGAACTAGAGGTCAATTTTATCTTCCCTTTGATAAGACAGTGGTGTTATTGAGACTATAGGTAGCTAATTAGAATTTATAAAGAAGTGGTGCTTGAATATGACATTAATATTGGACTGGAGAAATAAAAAGCTAGTCACTAGATAAAAATGCTTATGGTAAAGAGAAGCATTCTTAGCCAGAAAGTGGTGAACTGTGATGGTGCTGTCCTAGAGTGTCCTTGTGCTGCAGTAGATATATTTGATATTGTTAATGGTAATAGAACTAAGCAAAAGTCCTTCACTAGGAGGACTAATCCCTGTATAGAGATGAGAACTTTTCTAGCTGGAATGTTGTTTTTTTTTTTTCTATTTCATACATCCATACTTTAACATGTGTCATATTTATTCATTATTTTTAGATAGTGTTTCTTATTGAAAATTGAGCTGAATGATAAAGCTGTATTGTATATGGAATGTTTCTGTTCTTCTGTGATATGTAGGAACATTGAATTTCTGATAACTTACATGGCAGAATCCAGAGCTTACTCTCAGCAGCCTGCAAATCATATTGTAATCACTCCGGATTGTAACCAGCTGAGATAGTATCAATCCAGTGTTAGCAGAGGCTGATGCATTAAAACTCAATGTACTGTAAGTAATCAAATCCCAAAGAAAAACATTTAATACAGCTGTCCAGTGTGCCTGAAATATCTACTCAATGGAACAATCAGTTTTAAGAGGATTTAAAACTGACTATTAAAATTCATCAATACCAACTCAACAGAAATTCCTGCAAGCAGGAAGGCAGATGGCAGCACTATCCAGTACATCATGGCTGGGTCAAATGTGTCTCTCTGCTGACTTCACACACCTACAGCTCTTTTATGATGTTGAAGTATTAATTTTTCTGACTTGCACCATATCTATTTAAATTGTAAGTTCTGATTTTATAGAGCATATTGGACTCGGTCACAGACACATTTAAAAGGGTGCAAGATTTGCAAGATTAGCTGAACACCATGTAGATTTGGGTTTTTTTTCCAAATTAGAGGTTATTTTCACAGAATAACAGAATAAACTGAGTTCAAGGGACCCACAAGGATCATTGAAATCCAGCTCCTGGCCCTGCACAGCACCATCCCCAGGAGTCACACCCTCTGCCTGAGAGCATTGTACCACCCCTCCTTGAACTCTGTCCAGCTGGTGCTGTGACCACTTCCATGGGGAGCCTGTTCCAGTGCCGAAACACCCTCTGGTGAAAAGCTTTTTCCTAATATCCAAACTAAACCTCCCCTGATACAACTTCAGCCCATTCACTCAGGTCCTGTTGCTGATCGCCAGAGAGATAAGATCAGTGCCTGTCCCTCTGCTTTCGCTCACAAGGAAATTGTAGACTGCAATGAGGTCTTCCCTCAGTCTCATCCAGGCTGAACAGACCAAGTGATATCAGCAGCTCTTTATACAAATTCCCCTCAAGGGAATGGGCCTCCTTCAGACCCTCTCTAACAGTTTAATGTCTTTTTTATATTGTGGTAGCTAGAACTGCACACAAGAGTTGAGGTTAGGCTGTGCCAGTGCAGAGCAGAGGGGACAATCTCCTCCCTTGCCCAGCACGCAGTGCTGTGCCTGATGTCCCCCCAGGACACTCCTGACCCTCCTGGCTGCCAGGGCACTGCTGGCTCATGGTCAACTTGCCATCAGTTGGGACTCCAGGTCCCTTTCCATAGCACTGCTTTCCAGCATCTCATTCTCCAGCTGGTTCACACATCCAGGATTGCCTTATCCCAGATGTAGAATCCAGCACTTGCCCTTGTTGAGTTTCACATGGTTGGTGATTGCTCTGTCCTCCAATATGTTGAGGTCTCTCTGTAGGGCCTCCCTGCCCTGGAGGGAGTCAACAGCTCCTCCTGGGATACTTGCTCAGTATCCCTTCCAGATACTTGCTCAGTATCCCTTCCAGTCCTGCGTCCAGGTTGGCAATGAAGATGTTAAGCACAGAGCTGAGGATGGAGCCCTGCAGAACCTGAGCAGTGACAGGTCACCAGTCTGATGTCACGCCATTCACTGTCACTCTTTGTGTCCAACTTGTGGGCCAGTTAATCATGCATCACATGATGTGTTTATCCATCTGTGTGCTGGATGTTTTGTATGACTATTTTGTGATCTTCATAAACTTTATAAATTCTTAAAGCTTTAATAAACTCTTACTCTGAAAAATGTGGTATTGTTCCAGGGTAGATTAATTTACAATGTAGATTAGAAAAAACACTAACCTTCACTTTTCTCATGTTAGTACCACAAATTTAGTTTCTAGTAGCCAAATAAGTATTCCAAAAGAAAGAAAAAGCTATTCGGATTTTGCAGAATGCCAAAGGTAGATATAAGAGCCATTGCTCATGATCCTCTATATATTTGAGCTCTGATTAAGCCTGGTATTGGCCAGATTGTTGTTACAGTGAAAAAAATTTGCAATTTATGGTATTTGGAATTAATTTTTCCAGACCCTTCTTGGCACGTATGTAATTTGGTTGGAGTTTATAAAACTTTTTTGCATAAACTATTTATGTCTCATATTTCTATAATAGATACTCTATATGCTCGATAAAAATCAATGTACAAATGAAAAAAAAAAAAGTATTTTCTGTATTTTTTTTTTTTAGAATGTTTTACCATTACACTGTATCTGCGTGATATCCAGCAGTGTCTGTAACATCCCTTGTAAACACTGACTGGGCTGAAGGGTATCTGCAGCACAGCACTGAGGTGTGTTGCCTTAGCAAGAGCTCCTACAGACATGGTACCCCAGATGTGCACTGCTGCTACAGAGAGAATTTCAGAGTAAGTCTATATTATATAAGCAAGAGAACTTCCTAAAATTAGTGGGAAGTCTAGACAAGTGTTCTTGTCATTATAGTGCTAAATGCCATGTGGCTTTTTCTAAAATTTTTGCTATCACCCAGAGGTCACAGAGATTTTAAAGAGATAGTGGAGGTGACCAGTCAGTTCCCTGAGGCCAGTTTGGTACTTGTTGTTTTCAAGGTAACCACAGTTTGGTGGGGTGGCTAGGAGGACTGAAGAGTTCAAAAATCCCAAGCATGTTAGCATTGCATTGTTTTTTAAGAAGGACATGTTTTCTTCCAAAACATCAACAAAAGAGATTACCATGTTCAAGGAACTGACAAGTCATAAGCATAAACAATTTTAAATTGCTTATGGGAAAATGCCATAACGGATAATATGCATGATGGATTATAATTTAGAGACTGCTTCAGGCCTCCAGTCTGCTTTATAATCACAGATTAGAATGGGGTAAGAGGAAAAAGGCTGTGTGAGAACAGGGCTTCTCTTCAGGTGATAATGGAAGAAATTTCATGCAGCTGATACCAAAATATGCTCTAAACCACACCTTCTGTTTTCACTCTGTATCTGACATATCATAAAGCTATAGAGACCTGATCTTAGCAAATGAGGAGAAATTTATTTTTAGAACAAAGTATCAGACAACTAAGTTGAAAACATCAAGAATTGATTTTAAATGGCTTTCTAAGCAAACAGAATACAACAAACAAACATTAAATATATTTGGAATTTCAAGGAGCTTCTTGTCTAAAGCTGAAAAAAAATAGAAACCAATAAATTTGTACATTATTTAAAGAGGAAAAGGTATTAATAATGCTTAAAAAATATTGAAGAATGCTTTTCAGATATTAAAAAAAAAGTCTTTTCTTGTAACTGTCAAAGTGGGCAAAGTAGCTGTAATTATTTTTTTTAACTGTAAACTGTTATTAATCTACCAAGAGTACAAACATGTCAGAAGACAAAGGAGGCCAAATGTTTACAAGAGTTGTATATTAAGCAAAATCAAGATGATTCTAGTGTTAAGTGCAATAAATCTAAGATTAAAAAACTGCAGAAAAAATTAATGTAAACCCAGATAAGTTACACTTTAATAAGCAATTCCCCTCTTAAATTAATTCCAGAAGTTGCAGAAGGATGAAAAAAAGCAAAGCTCTAGTTCATTAATAGTGATTTTCAACAGTATTTGAAATACTAAGCAAATATTAGGTTTGAATGTAAATATTTCAAAACTCGATGACAGGACTGTTAGTCTAAATGAGATCTTGGAAAAATAATGGAACAGTTGGAGTTACTCTGTTTTATGTAATTACATAAAGGAAATACCAGTTTCAAATTGTACAATGGGAAAGGAATTTCTGTAGAAGTTGTAAATTCATACGAATAAACCATTTCTCTTAAACTTAGAATACTAAAATACTTGAAGACTGAATGGATTAAGAGCAGAGTCTTTTACCTTTATGAAAGAGGCCACAAATATGGAGAAATTTTGGCATTGGGGGAATGAAAATAATGAAAAAGGAAATATCAACTAGATAACATGGGGATTTAGGAAAACAGAATATGTCCTACTGCAGCTGGATATGAAGTTGGATATCTAGTGTTAGACATTGTCCATGGGTAGAAGCTCCTATCCTATGGTCAGAGGAAGTTTATTCTAGAAGGGTCTTAATTCGCAATAATTTCCAACTGGACACAGGAATCAAAGGGACTAAGCAGGTTCACTGGAGAACTTCAGGCAGAGCAGGGAGCAACAATCTCTGGTATTGTCTTAACCTTTAAAATTCTTTGCCACACTTGTTGCATGAGCCATGCATGACGCATTTTTGATAAAGTCAGAAGGGCATGTAGAAAAATCAGTAAGATATGATGCATCCATCACTTCCCACAACTCCAGGCCAAACCTCAAGGGAATAATGTTCCTCTGAGGGAGGATAGGGATAGAAGAGTCTGTTTGTTTTTGTCTTTTTTTTTCTTTTCCAGAATTAGACATTATGAAACTGCTGGTATATGGTCTAAGATCATTTTACACTGATCCAGTTGCATTGTTTTTTCTATTCATTCTATTTGACTCTCAGAAATTAGAGACTATAAAATTATCTTCTAGATGTAATCTTCATTGAAATATTTTGGGGAAGGAGTATGGTCACAATTCTAAAGATATTGAATTGCTACAATGAAAGTAATAATTATTTTGTCACAGAATTCATGCTTAATGACATGGAAGTTGCCATGGTGATCTCAGAATTTATTTGTTACATTAGGTTTAGTATTAATTTGCTTTCATCTCATTTCCATTTGAATAGTATTATGACTATGACTTTTTCAAAGACCAATTGCAACAGTAGTTTTGAGGTGTTATAGATGTACTGTATATAGAGATGAGTAGGTTCTAGCACCATTAATTTCAGGCCTCATATAAATAAAGTCTTATAATTATTGCATCAATTCACAGTAATTTTTAGTTTAAAGTGATGCAGCCAATTTACTGTAGACTAGACCTGAAGACTGACGACTGTTATCTTATCTTTCATAATTTATATCATAATAATCTAAATTCAATTATACAGAAGCCCCATGTGAATGTTTATAAGAAAATAATGGAACAAAATGTAGGCTCGGTAAGACATCTGTACATCATCTGTATATTCCTCAGGGTACAAATCCTTCAGCAATGATAGCTGTAATTAAGAGGGAGAATTCATGTTTCTAGTACCTTGGGAAACTGCATTTGCATTTATTAGAAATTATAAGCTGTGTTGACCAAAAAAATGACAGCTTTTTTTTAATGAGAGTTCTATATGTATTCTAAAACAAGGAATCTGTTATGTGCAGGATGTGACTCCATGCCTAAGGTCTGCTTGTTGGTGCAGGTGACGTTTCGGACTGAGATATTTGAGCCTTAATACTTCAGGAACGCATCTCATTCTGCAACGGCTGAAAAAGAATGTTTAAAAAATTGAATAAATTCTATGGACAACTCAGATTTTTTTCCTATATATTTTTTTCCTATATATTTTTTTCATTTTAATAATTGCACCTATTGATAAACACCCTAACTTGAGGTTGAGCTTAACTCAAATATTTGTGCAATTATTTATAAATTGGGAAAATTCTCATAGTAACTGGAAGTGAATATATGGTGCTCAATGTTGCCTCTCTATCCTAACTCCACATCAGTAAACTCAAGAATGACCTATGCTTACAAATTTGATTCAGATCATTTATTGCAGGTGAAGGAAGCTGCATCAGGATTCTTTAATGTCCAGTTTGAACTTTCCACCTCCTGCCAGTGTAATTTGAGTTTAATTTAGTTCCAGTTTCAAGTGTCTCATGGCATAACACCATATTTTTCCCAAGTTACAAGCAATTCAGCATAAAACCTGCAAAATTTTGTATAGTAATCACAAGCTGATTTTCCTCATGCTACTCTTATTTACTATTTTTTTTATTAGTTTGGGAAATAGGTGTGTTACTTGAGAGAATATTTATATTTAAGGATTCAATAAGGTCATTATACGCATCAGTTTTTTCCCTTTTCTTTCACCTGCCACTTGCTTCCCTTCTGAGTGATAAACCATGTCAGATGGGACAACAGTGCATTATTCAGAGCTCCAGTTGCTGCTCTGGAGCCCTGGAAGAGGAGAATGACTTTCTGCCTTCTTCTGGTCTTTGGAGGAATTCTGAATCCTGAATCAAGGCCTATCTTTCAAAGCTTGTATGCTACCTTTTATTAAGATGAAATTAAGTAGCCTTTTTGTGAACCTGCTGAGGTGTTAAAATTGTAAATCTGTTTCGTTATCATTGTTTGGATTTTAATAAAGAAGAAACCTGTTTTGAGTCGACAGCCGAAGTTGTGAAAGGAGTTTCTTTTTTACATAGATACTCTGCTGTCACTGCTGGAATTAATGGTGATGTTTAACATTCAAAACCTGATTGCATATGAAATCTTTTTAATGTAGTTTGGATGGTTACTTTGATGGCAGATGTCCAGTTTTATTAATAAAAATAAAAGAGGGGGGTGACTTATCGATATTGATTGTCTTTAAAAACTGATAAAAACTTTTCGCAAGAGTGGTCATACTGTATTTGCTTAACAAAATGTTCCTTTGTAGAAATTTTGGGCAACTCTCTTTAGTCCTAAGAGAATACTCCGTACTATTTCCTATTTCCTTTTTAGTTATTTCATGGAGCTGGTGGGGGTTTTTTTGGGTTTTTTTTGTTTTGTGTTTTTTTTTTTTTGTTGTTTTTTTTTTTGCTGAAGGTGTTATGAGTCTGTGAACACAAACTTCATGAGGCATAAACATTGCTGAACTTCTTCAAAAGTGCTATTATTGAAAATGGCTGCATCTGAGAGACAAAAATTTAGTGCTTTCAAAATCTGCTCTCCATACCCTGAGGAAGGAAAATCTATCTGAAATATGAAATAAAAGTTCATCACCTGTGTATTCAGTCCTTGAAGAAGAATGAAGTGAAATAGTATGAAAAAGAGTATGTTTGAGAATATCAATAGATACTTGATATGAATCGGGATCATACTGATCTCAGCAGCAGCATATAATATGTATGTATTCAAAACATTAAAACATTAAAGTGTCAGGCAATAGAAGTGCACATTAGGAAGTGAATATTTTCATGTCTGAAGTTTTAATTTTTCTTTTACTTGGTTTTGTCTTGATTTCTCTCTCAGATTTTTTTTTGAGACAGGGCTAAAACAGAGCTGTAGGCTGGGAAACTGAGTTGTGGAAAATGTTTCCCTGACACAAACATATGTATCTGTGCTATGTGAATATACTGAGGTTACTTGCAGTGCAGGTGCATTAAAAATATGTTGATTCATGTAGACTATCCATGGACCAGCTGAACATGAACCAGAAAAGACTAGAAAGGCTGGATTCTCTTGTGTACTATGTAAAAAAATGTTAAATGTTTATGGTAGCCACATTCTTGGGTTTTCTGAGCATTTGCCAGACTGTTTGGACAAAGACTATTGTTTGGCAGAAACAGCACAGCAACATCTGATGTCCCCATCAGAACTCTTAAATTCACCAAAAGCAAGATTTCTAAGTGGAAAGTGTAATTGTGGTAACCAGTGATTGGAGACCTTAGAGAAATCAATGCATTGAATGAAAATTGAATGAAGTAAAGCCAAAAACTATTTCATATCTCACTAGTAACAGATGGAAGATATTTCAGCTCTCCACGGGACTCAAAACCAGAGATGCATCTTTTTCAGGTTTGTATTTTAATTTTGCTAAAATTTGGGGTTGCCATTCAAAATAAGCAGGTTTTTTTTATGACTGCTCTGCATCTATTTTACTGAAGAAAATCACGAAGGTTCTTACTTAGATTGAGTTTATCAACAGCAGTACAATTAAGACAATTTCAGAACAATACAGTATTATATTCTTTATGATGTTGCATTACTTGGCTAATAATTCAAAAATGTTAAAATATGTGCCCCATCTTCTTTGCTGCAAGTCTCTTCCTTGCTTTCTGATCCTTAGAATTACCCTGGGACCAAGTCCTGAGAAACTGCAATGTCCATAGCACAGGTGTAGTGCTCACTTGCACTGGGGATCCCTGGACCCTCCAAGGATCTTTGAGGACTGCTCCTGCACAAGGTGTTCTGTGCAGCAGCTCAGGGTGATTCCTCACTCTGCTTCTCCTTCCTCATCCATCTAGCCTCCCAACTTGGTGATCAGTAATTTTTGTGCTGGAGTTTATACTGCTACATCAGAGAACTGTGCATAGGGATAATGTTCAAGATAGCAAAACTTGTATATGCATCTGAAACTCTCAATCTGCAGTCAGTGCTGGTTGCTGAAAAGAGCAGAAAAGCTGAATAGACTCCATGCCTCACCTTGAAGTATTTGCGCAATAATACCTTTTTTCTTGAGAAACACAGTTGAAAGCATTGCCAAGTTTTTAGATTTAGCTGAAAAGCAGGTGTGCAATTCAACTATTGGAGGTGCAAGATAAATGAACCATATGGACTGCCCATTACAATAAAAAGTAATTTGCTCTATCTCACTAATCTAAGCAAAAAAAAAAAAATTGCAATCGTCAATCTTGTATAAAATAGACAAGGAAAACGTAGCAATTTAATGTTAATTGAGTTATAATTCCAAAGCTTATATTGATTTTTAAATTGCATTTACAAAATGCCTGGTATACTCCAATACTGCATATACATGGCATCTACTTTAAACTTACAGAAAGAGATTCCTGGTCATAAAGCCAGGAATCAGCAGGTCAGAAGTTTCACAAAGCAGACCAAAGTTGCCTTTGAACATACCAGCAGCCTATGTCTTCTTTTTTTTTTCCCTCCATTCCCCCCCCCCCCCCCCCGCTTTTTTTTTTTTTTTCCTGTTAACATGAAGGCAAAATAATATGTTGAGGTAACAAAACTAAGTTAAGAGTATTTGTGGTTAGGGAGGCTGGCATTGCAGACTCCTGAACATCATGATTTCCAAGGGGTGAATGCTTAGTGATGTTTTAATTTTAACTCTTAAAGGGACAAGTTGGGGCACTGTTATCATGACCTCTTTTCAAGATCTCACCTACAGTTTTTCTCTAAGAAACTGAGTGGGCACAGCATTGACTTGTCGGGTGCTCTAGTTGTATGTCATTGGATGGATTTGTGGTGTGATAAAATATCTACTGTTTGAGAAATGGCAATGTGAATTGAGAATGACAAAGTAATGTGGAAAGGACTGAAGCCTACTGCCATCACAAAGAATATAAATGTAAGTTTCTATCTGCCATAAAATAATAGTAGCTGTCAGGTAAAGAAGCTGAAAGAATAATGAAGTTTAAAAAACCATTTCACTTCTATGTTTTCTCTTCTGAGCAGTGCTGATATATGTAGTTTATGATGTTCACATGACAAACAGTGAACCCCTTTATGAAATCATGTTGTTATATATCACACACCCAGAAGCAACAAGGTACTGAGAGAAATAGCAATTGAAGGGAACAATCAAGTTCTAGGTGTGCCAATGTAATTAATCAATAAGACAGACTGTGTGGCAACACTGCTTAATCACCTCTCAGGTGCTTGATGCAGCATGGTATAAAGTTGAAACCTTCCAGTGTCTTCAAGTGGAGTATTAATCAGCAGGGTAAGACAGTTTGTGCCACTCGGAGTGGATGCCTTGAAACTCTGACTTGCTCCAAGGAAAGACCTCGGGCTTAGTAACATGTTGGGTAGGTCTAACCTGGACTCTACTGCTTATTTCATCCCACATCAGCATGATGTCTTGGTGCCAGCTCTGACTGCTGGCTCTCAGTACTCTTTACCCTTGGAGCAAACCTTGTTCTCACATTCCTGGGCTGTCTGACAGCCTGACAAAGCAGCGCCCTGCCATCAGACTGCTGGGGAAATACTTTACATGTTCAAAGGATTGCTGCTATATGGGCTTTTGCCTCCTTTAGTTTTGACTTTCTGTTGTAGGTTACACAGAATGGACTAATGATCCCAGTGCTATAGAAGATAACAGGAGTTCCTGAAGGACAAAAGCTCTCAGCTCCCATGGGACTTTTCTGTTGGTACTGATATGGAAGTGAAGTTGTACTCATCCAGAGCAACCTACCAGACTGATCGGACCTCTCTGGAATCATCCCTTCTAATGACAGATATCTCCAGCCCTTTAGTGAAATATCACTCCTGCGGAACCTTCCTGAGGTTCCTTTTAAAATCAAGTTTAAAACAGGACTCCAGTAAGATGATGATAGAGGGTGTCAGTTGGGAAGAAATGAAAGGCAAGAGGAGAAATGATAAAAGGTTTCAGCAGACATTTTACTCAGCAGTTGCTGAATTTCGTAACAGAAATCACTGACTATCCTTTTATCCCCTTCTGCTTTGTAGCAGGAAGTAAATTTAAAATAGCTGATACAAATTGGTCTAGCATGTTTAATTATGATAGAATCTTACCTGTAGTGGAGTAAAAATGCTCCCAGGTTCCCAACAATACACAATGAAACTTTGTTGGAGAGGACAGGAATCTGTGTTCAAAGATGGCGTTAAGTAACACTTAACAAAGTGCTGTTGTTTTTTAAGATTTAAAGGCTTGATAGGTTGAAGAGTGTGACATAAAAGATGTTCCCATTTACAGAAGAACATTTAAAACAAAACAAACACAAAAACAAAAAGAAGAGGAGGAAGAGACAAGCTATGAAAAGAAGGTGTGTAGCTGTCTGTGAATGTAGATGGCTACTTTGAAGCATCAGAGGTAGGCTTAAAGCAAAATTTTCCAGTGTACAAATGATAGCAAAGCTACAAGACTCAAGGATTTGGTTCCGTGATCCTCAGTGATGCATGCCTGTGTTTTCTTTTCACAAAAGTCTTTTGCAATTGGCTAGTGTGCAGGTTATTTCCTGGAATGCAGAGGTTTTTGGAGGCTCACTCACTGGAAAGCCAAACACTATAGGCCTGTGGTCTACTACAATTGCCATGTCGTTCTCCATCTGTCATCTTTTAAGTGACATAGTTAAAATTTATCTGGAAAAGAATTCACGTCTATTCCCACAAAGTTAAAAGAGATCCTGCATCTCTAGATCCAAGGAACATTCCCAGATGTTCTTCATGGGAGACCTTGTCCAAGGGACTAGATGTGTTTTTACTGGGCAAATGTTTATTTTTGGGGATAACCTTATATCACAGCCCACAGAGGGTATTTCAGTCCTTGTCAGTTTAGGAAAAAGATAAATTTGGATCCTTGAGAACAAAAATTAAAGATGAGATCTGAGCCCCAGAAGTACTTTTATTTTTGCTTTACTATCTTTCTGGTCCTGTTGAATAAGTGGTGACATGACACTCATCAGAGTAGACACCAAGAGGGAAAAAATATCAGTCTCTCTGCTTTTTATGGAAACAACAGCAAAGCACAGATGATCTTTGAACTTCAAGGTTTAGCACAGAGCATTGGGACTACACTCTTGATCTCCAGTCAGTAAGGCAGAGATGAGAGTTCAGGAGGGGTTAGATTGATGTCTTCTGAATTGTAACAGAACTTTTAAACCTTTCAATCTACTAGAAAAGTTCTTGCATCTTTCAGTTAAGACAGGCTACTACTAAAACTTAAAAGAGTGTTAATATGTTGCCAGAGGATTTTAATAAATATTAAAATTATGTGTGTGAATCTTCTGATTATTTTCACTTTTATTAATAATAGGTTTATTTTTAGCAAGTTATACCAGACCATTTTTATCTTGATAATGTTTTTGTTAAACTTCTTTCTTCTTGCATGTAATCAAAATTATCTAATTTCTTACATTGGCTCATAAAACAGAATTGGAGGTGCTGCCAAAGAGATCCATCATTTCAGTCCTGTAAAATCTGAATCTGAACTTAGACTTTTGAAATCTGAGTGTGTTTGGAGACCAGATATTTACCTGACATCAATATGTCATCATTTCCAGACATATCAATCAGAAAGCCTTTTCTCTGCAAATCCCATAGGTTGAATACTATTCAAAATGATACCAGACATACACGCACACACACAGAGTCAAAACCAGAATAAAATCAATACATGTAAAAACACCAGTGAGTTTACAGACAGGAATTAAACTTCATATTTTCAGTTCCTTGAATTATATTTTCTGCTTAATGATTTTATTTTTACTCTAATGTGAAATTTAAGAAATAAATTATATCTTGTTTCCTTCCTTAAAAAATCCCAGCAAAGTGAAACAAAACAAAGAAAAACCCACCAAACCCAAGCCAATAAGTTAAGATGATCCAGTGGTTCCTCACAACCGTTTTATAAGGGTATAAAAAAGTTGTGCTCTACTTAACTGCTCTACTTAACTGGTGAGTCATATTTTGTGTTTATAACTATCTGCACATTTGAACTAAATGTAGTGACAATTTTGTCCTGAAAAGAGCTGAGGTTTGAGTATATGAACAAAAACCTGTGAGGAATAGGTATAAACATGTGTTCACTTTTTTTTTTTTTAAAGAAGCCACTCAGGCAGGTCTGCTCAGTAGTTTGTTTTTTTTTTTTTTAAGCAACTGCAATAAAACATCTAAAATCTAAAGACTTTTTGCAACAGCAGGAATGCAAAATATGAGAGAGAGAAGTTTGGAAAGTAAATACTGTTAGGGAAAAAATGAATGCTTATTATACTTTATATGTTAATTCAATTTAGGCAGCTTTATACATTTATTTTAATGAAGAAATACTATTTAATTTAATCTCCATTCTCTCTTTCCAGTGATGCTTCTAATTGTGTTATTGTAAGAGGAATACCTATTCTAACATTGCTCTTTTGAGTTAAATTACTTTATCAGAAAAGTTTGGACCACTCTACTTCAAAAAATTAATTTGTGGTGCTCATTCACTTTCAGAGAATTTTTTGAAGCTGGGGAAATAAGTTTTCTTTGTTTTCAGGGCACAATGAGGCAACTGTAACTAACACACCTGCTGTCAGGCTGTGAGTCAGTGCAAGACCCAGAAACACAGGCTGAAAGTCTCTAGATACCTGTTTTCATAATCTAGTGACCTGACCCTATCTTCTCTGGGACAATTCCCATGCAGTGAAGTTGCTGGGATTCCTGTTGGTACCTGTAAGTTTTGTAAATGTTTCATTGATTTATCCTTTATTTAATGACCAGTTGAAATCATAAGAGAATTTGTATGACTCACTGACAAAGTGCATTGATGCAGCATCTTTATTTTGTTTCACTCAAAAAGTTGTTGTGCAAAAGAAATAAGAAATACAACCAGTAGCATTGTCAGTGTTTCAAGGATACCCTCTAGCAATCAGAAGCCCGTGATACCCTCTATATACCCTCTAGAATCAGAACAGCTGCATGTTATGTAAAGCTAAAGGAGGTCTGCACTCAAAACATAAATGGTGCACATGGAAAGATTTAGCTTCAGATTGACACACAGCTCTTTGACCTGTCTCCATTTGCCCTACCATTATTCAGGCATTCAAAAGCTTTCCCTGATTTATTTGATTATACCAATTTACAGCAGGGCATGAGGAGTGAGAGAAAGGTACAGTCAAGAGTCAGCCCCTTGTCTCACTCATGCATCAGATGCCCTGAAAATGGAATGCACTCTCACTTCAGTCTTTACTGTCATGTTCTCTTGTGCTCTTACAGCATGAGTTTAGAAAATAAAATTATAATTTATCTTTTCTTAAAAGAAGGAAAGGGTCAAAAATAGAAAAAGATGTTCTTAAAAATTTGTCCTGTAATTTCTTTAGATATGAACAGATCTTATCCACACTTTAAAAATTACAGACTTACACCACCATATATCTGTTCTATGTTTCAGCGTAATTCAGCTGTCTAATCTTTTGTGATGACTGATCTATTTTCAGATTAATGATAGTTCATACCTGTTATTATTATCTTGAAATACATACATAGAATGGATACATCTTATTGTGTGTGTTGCAGTTTATTTTACTTGAAATGTGTCTGTGTGGAAGTGGGAGGTGTTTTATTTTATTTTTCTCTGCTTTGTCAGTGATGACAGCTGGAAAATGTCTTCCTGGAAGTTTTCAAAACCTTGCACTGTGAAAGATAAGATATGAAATGATGATATCTGCTGGAAATACTATAATTGTTTAGGCCAGAGACATACTCTTAATTTTCCTTCCTGCCTCCTGTTTTGCTCCATAATTTTTGTTGTATATTATGTCCTGATTATAAAGTTAATGGACACTTCTGAGATCATAGTAGGAGAAAAAAAGTTTTCAAAATTGTAGTAGATACCATTTGCACAATAACTATATCTGAATTCTTCCTTTTCCTAAGTATTTTTTTTTCTGTTACTGTGCATTTAAAATGAACCCATTAGATTAATTAATGTTCTCTTTTTTCTTCCTCTCAAGACCTACATCTGTGATTAAATTCTTTTAGCTAGGTATAAATTTCCCACCTCCTGCTTTCCTTATCCATGTTTTGCCTTCTGTTTTTTTGGGGTTTTTTTTTGTGGTGACAGAACATTGAATCTTAAGCTTATTTGTCTTCAGTGTTGCCATTTTCTTCCCTTTGATTTTGTTATAGGTCTCATACTCACTCTTATTTCTGTTTAAAGAACTGGTTACTTACTTGATCAGTTGTCCTTGCATAATTGTAGTTGTGTACTTCTGTGGCCATCAGCATTATAGTCCCTTCATATGGTTTATTCAAGACCAGGAATTAGAGAGAGAGATGGAAAAACACTGCTCCTGAATCATATGTCCATTTCTCTGTCGTGATATAGGAGACATTGATTCAGCAGTTTTCACTTGCAAATTTATTTTTATTAATTTTAAAAGGCATATAAACATTATTTTTATAGTTTGAAACTCCTTGAAAATTGTTCTTCTCTCTGCTAGTTATTTATATTTCAAAAACTGTCACTAGAATTTTTCTGTGCCTAATAGAATGATTTATCAATTTAATACTGTACTGATTATACATACAGAATAGAATGCAAGACACGTCAATCTCGCTTTTAGTCTGATTGCAATGGGAAGAAACGTTTTCATGAGAGAGTTGGTATTAATAGATGATAAGGACATAATGCAGAGTTCAGTTATTTTTAACTTTTCTTTTAACAAGCTGCTCTGCAGAGCACATGGAATGAAATCATAACTAAAGATTAAGGTTGATCAGAAATACTGTGATCTCTCTGTAGAGAAAGACTCATGTCTGTCACTTTGAGAGAAAAATCTGGATTTCACAGAATCATAGAATGGGTTGGGTTAGAAAGGACCACAGGGGGTCATCTGCTCCAACCTCTGTGCTCAAGCAGACACATCCTAAAGCACATTCCACAGGATTGTGTCCAGATGTGGGGTTGGGTTTTTTGTTCTTTCATTATGGGTTAAATTGTGCTAAGTGAATAACTGATTTTCTTAGGTTAAAGATAGTGTTTCAATTGTGTCAGCTTCAAAGGTGGGGTGGAAAGAATGTCTAGCTGAGGGAAGCTCCCTCCACCCCAGAGACTCTGGAGTGGTTCTGGCGCTGGTTCTTTTGTTAGCTTCAACAGAATAGAGAGTATTCTCTGTTTCTACAAGTGGTGTAGGATTCTTTCATAATTCTTTTCTTGCCTCTGAGTTCAGCTGACAAAACTTCTAGCTGTATGACATGGGAAAGAGGTTTAGTTAGGGCAGTGAAGTAGTACCCACATCCAAGGACATACAAGTGATTTTATTCCTTATTCATGTGGCTGTGAGCTGCACAAGGACATGGGAGGATGTGGTGCAGCCAGTGGAAGGGGAACAGCACTCTGTGTGCGCTAATCAGGGAAGCTGGAAATCCCTTGTGCTCTATTACTGGGGTCAGTATCTTGTGGTAGAGTGGAACAACCAGGGGATGATTGATCTCATATTTCAGTACCTCTATGAATGACATTAGAGGTGGATTTGGTGTTGTAGGCAAAGTCCTTCAACCTAGTGCTCAACAAAGGGATATATTTGGGACTTGGATGAGTTTCTGTGTCTTCTAATATGAGACCTCTGCCAGGATAAAACCTAGTGTTTCCTTCCAGTAGTACAACAATTTAAAATAATTATAACAGTTTTTCTTTTCTCATGGGTGACACTTCAGCATTTCACTGTCCTTTTGTGTGTATGAAGTCTTGTCACAAAATTCCAAGGCATTTTGTCTTCCACCTATGCCTACCCCCTTAATTTCTGTATTTAAATGTGACTGTTATAATGCCAACTTGATAAGGACTTTAATTATATCTCTTAAAATTGTGTTTCCAGTGTGGGAATGCAGGGCTTCCCTCTGGCTGCCCTGGAGGGCCTGGGACCCCAGCAGGGGGTCAGGAACCCCCCTGTACAGAGCCCCGAGAGACACTGTCTCTGATCTCTGTCCATGGAGAGGAGTTTTCAATCTTACAGGATGAATTACAAGCTCTGAGTGTTTGATATAAGTAATAATTAGGTGTGGCATGGGTGCAAAAGTAAAATTTTAGGATTCTAGCTTAGGGGTTCAAAGGGGACAAGATGGAGGAAATTGGGTGTGTCTTGTCCTTTTTCTCCTTCTTCATGCCCTCCATGTTTCACTGTAGTGTTGGCATTTTTCTGTTGGTTTAGGCTGGGGACACACTATTCAACGTAGATGATAGATATTGGCATGTTATTGTAAATATAGCACACAGTAGTTTCTGGTATATAATGTTTGTAACATCCCACTGGGGGCAGAGCCCTGCACGCTGCCCTGCAGGACAGACCTGTGGCAGGGCAGCAGAACATGTTATAGATAAGCAAGAATAAACAACCAGGACAGACGAATTATGACTTCTTCTTTGGCAACGTGGCAGAAAGACAGAGACTTTTTACAATCTCGGAATCATCAATACCTCAGATTCTGACATTCCAGTAATGTATTTTTTTTTCTGCATAATTCGTGGTGATGCCACAATCTTTTACAGTTCTTGAAATTAATGTGTGCAAAAGCAATACTTGTTTACAACCTTGGATGAAATCTTCAAAAGCAGCTTGGCAATTATTTGAAAAGGAAGAGATGAATCTGAAGAGAGTTTTAATTTAATATTTAATTTCATTAAGGACCTTGGAGCACAAAATAAGAGAGCATTATTTATAACACAAAGCTCTGAGTGCTCCTCAGTAGAGAGGAGGACCAGAATAACGTATAGCAGAATAGGGTCATCTGGAGGAGACAGTAATAGAAATATAATTATATTCACTAAGGCAAAGGCCCAAGGTTGTGTTGTTCCTGTTATTAGTCTTTAAGGACAGAAATAACTACAGGAGAAGAAAGACGTTAGAAGTAGGAGGCAGTGACAGAATGAATGAGAAACCAGAATGATATGTTAAGGAAAATGGTAACTGTAATTTTAGGATTTATCAGATGAGAAGTTTCTTGTAAAACAGAAACTACTGAGACTTCATCAAGATTCTTTGGATGTGTTTTTGTCGCACACTGCTTAAATGGAGCTAGAAAGGCCTTTGGGGATTATCTGAGGAATAGCGAGCTTCTGGTGTGAAAGGAAAAGCTTGGCTTTAAAATGCTGAAATGTAGGTGCAAAAATGTGATTTCCAAATAGTGAAAAGTGGATAGTACATAGGGTAAATAACTACTTAAATACAAAAAAAAAGTTGATGGGTCTTTCTAGATATTTTTTGAGCAGAACTTAAAAAAATGAAAGATGTCATCTCACATTTTGAGCTTTTTCACAGCAGTGACCCACAGTGTGCTATTTTGTCTCTGATAGAAGCTATATTCAAGGAAAACAAGTTAATTTTGTCACTTTGTGTCTCTTGTCTGTGCTATTCCATAACTCTTAGCAATTTTTGCAATAGATATGGTCTAGATGTTAAAAAATGTCCTAGCACTTTGACCTATATTGCTATGAAATAAGAACTCAGGTTTTGGTTGCGATTTTTGGTTTTGTTTTTGGTTTATTTTTTTTTTTTAATTTATATGCATTTAAATCCAGGATTCAAAATTACTTTGACACTTAGCGAAATTCTTTTAATAACTTGAACATCTATCCTAAAAACTGAACACTTTTTAAATACTCTGAAATGCATGTATCAAGACATCAGTTAGACTGAAGCCTTACATGCTAGTTAGTACTGCAAGTGGTAGATATATTAATTTTTATGTCTGCTACCTGTGCACGGCTGTGCCTTTGTGTTTTGCCAGAAACATACTGGTCAAACAAGAATGGAAGAGTCTAGTTCATAATACTAACAAAGGTACTTCAAAGTCCAAAAGAATAAGGGTCCTTTTCCAGCTGGAGGACAAGCATCCTTTACGCATTTCATGTGGAAATAGGAATAGGCTCCTCAAAACGTGAGCTTGATGATTTCACATACACTGAATGATCACTGATGATGTGGTCAATTTGTCTGTTCTTCAATATCCTTTTGGCTGGAATTCTCAGTCTGATATTTAGAGACATATTATATACTGTCCTCTGGCTCCAAAGGACCAAACGGGACAAGATAAGTAAACTGCTAAGTACAGAGAAAGGGCCAGACCCTGGATCAAATAGGAAATCTACCTCTCTGGTCTAGAGCCATGTCCTGCTTGCAATTGCTGTGATGACCCCCTAATCTGGTAGTGATAGTTACAATTTTAAAAGGTAACTGAATACTATTTCCTCTTTTGAGGGGCAGTCTGTATATGAATGCTTGCAAGGAGGACACGTGATGTAAGTGCTGCTGTTGGGAACGGATGGACTTCTCTGCACGTGCTTTTTAACGGTGCCTTTGGCCAGTCTTGAAAACGTGTCCACTTTCAGGTGCCTGTCTTCTGAAGTCACATTTAAAAAGTGGTTTAAACCATTCCTTTATGTAAAATTTCAAAGGGAATTCTGACATTTCAGACTCTTCCATACAACAGTTACATGTCGTTTATTTTTCTCAAGAAGAAAGTAACTTATAAGTTCTTTCCTTAAGCCAGCCACTGAAAGTAAGAAGGAATGCTATAAAAGTCTTCCATCATGTCCAGTAGAAAAGGCTTTAAAAATATCAAAATAATAAGTGTTTAAATTATCATAAATTTGTTTAATTTGTTGAAAATAAAAATTAGTTTTTTGGCAGTTATGCATTCTTTGTCTTCAGAAACGTCTCTTTTTTCTCTTCACAGATCATCACACAAATATTGATTTTTACAGTAATTCTCCACATTATGGCCCAACGCCTCAAACCTCCATAGCTCCATTTAGCCAGCTCAGGCTTTCATGCTGCATATGGTTTCAGACCCCTATGGTGATGGTTCACCACTGAAGGTGCTGTCCCTTTGTGCATGCAAAAAAAGCATCAGTTTGAACAGTTAAATGTCAATATAGACATTCAAATGTCTTGCACACAAAGGAGAGAAACAGCACAGTGTGGGGGCAGGCATGGGTTGAGATGGCTGCTAACTAAGCCCAGATTTTGTATCTGGAGCTCAGCCACAGGAGTGGAGGTTCTCCTTGAGGAATTTGGATTCCCCAAGCCTATTTGGGGCTTGCCTGAGTCTCAGGTTCAGAGAAGAAGCCCTGCCGTGCTTCCTGATCACCTGCCTGATAACCAAGGCTACCTAAGCCTTTCTGTGCACCCAATATCAATTTCAGACCAATATTACTGAATTTACTGGGCTTAATTTTGTCCTGACCCAGATGATTTTACTGTTGGTTTGTATTTATTACTCTGCTTTCATTCTGTACCCTGAATCTAGAACTTGTTAAGCCTGCCTTAATTCTCTTAGAGGGAGAAACTAAGAATATTTTGTACATCTAAGGGTGACAGGAATGTGTTCTATGACAATGAATGACTGTATTTTTTTCCCTAAAAGATATATATAATGATTTTTTTTGGTCAAAATTTTATTTAGTTATTTTTGTTACTGATTGACTATTTTAAAAAAAGATCACTAAATCATATTTTTTTTTCATTAAGAAGGGCATAAAATCATATTTGTTTCACTAAAATATTTGATCAGCAACTTCAGTGCAAGCATCATTTGTGGTCTTTTGTTTGGTTCATTTACAGTTTCTGTTCAAGCCGTATTTGAGATTCAGTTTAGACTGGAATCTTTGTAACTAGATACTGTATTTTTCAATTTGTTGTTCAGTTTTCAAAAGCTATATTCAGTAGGAACTAAAGCATATATAACAGGGCTAGGATGGAAGCATCCTGCAAAGGCCACAAATCTCTTCTGTGGTGTAAAATGAATTGGTTGCTTGGCTACTAGATTCTTTTCTGGCTTTGAAAAGTAGTCTTCTGATGCACATTAGAACTGTCTTGGGGTTAAGTTCTACTACAGCCTCACATAATATTAGAACTAAAAATAAAATTAGAAATCCACTCACTGAGGATTTTATTTCACTCTCTTCGTCTTCCCTTAGTGAATCACTTATCTTCTGAGGATAATTTTTATTAACAAAGCTATAATTCTTTGTAATTTATTGTTGAAATATTTCTTTGATAGAGTTAATAGACCCTTTGGTACAAGAAGTTCTTTTATTTCTAATGAGAGTAATGAATAAGAAAAACAGTAAAAGGAAAACACTGACAACCTGAAGCAAACCTGACAGAAAGCCACCGTATGATCAGAAATTTTACCACAGGGCATGAGAATAGAGGCTGAGGGAACAAAATATGTTTAATCTTGAGGTAAGAAGACCAAACTCTTATTGATTTCTAATGGATATTCAGGGTAGAGGTGATGGAGCCAGATATTTCTAAGGTGCATTGTGGTAAGCTAGGAGGTAACAGATGCAAGATGAAATTTAGCAAACTTCAATTAATAGTAGGAATTTTTTTTTCTTGCACACTGAGTACATTCAAAAGCTAGAAAACATTGCCTAAAGACATTGAGGAACCTTTCACCTTGGGTAGAAACTCAATCCTTGGAGAATAAAAGCAAAATTTATTGGAATGTCTTATGCAAGCTGCTCTGAATTAGTGGTGACTTAAGGGGGTTTGGATTAGAGGTCTTCCAAAGCTTCTTTCCAGAATCCCTTGCCAGTCAAATGATTTATCCCCCTGTTTTACATAGGGACTTTGCAGTCACAAGTGCAAGATTTTCTTATCTACTACCATTTTTAGTGCCAAGAGAAAAATTATTAAATATTATTTGTTAGGAAAACAAATTCTATTTCTTTATCAATATTTCCCTTCCAGTAACTTGCTTCACATGCTATATTAAAATAAAATTACATCTCTGGAAATTTGCTTCTACAGTAACTTCTGATAAAATTTCCATGATCTGAACTGTTAAACCTTCTTATAAGAATTTAGCCCAAAGTATACTTGTCATAATAATTTGTAAAGTACTTGTATACTTTGGTTGGCTAAACTGAGTCAACCAAAACTGAGGTATATCTGCAATCCTGCTTTGAAGTCTACGTTTCATTGAAATAATTTTTTAATCAAAACTGATGTGCTGCCTTTTTTTGTCTGTTTGTTTGTTTGTTTGTGTGTTTTGATTAATATCAAGCCCAGCAAACTGGTAGTGATAAATTAAATTCAGCTGCAGATCTACCTTTTGCAGAGCTATATGTTAGGTGGTGAATAATGATGTACATAAAGACCTTCTAGCTTTTTAACAACTAATTTATTAATCTGTGTATTTTCTCATAAAACAAAAAAATGGTTTGTGTCTTTTTAATTTTAAAAAGCATTTATCTCCTCCTGTGAACCAGAAGAATTCAAAAGAGAATTCCATGATTTCTCAAAAATACTCTCCTTTCTGGCCAGTAAAAGAAAGTCTCTCCCAGATGGAGACCTGCTGCTTGTTCTCTTGCAAGTTTGATGGAAAACTAATACAGAATATGCCAACTTTTTATATTTGTCTCCTCAGATCAAAAAAACTTTTTGTTTTCTCATTCCTTGTTTAAAAGTGGATCTTGGGTAGCTCATGACCATGAATTGCCTTAAATACAGACAAATCCCATGGGAAGTGGGTTTCCTAATAAGGATTACTAATTTTGCTGTGAATTCAGCAATATTTTTTCTCACTAGTCATACATAAAGTAATCATATAAATCAAATAAGTACCACTGTGTGCAGAAGGATTTTGAAATTGCTGTCCAGCTGTAGATGTATACCTTCCCTAGATCTTCTCTGTATTTGTGAATAAAGGTTGAGCAAGTGTTATATTTGAAGCTGAGTATCTTACAATTCTGTCTGCCTGTTTCCAATGCTTTTCACAGTGAAGTTTATGGCTTGTCAAAGATTTCTCACTGTGGGAGGGGGCTCGGCCAAGACCGAGAAAATCCTATGGACACTGCCTCAGGACCCCGAGCCTACCATCGCTCAGATGGTAGAGGCCTGCACAAAGGCTACCTCCACAGAAGCCACCGTTGCCATGGCTGTAAGTAAGGGGATCGGGGAGGCTATGCTGAACTTGAATACTATCCGCTGCTTTGGGTGTGGCCAGATGGGCCACATAGAAGTGAGCTGCCCTCACTGGCCCCCGGAGCGGCTATAGCACACCTACGCTCCCTCCCCAAGACCAATGCCCAGGAACCCTCTTCCTTACCACCAGCAGGTAGGAAACAGGCTGCGGAGCGCGAGGAGGGGCAGCGCGAGGATACCAAATGGCCCCTCACAGTGCCTGAGACTCTCCACCATCAGGGAGCACCAATGGCCCAGCGGACAGTTCCAGAGGATGGGCGGAGCCACGACGATGGACTCCACCTCCTCCGGAGAACAGCCAATTTAAATCCTGATAACCACCAGGTCCTCAAGAGCGCCATCCTGATAACCACCAGGTCCTCAAGAGCGCCATCACTGTCACATTCCGGGATGAGGACCTGGTGAGAGTTGCCGCAGGGTTCCTGGAGCCCCCTTGCAGTGACTGCGAGGAGACAGTGCTGCTTTTGGGTGACAGGATTACCATTCTACCTGAGGTGGTGTGTTTTCAGCCAGGGTCCGAGATAACGGTCTCGGTCATCTGCTATGACCCACCATACACACTAGGCAAGGGGCTCCCCTTCGCACTGCTGTATTTGCTGGACTCAACAGACTACGCCGGACTTGACTCTGAGGAAGAAAAATATGTCTTCCTCACACAAAATGTATGCAGAGAGACACCCATTATTAAAACAACACTGTCTTTGCAGGGAAAGTTGGTTACCATGAACGTAATGGCGGACACCGGGGCAGATGTCACCATCATTCCCCGGTCAAAGTGGCCCCACAACTGGGAGTTGGTGCCCCTTGTTGCACAATCTCTGGAGTGGGAGGAGCTGTCAAATCCATGCGCAGTAAGCGCTTGGTAAGTGTGGAGGGGGGAGCTGGGAGGGGGGGAACCAGATTTCTGTTATTTACACTTCTTTTATCTTATTAGAATAAAGATGGCTGCCTGCATGACAGCTGCCCGGATGGAACAACTGAAAGCGCCCCACTGCATCCAGCTGGCCGCTGCCACGATCTTCATCATCCTGTGGCTGCAAACGGCGGACGGCTGGATTGTGCCACAGCTGAAGGAAAATGTCTGGGTCACGCTGGCGAAGTCCTTGCAGCAGGACAACTTATGTTTGGCCATGGGCAATGTGGACAATCCCTTGTCCACATGCCTGGTGGGGGTCCCTCTGGTACCTGATGACTGGCCCGTGTCCAACTCTGACCTATTCCGAACCAGGGTCAATACTTGGGATGAGTGGACAAGAATTCTTCCGAACAGTAAAGAGGAACCCCAGGAACTGGACCTACTGGGGTCCTCAACGGCAAGTTATTGTGTCAAATTCTATTTTAGGAGGCCAAGTCAGAATTGGCATGGAATTGACTTGGCCAAGAACACATATCGAAAAGATGTTACACCTCTGAACAAAAAATATAATAGTCAGACCTGGTGCAATTACACCAGCCAGGTAATTTCGGTCTCTACCACTCGTCCCAAGGTGTTGCCCAGGGGGATGTTTCTTATCTGTGGGGACAGAGAATGGTCAGGGATTCCATCTCGGCTCCAGGGAGGCCCATGTAGCCTTGGCAAGCTTGCTACCCTCACTCTGAATAGAACACAAATTCTCAATTGGAAGAAAGAAAGATAATTGGCTCATACCAAAAGGTCCTATGCTCAATTTGATGAAAATTGCGATTCTGAAATTTATAATTGGGGCAAGACAAAAAGGGTCGCTGCCTCCATCTTCCTACCATGGTATGCTGCAGCTAAGGCCCTCGGTGAGCTTTCTCACCTGGAGTGTTGGATTATCAAGCACGCCAACGCCTTGTCTGTCGCCCTCTCCGACCTCTTGGTGGACGAGCAGACCACCAGGCATGCCACATTACAAAACAGAGCAACGATTAACTTTCTCCTGCTTGCCCATGGCCACAGCTGCGAGGAGTTCAAAGGACTATGCTGCTTTAACTTAACATCTAGGAGCACCTCTATTCAAGCTAACATCAAGCGGATCCAGACACAAGTACAGATATCAAAACTGAGACCTCGGCTGTGGACCCCAAAAACAACAAATTGTTCTCGCAGTGGGTGTTCCCGGATGGGCAGCCTCCATTCTGAAAGGACTTATTTGGATTTTCTTAATTATTATCATTATTTCCATCGCCCTCACACTCTTTAAAAGGACTTTAATGAAAACTTTGGGCGATGTTTATTTAATAAATAAAAACGGGGGAGATGTGGAAGGGGGCTTGGGAGATAGTCCCCCTGCATTACCTTGGGAGGCAACAGATGTGTAACTTCCCACCTCCCCTGTTGTCAATCTTCTGTTGTACCTTCCCCTCGTCCCTGTCCATCATTATGTAATCCTCCCCCCAGTTCTGGAAAGTTCTGTGTTCTTTGTATCCCCATTGGGTCCTTCCCTGTAACCACTCCTTCCCCTTGTCCCTATTGGTAGTCACCCCGTCACTCACCCTCCAACTCCGCCCCTAAACCCTTCCCTCATTGGTTGTTCCCTACCCTGACCCTCCTTCCCAGGCACTATTATATTCCTCACCTCACCCTTTGTTCGTGCTCTCAGAGCTAGCTTTCCTCCCGAGAGGTTGTGCTCCTTTGCTCCCAGCTTCGCCTTCCCTTGATCTAACCCTCGAGAAATAAAGCTACCTGAGAGTCATCCTGCCTACGGTGGAAGCCTCTTCATTTGCTATCTGGCTCCTGAGGACCTGACCCTGTGACGTGTCCAGTGGTCACAGGACCCCAGGGCCTCATCTCACTATTTGGCCTTTCTATTCAATTACCTCCCTTTGTAACTCTTAATAAAAATGTCTGCACCAACTTTTAAAACTAATTGGGTTTTTTTCTAAATGTTGGTATCTCAGAGGAAAATAAACTTGATTTTTAGTCTTGCTGAATGTAATATTTCTGAAATATGACACTCTCTTCCTATTTAATTTAAGACTGCTCTTTTGCATGGATTTTTCTTCCAATTTCTTTTGTTGGATTTTGTTCCTATTACTAGATATGCTCCTGCTTATTTTCCATAGTCTATTAAGGTCCTTTCTTATTCATCATTTGAACAGTTAAATGTCAATATGGACATTCAAATATCTGAAAATATTAGGAAAGAAAAGATTTTCACTCTTAAATCTCCAATTAAAAACAACAAAACAACAACAACAACAAAAACCCCAAATAAATTGACCAGAGTAGGCTACCAGAACTATAATATACATTTTCATTTTTCATAATCAATCTCCTCAATCTACCTCAAATGTCATGAAAACTGGTGTGTCATTTTCTGAAGCAACCATTTTTGGACATAAGATCAGAGTTGATCCTGGAGTTTCCTACTAAATTTCTGGAATGGGGTTCAAGCACTGTAACTCTGGGAATTACTGCAGTGGGATTACTGCAATGCTTTAGGGTTCATGCTTATTTTCCTACAAAAACATGGTCGTGATATTATACAGGAATGTTTCTTTCAGAATTGTAACTAAAATTCACGTCTAAAAGCATTTATTAGTTATCATGGCAATGAGGCTACATTCATTCCTCCAAAATATTCTCCAGATTATTTTTGCCTGAGTAATCAATGGGGAGAATAGGGATCACTGATAGGATAAGATAGAGATCTGTGACTCTTGCAAGATAGAAAAATACAGGTCACTGTATTGTGTAGCAGGGATGCTCTGTCACCATAGGTTACAGACTTCTGGATTAGGATTTATACAAAGTTAAAGCTCATAATGCTTTTAAGGGTGAAAATTTTGTGTCAATTTGACTTACATGTGATTTTTAAGTCATCTTTGATAATTGAAATGGACGACTTTTCTCCTTCTCACCCTCTTCCTTTGCAGAGTGATCCTTTTACATTAGGAATAGGGCAGTTATCTAAAGAAAAGACAGATTTCCATTGTGAGAGATGGAAGCATAATATTAGCTGGGCCCATTTCAGCTGTTCCTGATAATCCTTCAAAAATTTTTATTTACTTTTGGTCATAAATTTCCCTATCCTGTTAAAAAATTATAAAAGAAAAATATTTCTTCCCATTACATCAATTTCACTGCAGAAATATCAAAGAGTGTCTGCTATTGCCTCCTTTCTCAGCATATCTTTTACTAATCACTTAAAGAACTCTCCACTAAATTTTTCTTATGTTATATTTCATATTAATATTAATACAATAACACAACATACAGAGGAAATATTTCTAATGTGTATTTATGTCTCTGGGAGAAAGGTGTAGGATAAAGGAGAAATGATAATCAAAAATGAACACCCAGACTGTAAGTTTCTATTTTGTTTGTGTGAAATCACTTTTGATGGTAAATGACAGCCTTCCGAAATCTAGTGGTCATGACACTGAGTGGTAGGAGAGGATGGAAAGAGAGATAGTTTCTTCAGGTTTAAGACTTTTATAATGCAGAAAACAAAAGTAGAAGTCCATTCCTTTTTATTGTCCTTTATTTCTGGATACTTAAACCACTGATATGCAAGGAGAGAAATGTGCAATACAAGAGATCAGTCAAAATAGTCCAGAAGTTTTTCTGCCTTTTTAAGAAAGACCAGGACATGTTCTGTGTAGTATTTTATTATGTCATTACTACTGTTGCTACTATTCTGCTCTTGGGATTGATCTGGGACTTGTACCCAAACATTCATTAACTGATGTGAGGTTGAACTTTTGGAAAGATGTCATTGCATCTGATTTCTAGGGACCCTCTTATGCTTAGCCAGTGTTTTATCTACTGAAAATAGCATTACAGAGAAGAGAGCTAGCACTGAGACACAATATGTCTCCCTTTAGTCACTGGGAGAAAAAAGACATGGGGGCAAGGTCAACCCTGTAGTATGCAAAGACTTAAAACAGTAGGTAAAAATCATAAAAGCTTACAGGGTTTGTCAATGACAGCATAGAATTTGGTTGAACTACTTCAGCAAGGAAGTTGAAGTTCCTACAGGCAAACAAACTTTGATAAATATCTAAGATAGTTTGGAAACTCCATGGGCCATATCACTTTTTTATAATAGAAGCAATATTTATTTGGGAAATAATAAAAATAAAGTAATATTTATATAACAAAATAATAATAAAATAAAGTAATATTTTTTTTATGGCTCCTAAAAAGAAATTAATCATTTACAAGCAGTTCTAATGTAAATATATTTATCATGAACTTTGCCAATTTTGTTATTGGAAGATTAGTTTTTCTTGAATAGTAAATTTAATTTGTGAACATGTTATGACATATTATTTCCACACTGAGATACTCATTTTTTCAGGAAGGGTCTTTGAAAAATAAATTGTGGAAATAAAGATTTTTATTTTTAATTCCTTTATTTTCCCCACACTTTAGGCTCTACCTACCTGAATATATTACTCCATAATTTGATCATGTTTGCAATTCATAGTGACAAAATATAAGTAGCTGTAACTGCAGACAACTATTTTTGGAACTAATCCACAAAATATTCTAATTTTATCACAGATTTCTGTGCTCAGCTTATTATCTTAACATATTGCCGTAGAATTCTTGAAAATGACTGAGGAGAACCTTCTTCACAGAAACAGGGATTTTGCTTGAAGTACAGTAGTTCTGGAAATGAAACCTCTCTGGGTACAAATACATAAGGTGCTACTTTTTATTTGAAGTGAAACTTTGTAGTTCAGTTGATGTTTGTTATCAGAAGACCATATTTTTCAGGCAGTCATGAAGCTGGCATTTGTCCTGAGTGTGAGATATTGACTTAACAAAAGCCAAACTATGACTCAGAGTAAAAAAGATGAACAGGAAGGGTAAACTTCTTGCCAGGGCTGCACTTGACCCCTTTGAAATCCTTAAAGGGCAGCCTACAAGCCTGTAACACCCCTCCATTCCTGCAGCCTGCTTTGTGCAGTATATTTGTGTATAGTGAACATGCTGAGGCAGCAGCATCCCAGGTGTATCTAGAGAGGGGTCTAATACATCCTGGTTGAGACAGAGGGCTCTGGCAAGCCCACTAAGAGGAAACATTAGTAATGACACACGTGATGGAGAGCTGAAATTTTCTGAGGGTGTGCCTTACTTTTTAAAAGGAGACTGCATCCTTGGGTGCCTGAAAACAGCTTCACCATGTAACCCTATTCTGTTCAGTCTAAGTCTAAAATGATCCCCAGCTGAGCTTTGTAAAATTACAATCCTGAACAACAGTTTTAAGATAAAAATATGGCAGTGTTGGAAGGAAAAGTTAAGCAGGGATACAGAAAGTTTGGGTAAATTGGCAAAGGTAGCAAGGAGGTGAATTATTGTGATTGACGCTCTGGTGAGGATAAGTGATTTCAAACTGAAACCACTTTGCATAGTTATGGAGAGGATGGGAGGTCCCTTCCTTCTCCATGGCCCAAATGGTGGGAAGGTACATGTCTCTTCAGAGGCCAGTGGGCATTGGTTCAGGCAGGCAGCAGAATCTGGCTCTGGAGTTCTAATCAAATAACATATACGGCTAAATGCAGCTCAGCACATGGGTGCATTATCTATTTCTTTCAGCCCAAAGCAAGAAAACTGATCTACAATTCACCATCATGCTTTAATCCTTATTATTTCTCCATAAATATTCTAAAAGTAATGTATTATAAAACTTGCTTTGTTATCCACATCATATTTATTCTGCAGCTCCAATTTGTTCCAGATGGACCCCATGTAAACATGAGTAGAACATGACCTTTGAATTGTAACAAACCATGTCACCAAACATGGCAAGACTCAACAATAGAATTAATAGATGTAATCACACTTTCAGGGAGTGTGAACTTTTTTAAGCTTGAATTTAAACTACAGGGTTCAGAGGAAAAAACAGGGATCCATAGCTTAGTCTTTATTCTCTGAAATTGAAATAAAGTTTATAGAAACATACTCAGCTGGACTGAAGGCTGTGTAGGGGGTAAAATAAGCTGAGCTTTTAAACAGCTCAGCTGCATGAATACCAAAGACTGCTACATTTTCCTCTCTGTACTATAACTTGTCTTGAAAATAGAATGGAAATCTAACTTACAAATTAGAATTTTTGTTTTCTTGAGAATATACAGAGATATGCAATACTATCACCACATTTTTAGAACTGAATTTTTCATGCAGCTAATGGAACTTTGTCTGGTTTTTGACGACTTTTCTTGCCTTCTCTTTGACATACCTAAATTTTCCAAATCATTTGGGGAAGGGCAATTGCTACTGTGCCTGACATATTTTTAAACTAGTACTATTATGCAAGGGCTGTAAAAAAAGGGTAGTTTAAAAGAACTAGTTCACTCTCTTTCCTTGGATATCTTACTGATCAGTTTATTATGAAGTATAAATTTTTTGTCACTGCCTGAGGCTTCTTTCCAGAATTTCTCTGCATAAGAATAGTTCAACTAAAAGATAGCTTTATGTTTCCTTAGAGCACCATGATAGATGCAATTGTTAAAAAGAAAATGGAGTTTAAGAGCCAATGCCTCAATATATTCAGTTGTAGAAATGTGTAGCTAGTTTTTCTTCAAGTGCTTCCTCAAATGAACATTCATATTGAGGTTTGATGAGCTTGTAGACATTTTTTTTTGTCTTTGCTACATATAGTTGGGCCCAGCACGGGCATAATGTGCTCTGCAATTCGCCACTGCTATTCTAGAATTAGGATAGTATCTACTTGATGAGCCCTGCCTCTATAAAGTTGCTCTTAGTGAGTATTTTGTTTCCTTATTATGATTTGCTTTAATATTCCTAATTTTTTTTCTTAAATTACATGAGTTGATTCACATAGGTTAAAAAAAAAGGCTTCTTGGAAACATTAGCTTTGCATGTGACCTAGAAATTTCCCTGAAGATTCAATTTTGCTTCTTGTGCATTGTTTCAAACCAAAATTCTGGGCCCTGGAAAATCCCAGGCAAAAGCTAAAAACTACCTCTCTGCAGAAAACTTGCATAAAACCCAGAGATAACCACACCAAATAAACCTGTCTTCATTCTACTCAAACAAAATTTGGTAGCATTTAAAGAGATGTTGTCCGCAGTAGATCAGGTGAAGGGTAGTTACCACAGAAAAGAACACTCAGTGGGATCTTGGCAGATGGGTCAGTTTCTTGTCATTGGTCAGATATGTGGCATTTGGATTTATCTTTTCCCTTCCCTTTCCTGTGATTTCTTTGACTTTTGCCCAGCATGTCTGGTTAGGCTATAACTGCTTTGAATCCCAGTATTTTGCTTTTCTGCCAAGCAAAGAGGATTCTTTTCTCCCTCGGGTCCCCAGAACATAATTTCTGTGCTTCTTGTTCTTGCAGCATCTCCATCTACTCTTACAAAACAAAACAAATAAAAAATTATGAAAGAATATTTTCCCTTTCTTATCTGCAAATTATCAGATTTCATGCGCATAATTTTTAATCAGATGTCTTGAAATATAACCACACAGAGCCACTACTCATGCAAAATAATGTACCTATCTTGATATTGTCTTGTTGACTTTTATTTAAACAGCAGTAGATCACTTAATTTCTTAAGAAATTGAAAACTACAAAGTTTTCATCTGCTTTCAGTCTTCTCCAGTGGGTTTTCATTTACTTTTTTTAGGAAAGACAGAGTGGTGAAAGAGGAATTAAATTATTATAAATTGCTATTAAAGTATAATATATAAGTTATTATAATTTTTAGAAGTTCTGATAATTGCTGAGATGTTTTCTGTTCAGTAAATATGACTGGGCAATAAGCTGGAAGAGAACGTTCTTATAATTTCTAGAATAAAGTAGAATTCTTTAAAATTTCCATAACATACAAACTTTGCCTTTACTTGAACATTGTTATCAAAATCAATGGCAGTGCATTACTTTAGCAGTCTGCATCAGCCTTCCAAGCAACATTGGCCTGAGCAAATGCAATGTTCAAGGAGATATTGAGATCAGTGATAAGATATATGAAATTCTAAGGTTTTCCTGGAAAAGAAGTATAAACATGACAGCTTTAATTGCACTTAAAACTTAAGGAAATACATTGTAGCTTTTTATATTATTTATTTGCTGAATAATATTTTAATAAACTGCCAGGCCTAATGAAAATGAGGGAGAGGACTTAGTCAATGACTTTGTTAACTTAACGATGAACTGTAATTACAAGGGGAGATATGATGCTGGTTTGTTTTATACGGCTGACTATTCAAGCTGTTACAATGTTCTGTGAAGAACTCGCTTTTCTCCTTCTTGTGCAAAAAATGTTAAGCATGAAGCAAAAATTGTGTTGTTCTTTCTGAGCAGAAAAATTAGTGGGTCGTGGTTTTTCAACCTAACCCATTAAAATTAGTGAGCAAAAGCTCTTTCACAGGTATTGACTGCTGTGTGTCACATGAAATGTTCCCACTAGTTTTCTTGTTAATTCATTCTTACTTGTAACTGTGGATATCTATTTATCAATCATCTATCTACCTATCTATCTACCTATCTGCCTAATCTATCATTTATTGCTTCCAAATATGTTAGTGCAGAGCTGTGAAAAATCTGATGTTTTTTAGTTCTTAGCATTCATTCATATTAGGGAAAGCCAAGTTAATGCACTTGGCATGAATCATTTTTCATTTGTGATGTTTATCAGGTGCCAGATTTTGATCTAGCTGTAGAAATTATGTTATTTAAAAATTATTATTATTATTACTATTAGTACTATTACTATTACTTATAATTATTATTATTTTGGCAGTAGGGAAGGGGTTTTTTATACTTATGCTTGTGCTAGAATATGTTAGAAACTTAATAATTATATAATATGCAGCACACGTTTCCAAACTTCTCTAAGAGCAGTTATAACTCCATGGGACTTTTTTTCTCCTAGAAAAGCTCATCTCCCTGTTAATTAACTTTTCGGGGTGAAAAATGTCCAGCATAAATTTCACAAAGTAATCTTTGATTGGAGTCCATACAATAGAAAGAACTGCATTTTCCTAAGGACTGTATTTTCACGCACAAAAATATGCAGCCTGCCCATATCTCTAGCAGAATTCAATTTCTCAGAGAGGTGTAAACCACATTTTATGAAAGCAATAAGACATGACTCTTGATGATTTCTGTTGAAGACTGCTACACAATTTAGAAGTGTTTGCAGCTCCACGCTGAAAGTCTGAGTGGATTTAACCAGCTGAGAAGCATAGTAATCTCCCAGAAGCATATTACCTAGAATATATCTTTGCTATTCATTTAAAATTGTTTGCAAAAGCAATGGATTAGAATTATCAGAATGGCAATAAATTTAGCAAAATCAATAATATAATTCTGGTGATTTTTACATGGAATATTGATGCAGGCATTATATCACTTACAGCTCACTTGAGGAATGTCCATTACAGTTAGAAATTCCAGAAGTGTTTATTGTCTGTGTCATGTGTCAGCTGAAATCTCTCTCCAGTCATGAAAGTATGAACTATACTTCTCTTCCAAATTAAAAAAAAAAAAAAAACCAAAAAAACAAACAGCAAAACTACTTTAAAAAATAATGGGCAAAATTAAACTTAAAAAAAAATTGATTGGTGTCTGCATTCCCATATTTAGGTCAAATCTTTATGAAATAATTTTAAGAACATGTAGAAATTATTCTATGTTTACTTTATCTATGAGTGAAAAAAATCTTCCTCTAATAAAAATGTTGTTTTTCTGCTGTTCTGCTGCATTCATGACACGAAGAAGAGCATTGAAGCAGATACATTATTAGTGGTATCTAGTGTCTAGATAAAAAAAAAAAAAAAAGGTGGTTTTAATTTTCTTTCAGGTGAGCTGTGCTGGACCTTTCAATTCAGATTTATGGGATCAGTCATGATTTACCTTTGTAAGAAGCTTTACAAATGAAAGCAGAATTTCCACCAGGCCAATCAATCCAGTCTTTCCTATTCTTCACAGAGCTTTATCCCTCACATGAACATTTATATGTGTACGAACACTATATGGCAAATCCAGAAAGAAGAATTTAGCTTATTAGCATTGAAATGGAATAGAGTTTAGTGCTAAAAATATGTCTACTCCCATTTTTGATACAGAATGCTTCTGTAATAATTGGCCTAAAGTTATTCATTCTAATCATAATGTTGTATCATTTATAATCATTAAAAACCCTGAAGTATAGACATAGTTGCACCCCTCAGAAAACCCCAACACTTGAGTGTCATTAGATAATATAGATATATTAGTTGGTCTGTAATTTTAGTTTTTCTTGCTTTCTAAGGAACTCCATGGTGGCTGCAGCTGTCTGGGTATAGTATGGCTGCTTCTCTCTGGCTGTGATCTGTTCATTGCTGGAACAAAGTGGAGTTGCTGCATTTCAAAGCAGAGCATAAGACCCACCCATGCTGAGTTATTCAGCAGCTAACCTTCAGAGCGTGATGCACAAAGTGCATTCTACTACACAGATGTCCACTCTGTCCAAACATATAATGTGATTTTATTTTTATTGAGGGAATGGTTTTGTTTTCTACTAGATTCTTGAATCGACACCAGGAAAGAACTGAAATGTAACAAACTACAGAGAATGACTACAGCATCCTGGTCTGCATGAGGAGGACAATTGTCAATAATTTAGGGAGCAGAACCTTTCCCTCTGCTCAACCCTGGCTATGATACTTGGGCCCTCAGCAAAAAACCATTTGGTCTGACTGGAGCAACTCTGATGCAGGGTCACAAGAATGATTAAGGGATTTAGCTTGTCAGGTAGTGATTCTGAATATTTCTAAGTTTTGCTCTTAATGCTATTACTACTCCAAAACACATCAGAGTAGATCTCAAAGAGGTGTGGCTATCCCATCATAAACCGATTGCAGCAACCTCTTTGCAGAAGAGGTGTCAAGTTATATCTGCCTCTATGTTACCTCTGCACTCTCAGTTCTTTCAGCCAACTTGGGTTAAATGAACTGCTGTGAATGCAAGAACAAGGTCCTCACCAGCTGTGACTGCCTAGTGATGCTTTAAAAGTCTTCTACTTGTCAGCTTTTCTACAGCTCAAAATTAAGACCAGAACATGGCCTAAGTTTTCTTCCCTTTTGTTCCCACTTATTTAAAGAAAAATCTGGTATTCCTCTGTTTCTAAACAGAACCATACACCAAAATTAACACTAAAATTACTTTCCGAATGCTTTTCAATAAAAGAGGATGTTAATTTTTACATGCCAAAATAAAATAAAAAACCAAACATAATTTCTATTTTCCCTCAGTTTAAAAACTTAATAAGTAAGGAAGACCCTGGGACATAGGAGTAAGTAAGGTCATGCTGCCTAAGTAGTCCTTTGGCTTTGCAGTTTAATGAAGGAGGAGCTGAAAATAATGACTATCTGCAGTCAGGAACTGTATATTTCCTGCTTTAGGAGTGGTTTCTTTCCATAAAGTTGCAAGACATGGGTCTCTTTGTTTCTTTTGTCAAACCTGTTTGCAGTCACCAACTGTCCCAAAAGTTATTCAAAGATTTTCATAAATGCATAGAGGCAGCCCTGGTTTAGTTTAGTCACATTGGCATAATTCCATTAGCAATCCAGCTCAAATAAATAAAAGTTCTTTGTTTGGCAAGTCACTTCAGAATGGCAAATCAATAAATTCCTGCAGGAAAACATCAACATTTTTCAGATCTGAGGTACATTTTGGTCTTGATTATTTTGAACAGACTTGATTAAAAACTGATGAACTTTCTCCTTTCAAGAATGGCTTTTTTTTTTTTTTTTTTTTTAATTCTTGGTGACCCAATTGCAAAAGCATTCCTCTTGGGAGGATAGGGCAAAGTATAAGGACATATAAGTTGCTTGTATCTTGAGAGAATAAATGACATAGCAAGGAGTCAGTAGTTCTTAATTTGATGTGTTTACTGCAAACTGGGGTATTGGTATTCCAGAACTCACTGTAGGTAACAGACTGACATGGCTGGGGGCAGAGTATGTGATTTGCTTTTCCTTTGCTCCACTCTTTTAAATACTATGTAGTCATGGACATATGCGAATTTTATCTGACTGCGCATACTATTATAAATGTAGGAGGAAGATTCTCATATGGTGGTGTCTCTATGGCTTTTTTGTTCAAACAAAGATTTGCACCCAACTTGTAATTAAATGACATATCTAAGTAGATTTCTCATAATTGTACTTCCCTGGTTGTTCTTGCATGCAAATCTGTACATTTTAATTTTCTATTGGCATGCTTGTTGTTTCTTTGGATTATGTTTTTGTGGGGTTGTTGTTGTTTGAGGGTTTTTGTTTATTTGTGTGGTTTTGGGTTTTGGTTGTTTTGTTTGTTTTTTTTTGTTTTTAAAATCTGTTCTGCTTGAAACCTGATTGATATATTAAGCATAAGGTAAGGTGTTTTATGTTTTAGCAAATTTTTTAAAGGATTTACACTATATAGAGACAAATCTGCCAACACTATTTCTGTATTTTAAACAGGAACAAAAATTGTGAAATTATGTTTCCAAATAAGTTATTGTGCAGAAGGGCAACATCTCTTCCTTTTTTATTGTTCCAGAAGACAACAAAGATGCTCAGCAGGCTGAGAGCAGACCAACACACTAGGAGAGAACCCATAAACACTGTAGAGCACTCTTGGGTTGCCCTGCTGCTGTGAAATATTACTTAGGAAGATTTAGTTGGCAGTTCTAACCTACTAATACAGTATAGTCTTAAAATGTATAACTATTTTTCCAGTGAACCTGTGTGCCTGGCAATAGTCATCAGCAGCACACAGAACGTGATCAGAGCAAAGGCACTTGGTTATTTCGTGCAGGTGTATCAGATCTTATGTGAGTTCAATTAATGAACATTGTCTTCAACTTTTGTCATCTGTTTGAGAAAGGAAAAAAAGAGTATTTCCAGAGTGACAATATGCAAAAACATAATATTATCTTAAAGTCTGATTTAGTACCTATCTGTGTGGTTCACCTTCTTCTAATACTCGCAACTCTTTGCTTCCTGCCATATGGGATTACATAGGGAAATTGGCAGTATACTGAAATTTGATCTTTGTAACTATTTTTGGTTTGGAATAGGGTTGCACAAATCAGCTAGAGAGGAGGAAAATGTAGGGCACAGACAGTGATAGCAAGTAGAATGCAAAGGCATGATTAGGGCATAATTTATGTTTTCTGTCTCTCTTGTAATTTGAATATTTTTTCAATTGCAACAAATATGTGAGAAAGATATTAAAATATCAAGATTTCCAGATGGCATGTATTGGCTTATTTAAACTGGAGAGATTTAGCTATTTCCAGAGAAAAATCTCCTAGTAGAAACAGCATTGCCAGATTACCTGGATATTTATAAAAATGGTCATTATCCGAATTATTATTTTTCACCATATTTTACGTGCAGCTCTGTACTCTATCTTGTGCCTTATCAACCCTTGCCATTCTCCACAGTTATTCCTATAACATCCTTGTCTTCACTCTTCTGAAAACACCACTGTTCAAATATTTATCTTAGACACCTGAAGGAAATGCATTTCTTCTGTGCAGCTGGGGACAGGAGAGGTTACAAGTGGGGAAGGAAACAATATAGATCTCCAGCTTGAATAAAGATCTGTCCAAAGGCAGCTCATGACATTTTCCTTCCATATCTCTTAGATGTGCTTTCATCTAAATGAAATAAAAATAAATATTAATTTTGTTGATTGACTTCTAAGACCGTTTGCATTAAACTGATGTTAAAAAAATCAAATATCCTTAAACTGAATAGAAATGAATTTTTTCCTCAGTGTTACAAGGTAAACCTTTGAAAAGTCTCTAATATTGCCTGTTTCTTTTAGGAAGATTTTGAATTTCTGAGGTTTTAGAATTAATTTGGTTGTCCAAGTGCTATTTTATAAAAAAAAAAAAAAACAACAAGTTGGGTTTCTTCTTCTCACATGCAAAAAATTGCACAAGAGAGAAGAATGAGATTACGTTCACCATCTGACAGAAGTGCATGCTTGTTTTTTTTTGTTTTGTTTTTTGGGTTTTTTTTAGTCAAGCATAAAGTTTGGTGTTTTCAACCCAAACTATAAATCTCTGCAGTGTGCTTCTTCAATAAAATCTGTATTGATCTTTCTAATGTTTGCTCTATTTATTTTATAGTATACAAAGTACAATAAAAAGAACATACACATTCAAAAAAGGGACATTTACCAGTTCTTTAAAAAGCTTCTCTTCCATTGTAATATACTAGAAAAGTCCTTTTTACATGCTAGCCATTAAGTGAGCACTAAAGTAAAAGTACAATTATGTTATGATCTAGTTTTAATAATCTTTATAACAGAATGATACATTCTTTATATAAGTAATTTAGTATTACAGAATATTTGAGTCTTTGTATGTTGGGGGATTGATATATATAGGTCCTGCTGTATAGTCTTAACTTGTTAGACATAAATGTGATGCACTTCTACACTGCTTCTAGATGAGTATGGGGAAAAAACAAGGGAAGGAGTTAATGAAAACTCCCCAGATCTGCTCAGCAAGGGAAACACCACACATTCAGGCCCACTCAGATTTGCGAAGGCCGGACATGACAGTGTGTCACACAGATGAGGATCATATTTTCTGAGCTGTGTTGTATCAGCTCGAAACCTACGCTTTTGCAGTGCATGGAGGCTGGGTAGTGGGTTGTTGTTTTGTTGCGTGGTTTTTAACATTGAAGTTTTATTGTGAGGTGAGGCTGTGAGTGATGTGTTATCAGTGGCTGTACAATGTCATCAACCGCTGAAACACCGGTGTGTTAGCAATGTTATTCTCATACTAAATGAAAAGGCACATTACCACCTGTGAGGAAGAAAACTAATTCTATCCCAGCTAAGACAGGGACACTTGCAGTTTACAACTATCTCAAATCTTTCTTCCTTGTGAGCTTAATATATTGGCTTCAATATGGTATGTAGCTGAAGGCAACTATAAGAATGACCAGGATAAAGAAATTATTAACTGGAAGAAGGAAAAATAATTATGTATTCCTTATTACTTTCAGATATTTTACCCTGAGATGTTTAGTGCAGTGTGGTCAGAGAGGAAAGGAAAAAAGGGTGTTCACTATTCCTCTAAAGATGCTGTTAAATCAATAGTCTGTTTAACACCAAATTTATAAGAATGTGTTTATATAGATTATAGTATCTAATAAGTAAACTACAATAGGTTTATGTGAAATGCAAGCCTATTATTATATCTTGCTTAGTTGTCATTTAGGAATTACAGCTGTAATAGCATAAGCTATTTCTTTGCTTTAATGTTAGATCCTGATTAATGAAAAATCTATACATAGTGTTCTGTATGATCTAAGATCTTAAACAATATGTGGTCCAATATTCCAAGGGAAAGCTGTAGATTAGGTATCGGCTTATCTTTAGTAGATATCTCTTTTCAAGCAGCAAGTTATTTAAAATTTATGACTTACATAAGTCTGTCAATATGTGTAGTTAAACTTCTGTAGCAGTAGCCCTTTTATTCATGTATCTGGAAATCATAGGCTTGAAATTAAAAGGGTACTACTATATTGGTCTTGCAGATTATCCAGACAAAATTTTCTTTGACAGATCCTTTGTTCTTCTGTGCAGTGAGTTTTTGATATCTCTCTCAAAAGAACATTGATTGTTCAGTTTAGAAAGAAAGAAGCTTCTTTATTATCTTTTCAGGTACTTATTCAATATGTGCATTTGTAGAGGTGTGTTTTGCACTGAAGACAATAAAAAAGGGTGTCAGTATTCTAAACACATTGAGTGTTCTTCTTTATTGGACATAGCAAATATCCCTGCAGTCCTGTCAGCTGAATGACAATCTAATGTTTGTAAGACAATAAACAAAGAACTAATGTGTAATGAGGAAACCTTACGATCAGAGAGTGCTGCTGTCTAAGGCTACGGAATGCTCATCTTAGCCAAGAAGTGCACAAATACATCTGGGAACCACAGGCCAGTAAGGGCTGCTTGGACATACAAGAATGTTCCAAATTCATCATGTGCTGACTTAACAAACCATATAGGCTATGATACATATAGGCTAAGTTGTGTGAATTTCTTTTGTCAGCTGTCCAGAGGCCCTTCCATCTGTTTGAACTGTTCAGTCACTGAAATTGCTCCGGACTCTGCAGAATACAACACTAAATGATTTTGTGCTTACAGACCTATCTTGAATTTCCCATCCTGCTGGTTCCTTCCTGCAAACTTCTGTTATCTCCATAAATTCTGCAGTAATGTCCTCCCATAAAAAGCTGTTACCTACTTTTCAGTTCATATTCTGCAAGATAGAATGGAAAGAGAATTCAGCATTATTTATGCAGCTCTGTAGACAGAGAACTGATTTTCTCATGACTTGAAGTACCATACAAACATGCTTATTTCAAACACAGAGTAGCTCTAGAAAGCTGTCTCTGAGGATTTTAGGGAGTAATCAAGTTATATCAAGTTTTTAAGACTCTCATTCAGTTAAAGTGTCTTTTAATAAAGTGTGTAAGAGAGGGAGTATGAGATAGCTCTGACTGATTCAGAGATTTTAAGTTGTATGATACAAAGTTGTTGATGTGAATGAGATAGAGGTATAAATACAAAGTGATGAAAATGTACTGAAAGTGGCTGCTGTGTTGTTCATCTTTCTGTATGATGTGATATACAGTTAGGTTATTCTGTGAGGAGCAAAACAAATGGAGCTTGGCATGCTATCTCCCTGGTTTAAAACTTCCCCAAAGAAAAATCTTACCTCCTTCTCTTTTATTGCACGAGAGAGGAGACATGCCTTGGCATCCCTGCATACAAGATGATGTACACTTCCTAATTAACTGATTTACAGCTATCAAAATTATTGCATAAAGACTGAGGTTCTCTGAATTTACATGTCATTCCTCCAGCTGAAAATTCCCACATTAATAATAATCTCTTAATTTTCTGCTGTACTTTTAAATGTGTCTGATATTAGCAAGTGACTTCAAAGGTGATGGGAAAGAGGTGAGTAGGACCAGAGTACATGTACCTTGAATTACTTCCCTTCTCTGTTGGTACACAGTTTGTCTTGAATAAGACAATTATCTACAAGATAATATCTACATTATATGTGAAAACTGCAAAATTCCTCTTCATTTGTAGGCACGCTGCTATGCATTTTTAACATGGAGCACCAGATATTTTTGCAGTGAATTTCCTTATATTTGATCTTAATACAACTACTTCCTCCTATTTTCTGGACTATCACAAGAAGAAAAGTTTATTTTCCTGGCTATCACAATGAAAAATTGGCGAGGGCTAAAAAGGTATAAAGGACTTTGTTTTAAAGGTATCATTTCTCTGTATCAAAAAAATGCTTAATTTCTTCTCTGATTTCAAAATGCTTGTAACACTGCCAAGCCTCAAGTGCTCAGAGTGAAAATTTCAATGCTAAGTGTGTCTCTCGGCAGGTTTTCTTTATTAATGATTGTTCATCATTCTGTGATTTCAGAGAAGATGATGCAGGAAAAATATCTTGAGCCTGACTGGGGAGAGAGGGGAAGACAAAAATTTATTCTTTAGCGGTAGAACTTTAAAGCAAAAACTTAAAATCTAGCACCAATCCTAAATAAACTATCAAAAAGCTTATGATTTTAAAAAGAAAGTGTTGTATTTTTCATAGAATATATGTATTTTCCATAGAATATATTTCATAGTGTATATATATATATATAAATATATTTTTTTTTCATAGAATATTAGGGACAGAATTAAAGTAATTCAGGACAATAAACTAAGAAATCAGATTCACTAAATATCAGAAATAAAAATGTTACTCATTTGTATTCTGGTCTTGTTGATAGTAAATACTGAATTTCCCTTTAGACTTTTTTTTAATCAAAGTGCAGCGCACTCTCTTTGATGATCAATATCTAGCAGCTTCATAACATTACTGAACATAAAATCAGTAAAAAGTATTAGGTGCTGTAAAACATACAGACTCTTCCTCTGGTCTGTGCATACTACTGATCTGCTCAAAATCACTATTGTGTGAAAAGCCAAGAAGAAAGGGTGATCATGGTGAATTTGTCAACATACTTATTTTTATATTGCTGGCATTTTCAAACACTAACATGTTGGTAAAGCTGAAATCAGAGTCTTAAGGCTAAAAGAGAGCTTCCTGGCAAACAAAATAATGGAAAATTGCAAACCCCTCCTTTGGCTGTGGCTATTCACAAAGTAAAAGCACGTTGGCAGTCTCAGTCAGACACATAAGCCGTTTGTGGGCACACTTTCTTGTGCCTTGTTTATCTTGCAGTCTCAGGGTGCTAAGAACTCTCATTTTATGAGATACCATGATGTTAGTGAATATTTTCATTACTAGAACTGTGCGTGAAGCCTGTGTCTAGACAACTACATTCAGTGAAATTCTTTTGGAGGACTGGAAAATGGGCCTCTCTTGGATTTTTCATAGAGACTCGACTGTGAATGTCCATCTTTCATCGTGTGACTTTGAAACTGAGTATCTATTCAAATGTTTTCTGATGAGTGCATATGAACATAGCCAGTCAGAACTTGCCTCAGATCAGCTGAAAGGGATCTTGACTGTTTGCTTTTAAATGTAAATTAATATACATTCTCTATGGCTGAAGTGTTTTCCCTGCATGTACTTAGCAGAAGACTGAAAGGATTTTATTATAGGCACTATACAAATCTAGTACATTAATATGGTACTAGTTGAAAACCAGTAGCCTGAAATTTAATGAATTTCATGCAAGTGGGCAAAAAAACCCTTCAACCCTCTCTGTCTATAAAAGGAGTGCACTGTGCTCAGGGAGGAGGGGAAAATGTGTTGCTGTTACCTTCTAAGGATCAAGTAATTAGGGGTGGAAGAAGACGTGGCTGGAGTGTTATGGTTTTTGGCACACATGGCCCTGCTCATGTCATTCCATGTGTGGCTCAGCTGCATGGCCATGGCCGAGCTGGGAGGACCTCAAGAGCTGAGACAGGCCTCCAGGACAGCCACCTTGCACTGGTGGGGGACATGTCCCAGGAGCTGGCTGGCAGTCAATTGGGCCGTTGAGAGGGACAAACGAGATGCAGGCATGTGTGGATGGCAGAGGGGGAATTGGGCTGTGGACAGGTGTCACTTCAGCCCTTGCCACTTGGCCAACATCTGCCTGGCTGATGTGCAAGCTCCATGTGCTTTAACTGGAGCTGGTTGATGCCAGTTATTGACTGTAAATGACATTTCTGTCACTGAGTGAGTGTGTCCTGGTTGTGCCTCTGTAGAAGAACTAGGGGGCCCTTGAGAAGCAGCTCAGGAATGCTTCTCTTGCATGGGAGAAGTGCAAAACTGCGACTGGTGCCTGGCAGGTGCCGTGGGATGTGAGGTGGTGATGGGCCTGCTTGTCCCTCTGTGTGAGGGTTTTCTTCCTGGAACATGGAAAAATATTAGGTTCAGTGTTATATAATCCTTACTTTGAGGTGATTTAAAGTTACTCTGGTCCCTGTAACTCAGTAGGAACCTGTGCTCAGACCAGCACTTGTTGCCTATGGGCAAACTCATGAGGAGTGGCTTGCTGTGAGGGAAGTGATGCTTTGTGATGAACAGGAATAGGAGGGATGGAAATTATGCTAAAAAAAAAGTTCCTCAATCTACATGTTGCTAATTATTCTGTTATTAGTACTAGGAATTATCTTCCCCCACCATCAGCACATTTATTGATTGCATTAGTGTAGAAATGAAGATGCTTCTATTAACATATGTTTGATATTTTAAATTAAATATTTGGGGTTTTTTTAATAGCCCATTTTCTTATGCCTACAACTTTTAGACAGTGGTAAAAAGCAGAAAGAATACTGGGGACCTCAAAGAGCGAATGTCAAACAGTGAATCATAATTTAAGCAATAAAAATGTTACAAATTATGCAAAATTCAACTTCTGTCTATTGAGACATGCATTTATCATTTTGAAAGCTGTCATAATGTTTCTGAGGGACCATGATTCATACTGCATTTTTGTTAAAGTTCTCAGTGTTTACATCACATTCCCTGTGATACTTTGGGTCGTTGCATTTTGGTAAAGATGAGAAGAAAGAAAATGGGGGAAAATTGTGTGGTATTCTGTGTGGTCCACAGCACAAAAGCTGAATCAATATATTTGCAATTTAGAATGATTAATGTTTTATTTGGGGCAAATTCAAAGCACACATTTTTCAGAAAGAGTATATTTGAATTTTTACAGATACTTTTACAGACTTTTTCCAGAAACACACTTTTCATACCTGTGTTGCAATATAAATGTAAAAAAATGTTTAATAATGGCAAAAAAAATGAGGCATGAAAACTTTTCATAATTCTTATTATGTAAAATTATTTTGTCCATTTATATAAATTGATATTCAGTTCATTATGATATTAAAGATAATATTATGGTATTTTCATAGGATTTTGAATCTGCTATTAGAACTTGTTCTTTTGCAGGCCAAGGTTACTGAGATTTGCTGTAATTGTTTTGCACCACTATGTGGCCAAATAACCTGTCATCCAGTATGAATTCATTCTGAGCACTCATGGAGTAATATGTCGTCCCCTCATACCTATGAATTGTAATTTTGTGCAGCATAGCTATGCAATGAATGTGCTGCATGCATATATCTTTCCAGATGTGCATCTCCTATCTTGTAGAGAAGCCACTGAAATGTCCTGCTTTCATTGGCCTATCTTACAGACTTTTTATCAGAGGGCAATATTTAAAACTGCTTCCCCCCACCTCATTCCCTGTCTAGTGTGATAACACTTAAAAGAATCAAAGCTCATAAAAGACACAAAATCATAATGCTCTTTCTCCTTGATATATATAATGGTCAGCATGTATGCAGAGCTGACTTTGGATGAAACAGTCTGTATCTTGTAACAAAATAATTTCTTGTGACTTCTTGATTCACGGATTGTATTAATTTCTGATGAAGAGTATAAGCCAAGACACAGTAATCATGGTAACAAAAAACTTGATGTGAAGATATTTTTAGAACAAGAAAGGCAATTTCAGTCTCTAAATAAATCGAGGGAATTGGAAGCCATTGACTGGGTCATAAGGTCCACCAGGGACACTGGTCAGGGCAACTGCTGTGAAGTGCTAGAAGACCTATCTCCTGTCCTGGAGACATGATGTCCCATCCATAACCCTGAGATAGCAGGATAAAGCCTGCACCTTCCACAGGCCACTGATCCCTACTTCAGGAGTCTTGAAAATATTGTCAGCAAAGGAGTACTCTTTAGCAGGTGAGGGAACTGTGAGAGACTGAAACAGTTAATGGCTCAAACATGGTTAAAATCACTGAAGGACTTTGCTGACTGTAGCAAACTGTGCAAAAAAAGTAATTGCTCATCTGAGACCACCAGAGTCCATGCTCCCAAATATGCCTTCTGGTAGAAGTTTGGACAGTAAGTTAAGCCACCTGACACCAATTTGAGATAAGATAGAGGCAGCGCTACTGTCCAATTATCTCAGGTCTTGGAACAAGTAAACAAGCCTGGGGGAGAGGAGTATATTCATAAGGAAAGCCAAACTCAGCAGCTCTGCTGAAAATCAGCTCTGGGTGTGTTTGAGGGGGAGGCCATAACCACAGATTTGTTTGATGAAGTGGGTTTACACACTTTCTCCCCACAGCCAAGGAGGAAGATAGGTTTTGGGTGTGTGATGGCAAAACCTGTGGTTCAGAGAAGTGAACCCTCATCACCAGAGGCTACAACTGAGATAAGAAGCAGACCCTCTGGAGAGTCCTCCCCCACACAAACCGGCTCAGTTTTAGAAGTCACTCCCCTCCTCCACCCTCACCCTTCCCATTTATGAGGGACATTCATGTAAGGGGCAGCTGTCATGTCCTAGAAGTTGTCATAAACTATCAAAGACACCTGAAGTGTCCCATGGGCTCATTTCTGAGGCCTTCCATCAGGGGACTGCACATGACCCAAAATGTTGCAACAGATCCAGAGTGTGATGCAAAAGCCAGTGTAAAACTTCCCCCATGGGGCAGGGTCTTGGACATTCCCATGTATACCTGAACATATATTAATCCATTGTATATTCATCCATATATTTTGCAGGAATGGCCCCCACCCCTCCTGTCCTCACTGGGAAGACAAGAAGAGGATCATTGGGATGCCACTGGATCCACAGGGTGGGTGATTCTTATCTGTGTCTGACTCTCTCTTTCTCTACCCGCTCTCTCATTTTTCTATTTCTTTCTGTCTCTCTACCTCACATTTTCTGTTAAATAAAATCCATACTATTGACTTCAACATATGGTCTTGTTTCCACCTTAATTTGGACAGAAATATGTCTCAATAATCAGATAATAACAGGAACTCACTGTGAGGCATTCTGCAGATTGTCATGCAGAAATCGGCCTTTAGGGAAGTGTTATTGATGTGGGAAGGTGGGCTGTATTAGTTATCTTATTGGATTTGTGCAAAAAATATTAAGATCACATGATGAAAATATTACTTCTTCAGTCATGCACTTCTGGCCATACAGATTCTGGAAAATCTTTGTTGCAAATGGTTAAGTAAAATCCATACTATTATACCTGCATTAAAGCAGGTATTCAATGAAAATAAAAAAGCGAGTTCTCTAAGATATACTACCTGAGGACTAGAAGAAAATGAAAAAGTTGATGAAGGAGCTAATAGTGTGTTAAGTACAGAGAAGATAGATATAGAAATTCCATTAAATTCCCAATAAATCAATACAATAACAGCAAAGAAGGGAAAAGAAAAAGAAAGAAACACTATGAAGAAAAAAAATTGATTTTTTTTTTTTTTATATGCATATGATATCAGGGAGAGCAAGGGTGGATAGGAATACCTCCTGGCAAGAGATTATTAGAAAAGGAATGTAGCTGTGACATTCACATTGTGAGAAGGTCAGTTTAAGCTGAAGAAATACTTAAACATAAACCCGAGAATTTCCACTTACTGATTTTCCTTCACTGCACATGAGAATGTTATACAGACTTTAGGAATCACAATTTGAATTTTACCCATGAGCGCAGAATGAAAAAAAAAATGTTTTCTCTAAACCTGTATATTGTCCCTGCAAAGTCATAAATACAAAAGAGCCAACTGCATTGCACTTGCCTTTCTCTACTGGTACAGCTGTTTCCCACATTGTCTACTCTTTATAATGACTTCAGTTTTTTTAGCTGACAATCTCATACAACATTATGTATGCCTATGCACTATACTCCAATTCAAAAATAAAGTCAAAATTAGCTCCCAGTTGATCACAATAAAATACAAAAACTTATTTTTTGTTCTTTAGCCAGTACTACCAGTTCTTGCTGAATGCTAGGATAATCTGTGAGATATTTAAAGAAAGTGGAGCTCAATACTTTACTGCTTTTACTGGAGCTAAGAAAATAGCTTCCTAGGGGCCCCTTTAAAACCAAATATATCAACTTTCCTTCTTGGGTCAGTTTACTGCTGTTTAATCTTTGGGCTTTGTAAACTGAGAGTCAGAAGAAAGAAGCCACAAAACTTTGCAAATCAAGTGATGTTAATAAAACAAAATTTAGGAGAGAGAATCTCCATAATTTCTTCCCTCTGAACAATTATTTGAACTGTTCCAATACAACAATCAGAGCTGTCATTGTAATAATAGAATGAGTTTGACTTGCAGAGATTACAGTCAAGAGTGGAAATTAAAAGGAGGCAAGGTTTAATCCTTTGTCTGTGATTAATTAGGTTTCTGATAAGTTTACTTCATAAACACAAGCAAGTAGTCACTGGTTATTGTTGTCACTACATGTACATACGGCACAGGGCTTGTGCAAATTTTTCTGGTGAAAATCAGTTAGCAAGTTGCCTCTGAATTTTTGCAGGTAATTAATAGGAGCAATTTTGAAAAATGTTCTTCCTCTCTTTTGCTAAACTAAAGAAAATTACAAATTATTTGAATTTAAAAATAGCAATGACTTTGGAAGTATTTTTTGAAAGGAAAAAGTGGGATGCCCCCCTAAACTGAACTGTATAGCAATCAAAGCAAATACATGGATGATGAGAAAATAACAGTCTAACACAATAACCTTTGTCACATCTGATGTAAATTGCTAATTAATTCTTACCTGTATGTTTTTGTAGGTTTTAACATGAATACTAAAGCATAGTGTTAGTTACATTTGATTATTCTGACCACAAATTTATGCTTTCCACCAACTTTTTATTTTAGAATTACTCTACTGCAATAGTTAGATTTGCCATATCTTCATGAAATTTGAATACCTGAGTCTTAGGTCTTTTTGTTGACTGTGTCTTTAAAAAATCTCTTGCCTTTCATGTTTTTTTGAGAGCTGTGATAACCACAAACTCTAGTTTGTCATGTTCATTCTTTTCTATCCCCATACTAACAAAGGCATTTACATTAGAGAGGCTTCTTGTGAAGAACTGTATCAGTGATATTTTTTGACTGAGAATACTGTTCATGCTACTACAAGAGAGTTCTGGTGCAGCAAGTTCATAAATAACTGTGATTACATATTCAGCTTTCTCTGAAACTCATTTGCAAACACATCCTTCAGGTACGACGCACCATGTCAGTTCTAATGACTGAGAAATAAGTGCACTGTGTATTGGAAATGTATGATGTTTAGAGGCTCAAACTGGCTCTTTTCTTGCTCCTTCTTTTGCTATAATAATTGTTAATGCTGGAGATTTATGCAAAAGAAGTAAGTAGACAAATCTCATTGTTGCAAAGGAATTACCAGGGAATGAAATGCTTTGGCATAATACTGTTAAGTTTCAATACTGTGCATGCACAGCATGTTGTGCCAGGAGGAAAAGGAGTTGAAACATCCATATGCAAATCTGAGTCCATATTTTCAGTATGAATTTCACTTCTCTGTTGAATATATAAGAAGCAATATTTAAGATACTTTAGGAATTTTTTGAGAGTAAGAGAATAACAAAACAATAAAATCATACTTTCTGTAAAATATAATATAGATGGAATATGCATGGCACAATGTACCTATTATGTTTTGAGTTACTGCATTTTTCAATTGTCTAGATAAAAAAAGGTGAACTTTAAAAATATCAGAAAAAACTCGTTTTTTCTTAATCTAATTTTTGGATGTCTGCATAGACAAAACAAAGTTTAATTTTGCAATACTTTAAGAGCTTGCTTGGGATTCAGAAATTTGGAACTGGGTTAAATTCTTTTTTCACTTGCACTGCAACCCTGAACAAAATGCAAGATGTTGAGACATACTTGAAACTACAATTGTCTAAAACTAGGACATAATTTATTTAAAATAAATTAGGGATATAACTGGCCTCTTAATTCCACATATTCATGAAAATCACACATAAAATATGTACTTTGCTGTATTTGGGAATATTTAGACTTCACCAGCTCTGGCTATTAATTTATATTTATGTGTTTATGTTGAAATTTTGAACATCATAAATTGCCTACATGGATCATGAAGGACTATAAACTGTAGACTAGTCAGAGCTGAATAAAGTCAGTGTGGTTTCCAGAAGCAGAAAGTAATTATTTGATTATGTTACTTGTTTTTCTCAATTAATTTTATTCTACCTCCATTCTTCTGCTAAGAAAGTGGTATTGAAAAAGAAGAAATTCTTTAGAAGTTTCCTAAGTCACTGTTACATCTTCAGTGGCATGCACTGAAAAAAATATTTATCCTCTAGCGGCTTTGCCATATTGAATACAGCAAAATGCTTTTTGGTTTGTTTGGATTTTGAGGGATTTTAGTTGGGTTTAGTTTTTTGGTTTTTATTTTGGTTTGGGTTTTTTGTTAAACAGAAAACCAAACAAATGAGTAAATAAAGCCTATGTCTTGCAATTATTCTGCACATATACAAGCAGTTAAGTTTGAAACAGTCAAATAGCTTTACACAGAAGTTTGTCTTTACCTTTTACTCTTTCATTTCATCATTTATGTAGCCTTGTCAGAGGCAACAAAAGAATACTTAACCCTAATAAATGATAAATAACAAATTAATAAGAAAAGTGTATGTATTAATAAAACTGATTTTTACCTGTGTGTTTTACATACTTTTAAATCCATTTCGCCTTAAAATGATACAATTCATATCATCTCTTTGAAAATTTGTGTTGTGTGAATGTTATATAATGTTGTAAACATTATAATTTGCCCTAAGGATGAGGGTGAACTGTGAGTTTTGAACATAGAGTTACAGGGCAATATCTTAATAAAGCAGACATGAACTATTTAATTCCTGTCAATATTATAATACTTTGTGCCGCTCAGTCAAGGAGTAAATTTTCCAAAGATATAAAGAAAGTGAGAGAGATACATGAAAGTCTGATTCAGCCATCAGAAAATTTAGGGCTGAGATTCCCAAAAAAAGAGAACTACACCTCTCAGTAACCTGAAATCTTTATAGTATTATTGAAAAAGCGAGATGGGTCTACCATCTGTTTAATAACTCTGTTCTACACTCACAGACAGAAAACCAATATAAACCATCAAATGACATCTGCACAGTGGTGGCAGCAACAAGCACATGGACTTGGGGAAAGAGGACATTGGCTCCAGGCAGCTGATGAGTCTGGCTCCTAGATGTCAGGCAGCCCTTTATGCGCAGCGGACCTGGCTCTCTCTTGGACATCAGCCTTCCCAAGGGGTTGTTATTTCTAGCACTAATTTCTATCCAATCTAGGTGGTTGGCATAAACAGCCCATGGCCCTGTTGTCACTTCAAGAAAACTTTCTTGGATTTTGCCATAACTAAACCAAGCAGCTGTTACTATCATCAAACATGGCATGACCATCTAAAATTCTTCAATCTTCATTGCTCTTCTTTGTTTCTTCGTCATGAATTTTTAAACAGGGGCAGATACAGTAGAGAGCTTTTTTTTTTTTTGAAAGGTTTGCAGAAATTACCTGAATGTTGCTTGCTTTATTAGGACACACCAGAATCATCAAACATGTTACACCTGGGCAGATGTAGTGAAGGTTTTACTTACCTGAGCACCAATTTTGGATAAGCTTAATTCCACATATTTTTTCACTGAGTGTCTTTTTTTTTGCTTGACTTAAAAACTTCCCAATCCTCAGACTGAAAGACCCAGAAAGTAAAATTTTATATGAAGCTTTTCCATATTTTGATGAGTTCCATGTATGGCCTAAAAGGTCATTAAGCAATGTAAAGATTTGGATGACGTAAAACCATATATCACAACCACATGACTCTGTTAGGAAAATGAATGTTCTGCACCTAAAAGCCTGCTCCTAACTAATTGGTAGAGAGCTTAAAGTTATCACCACCTATTACAAAGTGTGTGGTTTGAGCTGCTAGAACAGAGTGTCACAGTCAGAAGAAACTTGTCTAGGATATCTGAGCTTTTTGGCAGAAGCATACTGGTATGTTTCTAGACAGATGTCCTAGAGTAAAAAATGAAGGTTTTTCAGCTTGAAACAGATAAATGAGGACACCTGCCCTTTAAAATGCAACGTAACTATTATATTCTATTTATCATTAAAAGCACAATATTTTCCATATTGGAAAAGACAAGGAAATTGGAATAAATATTACATAGAGTTCATGCACACAATACATACGTACACACACACACGCACACACACACACACACACACACACACACACATGAAAGTTAAAAGAAAAGTAAATTTTCCAAGATTTTTTGCATATAAGCATATTTTTTATCTTATTGATGACAAAAGACTTGAGAGGAAAAGGTGGTGTGTGCATGATTCTAGATGAGGTGTTAGCATATTGACATAAAAATACATGTTTTTCTATGTGGTGGAGATATCTGAACTTCTACTAAAGTCTGATAATTCTGGTCCAAACAACTTCATTACTGTCAGCTACTTTTTTTCTCATAGGAAAGATTAACCTTCTCATTTTTGTCCCCAACAATTTCTGTCCAGAGAATCTCTGTGTACACTATTTTCACAAGGTTAAATTGGGTCCTCATTTTTCCATTGTGGATTTTCTGTCTATTTTTAAATTGTTATCCACAATATGGGTGTTTGTTTTGTTTGTTCAAAGTTTAAAATATCTTGCAGAAAATGGCTGATATATTTGCTTTTAAAGCTTCTTCTTGTAAAAAATTTCTGGCAAGCTGGTCGAGGTGGCCTTGGAGAATATATTCCATTGAAGAGTCCTTATTTTGTATTCCTTTTACAAGAATTGTCCTGAAATTATCTACTTCCTGTTATTAACTGAAGTAAACATAGTTGTAGGTTCTCTCACAAGGGTGCACATCCACTGTGCAGCAAAGACCGACAACTTACACACAGCTGCTCTGCACGGTTTTGGTAACCCAAGCTCATTTTAATCTCCAGTTTCCTTCTTGTCAAAAGCAAAACCCCTTTGTTATCTTAAAATCTGGTTTCTCCCTACAAAAGATGTTTGAATTCACTGAGTTCTCTTACAAAACATGATTTGTTTTAGAATGTTCCTCTGCAGTAATTTCATCTGAAGGATCAGGCTTCAAAGGCAAAGAATCAAAGTTTGATTCTTTCCAGGAGGAATCAAAGCTTGTTTCCTTTCCAGGAGTCCTTTTCTTCAAATATTCCTGGTGTTTACAGTCTGTGGGAAGCATTGTTTGACACTTGATTTAGTTTGTCAGTCTGCATCTGAAAGGTGAGATTCTTTTTCGTGTGTCCAAAGTTTCAGCTTGGGATCAGTAGTCTGAGTGAATGAGGATGGAGCATGAGGGTGAAACAGACTTGTTTATACCATACCGAGACTTCTCTGTGGTTTTGAGGGGGGAAAAAAATTAAAAAGAAATCATCTACACATGGAAAAAAAAAAAAAGATGACAAAAGCAGTTGTCAATTGTAAATTTCCAGTATGAAAATGTTGCATATATAACAAAAAGTATGTTTTTCTAGTCATGAAATGTATGAATTTGATTGAAACTTAATATTTCTCCTGCATTGTTTTTAATTTCTTTTTACTTTTGACATATACCTGGATACTTGTCATGCTAAAAATACAGGTTATTTTAGGCTAACTCAGTCTTTACTGACTCCATGAAAAACAAGTCATTAGTTCTCAGCTTGTCTGTTTGGTAACTTTTCTGGCAGTCTGCTAATTGGATCCCTCTAATAGAAATTACAAACAATAAGTTAAATTCAGTTACAGTATTATTAAATGCAAAAATTATATTTCCACAAAGATGTTAAATTTCTAATTGAACTTTTATGCATATGTTTGATTTTGATTATAGCAAATTACTCTTGCCAGAGCTGCTAGCAAAAGCAGAGCAGAAATCCCTAATTAAAAGGGTAAAACATAGAGCTTCATTGCAGCCATGTCTAGACATGCTTAATAACAACATAAATATGGGAATGTGTCATGATTTAAAGCATTGTAAAATACATGAATGCTATTTATCATTCACTTCCAGAATGAGAAATCCAATTTAATTAGATGTTGATCCTGTTTGACTGGACTTCATAGGCTTTGATTCCTACTTCAATCATCATATTTTATTTTGCATTCTGTGTCTTTTGATAACACTGTCCTCCAAGTGTACCACATTTATTATAGTAACCATTTACAGAAAAATGATACAACTTTTTAATAAATGAGCTTTTTTTGAAAGCTACTGAAGTATGACAATTTTCAAAATTATTTTCAAAAGAACACCATGATAAAAGGAATGTAATTATTCCTCTGGGTTCAGGTGTTGCTGGATATGGTACAATCACCTTGATATGTCTGTGACTTGTCTGTGACTTATCTGATTGCACAGCTGGCATTAGCTGCCTCAGAAAAAAAAGAATATTATTCTAAGAATAAAACTTTCTCGCAGTGGAGATTTACAAGCTCATAAAGTGACATTGTTGCCTCTTTCTGTCATCAAGTTGGAAAATTTCAGTGACAATGGGGGAGACAACAGGTACTTTCCCAATTTAGGCATAGGGTGCATGCTCAGTGATGCCACTATATCCAGAACTTCACATGCTGTTTCTCAGAATTAAGTAAAAACATTTTGAATATTTAAATACGTATTATTGATAATATATATGATTTTTGTAATACACTGAGCCAAGGAAAGCAAGAGTAGAGCCAAGGACATATTTTCTTCTTAGCTGCCTAGTAGATGAAAAGTAAACATGAAGACAAATAGCAGTGAAGAATAACTTAATGTCTTCCTAAAACAGTACACCTGTTAAGTAGAATAAGTCATCCTTTATGACTCCTGTAAAATAATCTCTTAAATTATTGCATTTTTGTATAGTGTTTTCAAAATAATATGCTCATCACAACTTACCAGAACAGCTTTATGACTGACTTAAGTTTACAGAGCACTATGATTTATAGGTAATAAAAAAAAGAAGGATCTACATGATGTTCTGACAAAAATATGGACTGAAATAATTTTGTATTGATACTTAAGTGTGAGGCTTACATTTTTTACTAAATATAACTATAATTTAGAAAGTCAGTTAGCATGATATCAAAGCAGCATTAATCTGATACTTTTAAGATTTGGTATTTAATGTTAAAAGGTCAATGTAAGCTACTTTACTTCGGTCTAATGGTTCATATGAAAATTCTTTTCCTGGCTTTCAGTTCTTTCCCTTTTAGGTATATTTCAATTATTTAATGATAATTCTGTCATGTATTTGTATCTTTTGCTCAAAACTGCTAAAACATCTTCAACCCTAAATCTTTTATAGAATATTTGTTTGACTAGTATTTGAAAGAGACATAGAGGAAGATCATCGGTATCTTTTAAGAAGTATTAAATATAGGAAGAATTTATACTTAGTAGACGTTAAACATTAAACAAGAGAAACTTTGTATTGCCATATTCACAGTAGAATAAATATCTAGCTTCATTTTTTTTTTATTTAGATGCATACTCATATATATACATATACATAAAATTTATACCTCATCTTCCACATTTCTTCTGCACAATTAGTGTTCTATGGTTTATCCAAACTCAATTATTGTCAGTCTTGTTTCCAAGGGTTCCAAAGAACATCTTTCTTACTCTGAATGCTAAACTGCTTTCCTGTTCTGATGTCACAAGATGAACTAGCTCAAGAATAACATCCTCTGATCGCACCTGAGGTACAATACTTCAGCTTAGATGCTTTAGACCTTTATTAGATGCTTTTTTTGTAGGACAGTGCATTCAGCAGGCAACAAATGGAGTACAAAATTGTGCTGCAGGTAGCCGTATCTTAAAAGTAACATTTTTGCCTTGCATTTTTCAAGAATTCAATACAAAAATTGTCTGGTTTAAAATGATTTGATTTTAAAATACTTTTCTTTTTTTTTTTAATATGTACATATTTCTGGTCGTTACAAGAATTTTGCGATCTAATCAGTATTAATAAGGAGTTTCCAAATTAGAGCCAATAGAAAGATCCCCAAGGATCTCTGAGGACTATAAGTCAAGGTTATAGTTACTGCATCTTATATTTCAGACAAACTAAACAAATATTTCTCCTGATTCATGGATGTAATTTATGAAGTGTGAATTTATTACAGTGGCTTAAAACAATCTTCCTGGTGAAAAAAAAAATCTTTACCCCCAAAATATTTTATATTGTTTCTAAAGTGCCAAATAATTGATTTATACTAACCCTAAAGGGTTTTCAAGCTTTGATACAGACTGTCCAGAGAAGAGGTTGTATCACCATCCCTGGAGATATTAGAAAGACATGTGGATGTGACACTTAGGCGTATGATTAATGTGGTGCACTTGGCATTTCTGGATTAACTGTTGGACTCTTTTGTCTTGAGGGTCCTTTTCAATCTAAAAAATTCTATTATTGTATAAAACTGACAAATATGTCATAGGATTTTCAGCCCCTGGATGAAATTTCCCATAGGGGAATCTAAGCACACGGTTCTGAGACTGGAGCCTTAGTAGTACCTAAAAAAGTCTCTCCTTGATAATGACGGATAATTTGCAAGGCATTTCAAAAGCTTGTATTTGGCATTACAAACACATGCATAAGTGAAATTCTGTTCTATACAGTAACACTTTGAAAGTGCCTTGCTTGTTTAAACATACCATTGGGAGAAACAATCTGTTTTGCTAATGTCTTAAGCTCTTCAAAAAAAACCCAAGCTTCCTGGTTTAAAATTCATGGTGTTTTTTTAATGATACCTCACTGCTGGGAAATGGGGAGTCTGCTCTGGTGCTTTGCTGCAGAGCTTGTTTGGGAAGTGCTGACAGGTAACCTACTTTTCTATTCCCAGAAAGCACTTGGAAAAAAGAGATACATTTTCATTAGTGCTAAGTGGTAACTGTTTCAACACTGATTTTTTTTTTTCATAATAACTCTGAACCTAAAACTTCCCAAAACACACAGCTCTGGATATGATGGCCCTAGATTAGATTTTCATTCCCTTGTATAAAGCCCTGCAGAAAATCATAGAACCATTTTACTTGGAAGAAATCTTTGAGATCATAGAGTTCAACCATTAACCCAGCGCTACCATGACCACCACTAAATCATGCCCCTCAGTGCCTCATCCACACATCTTTTAAATACCTTCAGGGATGGTGACTCAGCTGGGCAGCTTGTGATAAGGCTTGAAAAACCTGATAAATGATAAAACTGCTCAGAGAGAAATAAAAATTCTAGTTTAAATAAAGGTATCATGGTGTGGCCCCAACAGTTTCTGATTGATTTTTGCCTTTATGCATTTATTAAATACTTGCAGTTGAGTTTCTGCACTGTTTCCCTGATTGAAGGAGAACTAGAGGGTGTGTTTGTGGCTGATTGCAACTCCTGATTGATAGGGAGAACGACAGATTGCTATTAATATCAAGTCAACTCTTTTTAGGGAAATATGCCTGACAAATACTAACAGTTCCTATCAAGAGAGTCTCTTGTTTATTACAAGACTGATTGCTTTAAAACCCACACTGAGAAAAAAAATAACTTTGATACTTGCAGTATCTTTTATATAACCCCTTCCAAAAACTATTTAATATGATGTTGAGTGGAAAACTTGTAATATACAAATGACAGAAAAGAATGGTATAAGGACAGTGTACTTTGATTATAATGAAAGTATATTTAAAAGAAGTGGCAAAATGTTTGGGAAATGTCATAGTTCTTTAACCTGTGCTATTTAAAAACATAAGGATATTGATTGGTACATGTTTTTGGTCAGAAGAGTCTGATTATTTAAATGACATTACATAGCAGATCAGGGAAGGAAAAAAAGGCATTTTCAAAGATGTAAATGGGAAACTAGAGATTTGTATTTGCTGCTACTTTGGGATTATATATGTTATATAATTAAAAATATTCAGAGAAAAATCAGTCCTCCAGTCTCAATATCCTGCAAGAAAGAAAAGTAAAGCCATACTGATTCCTAGTCAGGAGATTTACTCAATCAGTATGAATTCTCAGGTTATGCTAGGTTTATTTGTCTGTTTTCTGATCAACTGGAGTTCATGTATCCAATTTTATTTCTATAGCTGGATTTAATACTGTCTGATTTACAGCCAAAATGTTTATATATTTTACCATGGTAATTATTTTAGCCTCCCTACACATGATGAGAATCTCAATAAAATACAGATTTAGAGGAAGAACGTGTGTTTTCAACTGCAGAAACTCACTTTTACCCTGGGCAAGGAGGCAGATGCCTGAGGAAATCCTCTTGTTCTGGTCCCTGCTCATCCAGCATAGGAGTCACCCCACACATTCAGCTTTACCTCAGTGTTAGAGGTCTGGTTGTAAATCAATGGACTGTGCGCAGGGTGCTCTGGACATTTGTGTGGCTTCCATTACGTGATGGACTCCTGCATGCTCATTAGGCGTTTTTTTGTTGAGCAATGATACAGCGAAGGCAGCTCTTCCCTGGGTGAGGAGAAAGAAGTGCAGTTTCAATAGAGCTGCAAGTTTTCTAAATGGACAAACAGATACAAGAAATTACGCACAAACATTCTTATTGCACATGTAAATGCTGAGAAATCAAAAAACACTCAGGAATCCCCATGAAGACAGTTTTATCCGACATATGATAACTAAGCAGGATTATCCACTGCCAAATATCTAGACAGAAAAACAACCTCATTTAAACATCCCAACATGTATTTCTGAATATACAATGTACAAGTTCTGAAGAGAAATGGTGATAACAGGCAGCAGTATGTCCAGAAACAAGATCACACCATCTGGATCTTGGTCTGTTTACAGTCAGCACTTAATTTTGAGAGTCTCTTCCTTGTTTTGGGAAAGGTACCCCAGAGGCCCTGTCTTTGGATTAAAGAGTGTTGGACATCCAGTGGAAAGTGCATTTATTTTTGTACTGCTTGCAGGTATAAAAGCTCAAGGGAGACATGTTCCTGTGCCATAACTTCCACAAAAGGTTTTGCTGGAGCAAAAAAGTGTAGAGTATATAAATAAGATGTGATGCTTCCTCCCACTCCTTTTCCCACTGGATTAGATAATGATGAGAGAAACAATGTTATAACTGCTATCATTTCAGGTACCTTGAGTACTCTCAGAAGTTATCAAAACCAAATAAAAGGAAATTGTTAGGGATACATTTAAGAATTAGAACTCAAGCGACTGGGGAGAACTTAGAGCAGTTGTCCAATACCTAAAGGAGGGCTACAAGAAAGGTAGAGAATTTTTTACAGGGACCTATAATGATAGAACAAAGGACTTTAAATTGAAAGAGTAGGTTTAGAAAGGAAAACATTTTTTTCTGTGAGTATGGTGAGGCATTGCAGCAGGTTGCCCAGAGAAGTTGTGAGTACACTATCCGTGGAGGCGTTGAAGGCCAGGTTAGGTGGGAGTCCACACAACCTGGTCTAATGAAGATGCTCCTGCCCATTACAAGGGAGCAACTAGATGACCTTTCAGGTTGCTTCCAAACCTAAACCATTCTATGATTTAATGACCCACAATGTATCAAGTCATGTCAAGACTATACTCAGTTAAAAAGATATTCCTGAAAACTGCTAGCTCATTTGGAACTGTATGTGCCTCTTTGGAATCAAAGGTTCCTGAAATTGAAATGCTTTTTAAACTTCATTTAGATCCTGAGTTCAATTTGGTAATCAGTGTAGTTGTTGCACAGTTTTAATTTTTGATGTTAGTCTGTTTCTCATTTGTTTAGTGATACAATGTGTGCTTACGGGTGTGGTAAGGGGAGTACTGTCAGATAAATGTAGCCCAGGGTTAAGTTTCTGACATGCAATAGCTTGTATCTGGGACTGTAATCCACTGCTTCAGAAGTGGATGCTGCTTTGACAGAACCATACCAGTGAAATATTTCAGATAATTTCTTGTCATACTCCCGTGGGTACTGAGGGCACATAGCATTTAACCCTGAGTACATCCTTTTTTCCTAAGCAAATTCCAGTATGGGCATTTTGACTTTTCTCAGGTTGGTAACTTCAGCACTCAAAGAGCTGAAGGCAGTGAATATTCTCTATCAATTATAAGTAAAATATTTTTGTGATTGTGGCAGAAAGGAAAACATCTATACTGTAAAATGAGATATTTCATGGTAATGGTAGATGCATGTTTTGATGACTCTGAATTTCCATAATGATTTTTGTTTCCTCTTCATGGTCTCTTCTTTCAGGCCCTCTGGTTGAATTTAATTGCTGCTGCTTGTCCTGTTCATAAGCCATCAAACTTAAGGCAGTCTTGCCCCCATTAGTGACGGGCTGCATGAATTACATGCCCCATGATATTTCTAAAGAGTGATTGGACAAATATAAGGAGGTATATGCATACAGAGACAAATCAAATGCTTCTTGATAAAGATTAATTTGGTTTCATTTCATAGAGAGGAAATGGTACCTTAAACAGACCTCAAAAATTATATTGAAGTATTAAGAACCACTGAGTTGAAATTAATCTCTTTTTTAAGAAATCTGACCCGCTCAGAGGTATTTCCAGAGCTGACAATAAAAGTTGGTGGCTTCAGACCTGAATGAGAGTGAATTTTTTACTTTCTTACTATTAACAGTGTGAGATATTAGAGTAGTCATCTGAATTAGCAGATGCTCATATAATCAGTCTTTCAGATCATCAGGGCTCTGAGTTTATGGCTCTTTGGCACCTTATGCTGTTCATAAGAAACTGGTGACTTTTGGATTGAATGGATCCATAAGAAAATAGATGTTTGGCAAGTTATAGTATAGATATTTAGTTTTATACAAGATAATTGTGAAAGATCAAAGTGAAAATTGAAATCTTACACAAACAACTTATTGCCACTTACTAGTAAAATAAACAACGAAACAAAACAAAAATTTCTTCCCTACCTCCCCAACTCCCAAGCAACAAAACATTAAATGAGTTGTGGATATGCCACAGTAAAGAGGAAAGAAGTTATTTTCCTCCAAATTTGGTTTTCTTTATCAGTAGGTCAACTGTTTCTATTAATCGTTCCTGAATCTATAAAATAAAAAATTAAAACCTGTAGTCAGTAGAGAATTAAACACATGCCATTGTGTTTTTTTCCTGACATGTCCTCTCTTTCATTTCCAGTCCTGGTGCAAACCAAGGTTTTCCAGGTCTAGTTTAGCTTGGAACTGTTCCTGTTTCTTCCTTGTCCTTTGAAGATAAGTACTAGTGATAAAAATATTTCTGGCATTCTGGAACTCATCAGCAAAATATGTTGTTGTCATCCTTTTATCTTATGACTGAAGATGATTAGATTAATAGTTGAGATTCCACTGGTTTGGGGTGAGAGGATGGGGAAGGAGAAGAAATTATATTTAATTCATTTGAGCCAGTCATACTTTAGATTACTAATGAAAATAGATAAGAAAGGGAAATTACCTATTTTGGTATCTAGAGCTTTTATAAACAAACAGATATAGCTTAAAAACTCCACTAATTTGACACCAATAGCAGGAATGATTGATCTGAAATGGAAAAAAATATAATGCCATTCTTTTTGCTAAGTGTCATAAAATAATCTAGTGCTTTTTTGACTAATCATTTATTGAGGAACATTAGCAGTTCTCTTGTTAAATGTAATTGGCAGTCTTTTAGCTCTTGTATTCAGATAACATATTTTTATTGGTGTCAAAAGATACTGAGAGGGTGCGGAGTACTTAAATTATTAGTGTTCATGGAAAAACACTAGAGAGAATAAACATTTCAACTGCTGTGCTGCCAGCTGTAGGATATTTTTAAAATAACGATGAAATATAATCCTTTGCTTTTTATTCTATGACACATCCACCCCAGAAATCCAAACTAAGATAGGTGGTGGAGGTTTATTTTTTAAGTGAAAACTTGTTTGCCTCTTAACAGTCTGTGAATATACTCAATGAACTGTTTCTTGGAAGAGATGTGTTAGTTTGCAAGGGAGGAGGGGAGAGGAAGGAGGAATTTGGGGGTTTTTGGGTTTCTTTAAGGTTTCCTGCAGTGTGAGTGCAAGGGATAGATTGTCGGAACTCAAAACGTCCCTCAGACATTTTCAGAGGTTCCAGGTCTTGGTCAGAAGCATTTTAGACCCTGGCAAGCAGCTGAAAACAGCTGTGATTTTGAGTTTGAGCCATGGAATTAGTTACCAACTTTGAAGGTGGAACAAGCAGTCACAGGAGGTTAGATGGTATAGTAGAAGTAATTACAAATTAGAGGGGAAAATTTTTTAGTATTGTACAGGGGGGTTTTAACACCTGTACAGGGGGGTTTTACTTTGTACAGGGGGGTCAGAAGCTCTAAGATGGAGGAAAGTGGGCCTGATCCTGTTCTTCCTCCTTCTTCTTCCTTGCCTCCATGTTCTTGGTGATGATGGCACTCATGGGTTGGTTTAGAGTAGAAAAGCACGTTGTAACATAGGTAGTAGGTATTGTGGAAAATCTGTAAACATATAATACGTAATATATCATATAAAAGAGAGCAGCAGCCCTGGGCGGGGAGAGAGAAGACGAAGACACCAGGCAGTGAGGGTGTCAGGAGTGTGTGGGTCTCTGCCTGGGCCGCTGACCAAAGCAGCCGCAGCGGGCAAAGACAATCTTTTAGATAACTAGCAATAAACTGCCTTGAGACCGAACAACAGGAGGCTGTGGAGTTTTCTTTGGAAGCACGGGTTGGAGGAGAGACTTTACCACCACACGAGACCGGGGTTCTCACAGTAGATATCTTAACTGCTGGTGAGGAACTCAGTTTTGAACTCTCTGTCCCACACCTCTGTGTGCATCCACATAACTCATGTTTGGACTGCTTATGAAATGTTTTCTAGGACTCTGTGTTTCTGGGTAAGGCTTCACCATTCATGAAGCCATGTTTCATATTTTTGGAATCCTGGAGGGAAATATGCAGTGTTATCAAGATACATACCTAAAATAAGATCATTGTCTTTTAACCAATCAAAGACTTATATTTGTTTTCCTGTATTTTATTTTGCTGACCTCTGAATAAATAAAGAAAGAAGTGATCATCAGGCTATGGAAACTCATGGTTACTTACTTCTATAAAAGTATATGTATATGCATTTTTTTAAACTCACATACTTACACTAGCTTTATATAAATAGTGTTGTTGAAAAAAAGAAAAATACATAATTTCTAGACTTTGATATAAACCTTCTACTAATACAGTATGCTTTGTAATAATATAAGAAAAAAATGAATGCATTTCATTAGCAATGAGTAAATTATTGAAATGTCTGGGACCTAATCTATAAATAAAATCTTAAAAGCCTCATTAGAACACCTGCAAGGTATCTGTTCCATTCCCAAGACTTCTCTGATGTTCTTGTCTGACCCTGGCTGAAACACAGCTTATATACTCCTGACATTCAGTTCTAAAAAAGAGACAGAGCACTCTGTTTTCCTGATTTCTTAGAGCAATTTGAAGCTGTATTTCAGCTATGTGATTAATTTGGAGAAGTTCAGCTATGAGTACCTATTGTAATATTGTTGACCAAAGCTGAAATGAAGAAATTGAACAGCAAGTATGACAAAAGACAAATGTCAAGGAAAAAAAAAAAAAATAAAAGGAAATAGACAGGAAATTGGAAATCAAAGAAAGAAAATTTAAATATGACAGAAAGGATAGAAAATACCATGTTATTCATTATTTCAATTTGCTCATAATAATTTCTATATCTCAAGTAGAAAAATACTAGCATTTTACAACATTCTAGGAAGCAAATTGAAGTTTTTTTTTTTTTTCCTAGAGAATATGGCCTTGAAAGATCCATCAGGTAGACCAGAACTGTTATATTTCCAGTATGGGCTATGGCTGCTAATCTTGCTGTGCTTGCTGATTCCAAGTTTTTCTTTGGGACTCCTCGTCCTCCTATTCTGGAGCCCCTTAACAGCGCCTGATGCCAGGGTCTTCGCCTCAAAAATGGGATCACTGCAGTGTAAATGGAAAACAGTAGAGAGAAGATAAAGATAATATTTGGTTTTTGTTGTTTTTTTTTTTTTTTCTTTTGCTTGCTTGGTTAGGTGTTCTGTTAGTTTTTGTGTGGTTTTGTTTTTGTTTGTTAGCTTTTTCTTTAACCTGTTGATGTTGGTTGGTATTATTCCTCTTCCTGTAGTTTCTTCATGCAGAAATCTCACTTTGACTGACATTACCTTTGCAAGTACCACCCAACCTGCTGCAAATGTTTATTGTGTCTCATATAGTCTGTGCTTGAACAATCTGCACACTACATGTAACACTTCTGTAAGATTTCAGGCAAAAGAAAAAAACATTTAAATGGTATTGAAAGAAATATACTGTTGCTGAAGTACATACCTCAAATGATTCCAGTATTTCTTTTCACTGAAGTAGGTGTGCAGGTAATGTGGTGTCTCAGTGACAAGAAGGACAGAATTTATCTACTTCTTTAATACACGGTTGTTTGCTGCTTCGTGGATTTCATTAATATATGAATCAGTTTAAAACGCTTTCTTCTAACAAATGTCATTTCAGAAGGCACTAGAAAGGATGAATTTCAGTGACCTTCTGCCACAGTGACCCTCCCACCAGCAACCAAGCCCTGTGTAGGTTCTCACTCATTCCCCCACCAGCAGGGTCAGGGAGAGAACAGGAAAGATAAGAGACAGCACATGGATTGAGATAAATACAGTTTAATAAGGAAAACAAAAGTCACTCACAAAAGTAAAGCAAAACAAGGAATTAATTCACTGCTTTCCATGAGTGGACAGGGGTGCAACCATCTCTAGGAGAGCAGGGCCCCACCGCACATACTGGCTACCTGGGAAGACAAACACCTTCACTCCAAATGTCTCCCTCTCCCTCCTCCTTCCTCCCACTTTGTATACTGAGCTTGTTGTCATATGGTCAGGAATGTCCCTTTGGTCAGCTGGGTCACCTGTCCTGACTGTGTCTCCTCCCAGCCCCCCATGCACCAGCAATTTCCTTGCCAGCATGGCCGTAAGAAAAGTAGCAAAGGCCTTGGCTCTGTGTAAGCCCTGCTCAGCAATAACAAAAACATATCCATTTTATGTACCCTCTGTTCAGCACAAACCCAAACAGCCCCAAACAGCCACTGCAAAGACAATTAATTCTAACCCAAAAAACCCTAGTTTGTACTATGAACTTTTTGGAGACCCAGGAGACTCACTAAAATATTGGTAGGGTGCAGTCTGGACAGAATTATGGCTGAACAAAATTTTGGCATGAGCTGTGATACTCAAAAGTTTTAATATGTGGCATTTTTCCATTTACTGGAAATCTGCAATTGAGCTGTTACAATAAAAGCATGAGTCATGAGTTGATCTAAAGGGAGGTGCCCTGTGGATGTAAGCATACTGCTTGTCAATGTACCAATAAAAAGAGATATATTTTATGTTTGCTGACTGGTAGTTTGCATTCAGGTTAATTTCTCATTAGTATCAGTGTTTGAGTTTAATATAAAATCATCTTAAATCTTTTTGGTCTCATAGCCATAAAATTAAATAAAATTAATATTATTTCTCACTTTAAAAAATCATTTTTGAAAAAATCCTCCTCAAATATTAAAAAAAATTCTATGAAGGAAAGGACAATTTTATATTACTTGTGGTATGTGGTGATGATGATTGCTCTAAGTGTTTGACAAAATCATTTTATGGTGAACTTAATACTAGCTTTCTGAAAGATGCATGCAAAGATAACTACTCAGACTCACACTCCTCACTCTAACTACAAACGTCCTATATGGAATAATTTTTCCCTTTCCTTCTGGATAATTATGTCTTGGTGTTTCTCTCTGACATTAGGGCAAAGCACAGGACTGGTAAAGCAGATAGATACACTTTAGTAAAGGGAAAAAATTATCTTCTGATGATTGACAGAAGTAAGCAGGCAACCTCAACTATTTTGGAAATCATTTTCAGACAAAATTAGGCTCAACACTATATCTGCTTCAATATACTCATCCTTTCAGTTCTCTTTACTTCTGAGGCAGCCTGTATGGACACAGTTTCTTGACACAGCAATGCTTTTGCTGTTGGACAGTCAGCTTTTTCTGGTCTTGCCATGCTTCAACTCAGTTGGCTCTACCTAAAATAATGAGGCAGAACAGTTTCATGCCACTTATCTCCATCCCATTTAGGAGCTGCAACATATCTTCACCACGGATAAGGGATCATATATATTGGTGAAGTTATCCCATTCAAGGACTGGTCAGATTTTTGTATTTCTTTATTTGATAAGCTGGGAGTTTTTTCCTTCACTTCTTTTGAGGCTATATACTAAGAACATCTAGTATAAGAAATATATGTCCTCTCATTTTGTAAGAAATGGATAATTTAAAAGATTACCCAGGAAGAAAATAAGAAACAAACAGAGATAACCCCCCCACACACACTCACAAAACCTCAAAATCCCCAACTTATCAACCAGAAGAAAACCACAAAGTAAAAAAAGTGCACAGAATCACTGTGAATTCAGCAGTCAAGCAGGAAATGGAAACCCTAACATCTGACATTGTTTCTGTTTTTGGAATGTGATGATTCCAAATTCTAATCAATAAGCCTTGTCCTGAGTTAATAATTGTGGTATTTGCTATTTCTGAACAGACAGCACTTGCAAAACAACTGAACCTCCTTTTAACTTGGTTATAAAAAAAACATTATTAATAGCTGTCTGGAAATGGAGAGTTATTAGAGAATGTGTGATTTGTCATTTGGATTGCAACTGCTTTGTTGGTGTAAAACTCACTCCACAGACCTGTAACAGCATGACCTTAAGTATGCCTAACTTAATTATAATTTTAAACTAGTTAATTAGATTATTTGATGAATTATGGTATGTAGAGAACTTGGCACAGTGTTCAAGAGCCTTGACATTTACTTTCATCAGGAGGTTCTGCATTTTCTGGTAATGCTTCTTTATACTGTGAATACAGAAAGTCTTGTTAAAATTTTACGGGGGAGTTTAAAATTCCCCCAGTTTATGGAGTAATAAACAAAAATCCTACTCTTTTATTTTTTTTCTGATTGAGCTTATGGTATCACCCAAGTTGTACTTATGTCATCATATGCGATATCCTACATGAATGAAATCAATCCAGTTTAGCTACTTCCCTCAAATGCATGCTGAATATAGAAGTAAGCATTAACGTGTACTTTTGGGTACAAAGATTTTTTGCAGGGATTTCTATAAGGTCTGATCTCTGCGTAGTGGGATGTTCAGTTTACATGTTATATAGTGATAAAATTTTGGAAATATCAGAAAAATCAGAAAAATATATTAATTCAATTGAGGAAGTACAGAAAGAAGGATTTATCACACATTTCTTTGAAAAAACCTTTTCCTCAAGGTGAATAATGAATTTGGATAGGGAAAGGGTAGCTGCAATACTCTTAGTAAATCAAACTTTGTATAATCTTCAAATTTGTTTTTCTAATAAGGCTATGAGAAAAAAAGATCTGATAATCAGAATTTATAGTTGATTACAGCTAATTGTAATATTCAATTACAGGACTTATTTTATGCCTTGGTAAAACTGGAAGTACATCTGTATACTCTAAAGATGAAGAGTATACATATATTTTACCCAGTCTGAGAGATTGCTGGACTTTGGCTGTTTCCTTTGGATGTGCTTTTAGCCATGATACTAAAGCTGCCCAGCTCAAATTATCCTATTTTATCCCTGTTGGAGGTTGTTTTTTGCAAGACCTGAATGGTGGTGTAAAACAAATATAGGAAAATAGGCAGAACCGCGATGGGGAAGAAATGATGATGTTTGGCTCCAGATCAGAAGGCTGAAGGATCTGCTTTGTTAAAACTATACTGTACTATATTACATAAATATACTTTTTAAAGAGATACTATACTATTCTACATTCTTACTTACCAAACTTGTGACTCTCTGCTGAGAGGCTGAGACACAGTTGGATCCAATTGGCCATTGAACCCAAACAACCTTCACCAGAATCCAATCAAGCAATCACTTCAGGTAAACAATCTCCATACCAAATTCCACATGGGGAAAACAAAGGAGCAGAGATTAAGATTGTTTTCTCTTCTCTCTGTGCTTGTCCTGAGAGACAGAATTATGTCTCTCTGTCCAGAGAATGTGAATGTCACCAAAAGATACATGCCTTTTTTAAAAGAATGAAAAATCACACATGCCAATGACTTTGAGGTACTGGGATCGGAGAACATTGTTGTTTGTGCTTAAAGTGGTAGAGGCAGTGTTATTGCTTTTATGTATTAGGATCAGGAGGTGCATGAAATAAATTGCACAAGAGTATCTACTTCAATATGTTTAGTAATTTAGGCCCACAGTACTAAAATACTGAACTTCTTGACACTTTCAGATCAGATAGTAAACGATGGCCCATAGCAGAATTAGTTAGGTGAAAGTGTATTTTTTCCCCCCATCCTGTGTGGATAGCCCTCTGAAAATGGCTATAAACACTATTGCACATCTGTGTAAGCCAAGTCTATTCCTCCTATGGCACAAACCTCTGAAATAAAAAGCAACGCTTCCATTCACTTGAGCTGTGAATTTTTCACATAGAAAATGCTTTCAGTAAACAGCACCTACTGATACAAACAGTTAATTCTATTGATGTTTTTTTTTACTTGATGGCATTAAAATAATGTTCTGTCTAGGCTTATTTTTAGAGCTGCAAAAGTTGTGCATATGGAGAGACAGGTGTACACGTGAATTTAAAAAAGCTTGTGGGGATTTTTGTATGCATTTCTTCTTAGGATTTGCTGTTGAAAAATTAAGACTATACACAGGAGAAAACCCTTCATAAAAGAAAAATATCAATCCATTCTTTTATCTTTCCAATTATGTGTATATATTTTCAGGAGGTGGTGCAAATAGTCTGCAGTTTTGAAAAAGGACTGTGGAACATATTGAACTCTAGAAAACAAATAATAAACATCAATAGAACTTTTTAGTTGCTTGAAGCTGAATATTATTAGTTCTCAAAATGTAATCACCATTTCTCTGCTGCAGCATACATGCTCAGCATCATCTTTCTAGACTAAAAGGTTGAAATAGTTACTCCTCTTAGTAAATGCAATGCAATACTTTTGAATCAACAATATTTTAATATAAGCACATGTAAAGTTAACTCTTGGTAACATATTTAATGAAATAATTTTTTAGTAATTGGTATTTCTATCATTGGAAGCAGGGAGAAAATATACTTTCTGTTAATATGTTTGCATTTAATACTCTCTTTGATAATAAGAATGCAACTCAAAATGTGACCTTCCCAATCATGAGAAGCCCTGACTATAGTTTAAGTGTTCTATAATGAGTTTTGACCACAGGGAAAAGTACCTTTACTGCTAGTCTGTGCTGTCATTGAAATCCAAGGAAATGTCAGCGTTGTATTTGTAAAAATATCTTTCTATTTCAGGTAAATTCAGTCCTAGCTGGACCTTGTATTGGTGGTTGTCAAGGTAAACCTCTGTCTCCTGTGCTGGATTTTTTCCTGAGCTGTTCTGAGCTAATCTGGGGTACTCATGGGCATAAGATCACATTAAGACCCAGGACATGACAGGATTTCATAGAAAGGAGAAATACAGTACAACTACTTGGAATATCATCAGTGAAGTGTCAACACTAGGAAAAAACCCAACCAAAATTGTTCTTAAGCATATGTCTCTTCAAATATTAAGCTTCAGCTACTGGACTTTCTCTACAGCCAGACAAATCCCTATCATTGAGTGAAAATTTCTTTTCAGTGTTTCTCCTGAATCTGAGGCATCTAGTACTCTATGATTTGCTTAAGTTGGAGCACTTTAAGAAATGCAGTGATTGATTACATTTCTAGCTGTTTTTCCCATATCCTCCTTACATTTTCAGATTGTTATCCAAGGCTTGGATTGCTTGGTTTTTCAAGTTTCAAATGCATCAAACTACCTAAATCAGAATTCTCTTGCTTGAGCACAAAGGCTGGTGACCTGAGAAAAAAATTACTCCTGATTATTTATGTTGCTCTCTCCAAGTAGGCAGCAGGGCTCAAGCTGATGAAGCCTTTTGAACGGTTTCTTAAATACGTCATTGATTCACAGGTTTCTTCTCATGCTCAGACTGTATTTCTCTTGTAATGGTTTGCCTAGGAGCAAAATTGAAAGTATATTTGCTACACAATTACTGGGAAAAGTTGCTAAGTAATTAAACTTATGAGACACTTTCACTTTTCATCATGTCTGTTCCTTGGAAGGAATATAGCTTAGAAAAGGCGGGTTTAGGCATTCTTCAACAGCATGCAAAAATTCAATACTTAATCTTGTTTCTGCGAGGTTGGAGCATTGCTGTTTTGGTGATTTTCCCTGGTATATTTTCCACTGATTATATAAATTTTGAAAGTTTAGTGATACTAAATACAGTGAAGCTATTTATTTGTTGCTTGGTATCTACTGAGTTTGTTGGGTCATATATAAGCCATTGTAATTGTTAATAATGAGAATCCAAATGCCCTACCATTGAAAGAATTCTTGCAGAATAGTTCTGTTAGGCTTGAATTTACCAATAATCTGACAAGTTATTAGTTAGGGAAGAAACACTAATAAAATTTACCCGTGATACCCATTAAGACTATAAGTCTGTCTCATCCTTCACTTTGTGTGAGGGGCTTTTTTAGTTGTTTCTTCCAACTGAAGGTGTTCAAACCAGATAGTACAGTCACTAGAGACATGAAGGTCTAAGAAAGTGTTGCTTACACACAAACCTGTGGATTTTTTGGGGGGTGGACTGTTAGAGTTAAGCTAACCTGATTCAAAAACATTTTACAAAAATTAGTTTAAAGAAAATTTGAGCCTTGTTAATTTGACTATATTTCTCAATGTATTGCTTTTAAATGAAGTGTTGGAAATATACAAATGCAGGAACTGTCTTAGACTTATGCTGCATAAGATATCATCCATGTAAATAAGTGGTTTTATGATTACAGATCTTAAACAGACTGACAGCTCATCAACATGAAGATTAATGGTAGGATATTTGAATATCATAAAATATGCTGATGAATATGCATTCCAGTTCTGAAACAAATTCACTGCATCCATGTTTATTTCTTTTCTGAATTTGGGTTTTGCACGTACTTAAATGATTGTTTTACTGTCTGGGAAGCAGATTTTAAAATTACCCATATATTTATTTATAGAAAGTATTATATAATTTTATATACTTGAATATGCATGCCAGAAATGTACTGTGTACTAATTCAGTGCACTGAAGAGTACTTCAGTGAAGTCTTAAGATGCATCTGTTCAACCCTACCTATGAAAAGAAACACTGAATTGTGGAGGAAAATGATCTTGGAGTTATTAAATTAAATAAGCAAAAAAAAGATCCTTTAAAATGGTAAATGATTGCGTAGCAAAACCCCATTCCAAGAAACTGATATTGGTATTCTGGGAAGAAATAAAAAAGAAAAACAACAAAAAATTATCCAGGTTGTCAATTAATTTTTTTTTAGATCTTAGAATCTGAGACAACATTTCTGTAAGTTTCTAACATATTGAGCAACAATACTAATGATTGAATACTGTTCCAGTATTAACAGGCAGTATTTCTCACAAAGTACTTTTATGCAGACTAAGAATATATTGGAGACACAGAAGCTAAGGTCACTTGAATCACTGAAATTGTAGACTCTATCAGCTACAAATATCCAAAGTAGCTCTTCAGATGGAAAGTCATGCAAGATGTATTGTTTTGAGTGCTGTAATCTCCCCAAAGTCATCAGACATCTCCTGCAGTGATGTTCGTTCTAATATTGAAATTATCAAATGATTTTGAAACTAGTGGATAAAAATTTACAGCATTAGTAATTTAAATAAAATTACCATGAATATAAATTTTTATTCATAATTAAGCATTCAACAGGGACTGCTATTAGAGTAGAAAGTTTAAAATAAAGAGAGTGGATAGAATAACATCTTATCTAAATATGCTGAATAAGACAGGATGCAGCGAATAACTTTGGCTATTGTTTGGAAGTGTTCAGACAGGTCAATAATCAAACTTAACCATAACACTGAAGGAAATATTTGCATTAACATAATCTCTTGAGTGACAACTACACTGTCAATTTTAAATGAGATCCTGGCTTCTGTGAACAAGTATCAAAAATAATATCATAATTTCAACAGAAAGAATTGCTTCTGTGAACATTTGTTTTTCTAATTTCTTGTAATTGTTTTCTAGGAAATATAAAATACACTAAAGGAGGTTGGGGTGAAGAATGAACCATGAAAAAAGACCATAAAGATCAGAACTGTGAATTTGAAAACAGTTCTCTCTAGAAGGTGCATTTATTCCTCACAGTTTAGTGAGCAAAGTGTTAGAAAAACAGATTTGCTAGTTTCCAGTATTTTTTATGTAGATTCAAGAGTATACTATAAAAAAGTTTATTCCTGCAGATAGCTTTTGCTTAATACTATGTTCAAAATCCCAGAGCCTTGATAGTATAGTTGAACCAAGAGTCAAGTATTTCTAGTATGTGTATATGCTCTGTACACTTGGTATAAAATAACATTGTATTTCATTGAGACTAGTGACCTGTGACTTGGGTGAAAAACAGAAAAGGAGAATGAGAAAAAAACCTACAGAAAGATTAAAGTACAAAATGCTCTATCTATTTTGAAAATAAAACTTTTTTCTTTCCTAGATTGGAAATATTTGAAGAAGATCTGGTGCAAATCTTTTCAAAGAGTACCATGTCAAAAGTGGTTTAAAAGGAGGAGAGGGGTAAAATATAGATTAGTACAAATACATTTTTTTTTATATAATTGTAGTATCAAATGTATAAATGAATGCAACATGCATTTGGAAATCTTCAAATTTTATAGTAATTTTTCTTGTCTGTTTTCTTGACCTTTCTGTTTCATTATGCTTGTTTGTAGTTAGGTTTATTGCACCATAAATATCCCAGTCTAATTTAGCTGATGTATTGAAAAAGTTCTTTTTAGCATTATACTGTTTCAAACATCAACAAAGAATCACCTTCCAAAAATTCTCTTGAAAATATATTGTCTCTTTGTTCCTCTGTTTCATTTAATTTCTGTAATTGTCCTATTTCTTTTTTCCATGCCTGCTCCAAATGTTCTTATTTTCTACTTTACCACAAGCTGAGAGTAATTGTCATTGCAGTTCTGGAACTAGAGGAAGTGATATATCAAGCAATACGCAATAATACTTCATAGGTCTTCAATATTTTAAGAAACCCATAGCTCACTTTGTTTTTCTTACAGATTCTATTTTTCCAAGCAGAAGAAGAAGGATCTTTCAAATTACAGAGCATGTTGAAATATGTACAAGAAACTGCATCAAATCCAAATAAATACTTATAAGACTAAAATACCATTGAACCCCAAATTTCATATACACTGAAGAGATGTCTTGGACATAGGAAGAAAAATAATTCTTCCTACCTTGTATACTTGTATACCTTGTATACCTTGTATACTTGTGTACCTTGTATACTTGTAACAGAAGAATAGTTTAATTTCCTGTGTCCAGAAAAGGCACTCTGGTTTGAAATGCAAGCTTAAACAAAGTTGATTCATTATCCTATACAGCAGGTTCACTGTGAATAAAAATTCTTCAAATATTAAGAGAGGCTAAAAGATGGGAGCTAGAGTAGAAAAAAAATCTTCTGTTTTTGTTAAAATAAAATGAGCAAATATTGTCAGTCAGATGTCACAAGCATTTCTATTCACATATGAGTACAGAGATTCTTATTTGCACCCCACCTCCATTAGATATCACAATCAAAAGTTCACAAGCAGTTTTGAAATCCTCTGAGTACATGTGAAAAAACCTATGAACTGTGCTGTCAATTAAATCATTGGGAGAGGCTGTAGGTGTTCTACATCTGCTTAACTGCAATGGCAGAATTATAATTATAGCAGATTTTCTTAACTCTGATGAATTCAAACCAGCTTTCCCTTAGCTGAAAAAGTAATATTAGTATATTATAATTATTTGTGGAGAAATTACTAACAAAATCCAGATATTATATTTTGTGAAAAAATCACACCAGGGTAATTTGAATGAAAGAATTATGCACAGTGTATAAACTTAATGAACACTGATAATTTGTCATGCCTGAATAACTATACCATTACTAAACTGGAGCTGAAATATAGAATGAAAACCAATGTTTCTGTCACTTTTTTTAAGCAGTAGTATAAAAGAAGGACAGTTAAAAGCTATATACTTGTACAACTAAGAGCTCAGATGAGATTTGTATTTATGAAAATCTGGTTTTTGTGAACTATGGAATTTAATTTTAAATTAAGGCATTTTGGCTAATCCAATTGGTAGACTGATTCAAATTTAATGGGGCTTGAAAAGCATCTATTGGTGTGTGTGAATTTTCTATGACAGATGGCAGGAAAAAAAATTCAAATTTAACAAAGAAAATATTTGGGAAAAAGAAAACAATATAAATGCAGCACTTATAACACATGTACGTGAGAGAAAGTTCCCCCAAATATCCACTGTAAAAGTAACTTGGAACAATATCAAAACTGTTATATTTCTTTACTGTTTGGTAACTTTGGTTTGGAAAATTTATATTCAGTTTCCAATGTGTCAGAAATTGTCATATAACTACTTCTCTATCTAGTTTTTCAAATTGAACTTAATCTAGTATGAATGACCTAAAATCTTATCCTGATCTCAACAATTTGACAAATTATTACCTTCTCACTCCTTATACAAAGAAGGAATTTCAATTCTAAGAGTGTATTCTGGCTGAGCTGGAGCAGGAGACTGTGCAAAACTGATTCTAAGACATCATTTTCTCTGTTGTCACAGAATAGGAGAATTATTTATTGAAAGTACCTAAAATAGTTTTGAGCAGCCGCAGAACTGTGTTCTGAAACATCAAATCATTTGTGCTTTATGAAATACTATATGCCCTCCTCTGGGGAGTGAAATACTTCAACCACAGATGTAAGTAAAGGTATCAATAAATTATTCTTCTACATCCTGTCCACGGAAAATATGATGCTGTGAACTAAAATGACTTCCTCTGTGTGTGAGGAAACAATGACTATTTTACCCTTCAGGTCCTGATTTTATCACACAGGGAGGTTAAGATGTATTTTAGGAACGTACAAACTGTTCACCAAGTTGTTTTTCATCAAAGGCAAGCAGTGCTGAGGTAACAACATAATACCTGAGTAATTTGGTAGGTTAAATCCATTGTCAGGGTATAAGAGGCAGCTGAAAATACTTTACTTTGAGGAAACATAGAACAACGGTGGCTCCAAAGCTCTTTTCATTTGAAAGATGCATTCGAGAATACACAAATAATGCTAACTCTGAAATTTAAGCTTTACTTTTGTTTGTTTCCTGCTAGATTTTTGTGTTTTTAAGGTTAATTGGCTAGTTCTGTATATGTTACCTTTGTCTTGAATGAAGGATGTCAAAATGCTTATTAGAAGTAGGACAGAAGCAGCAATTTACAAGATGGTCTTACCACAGTATAAATCTGAGATGATTTTCCTCTTCTTTCTTTTGATTGAATGATCTGTATGTTACTGACCTTTGAAGAATTAAGGGATTAAGGAGATGTTTCAATATCTTCAGAAAAATACTTTATACAAAAATTGATCAGCCTGGTTTTAGCATTGTACTCTCAATAGCGATCCAAATTTGCATCTGCATGGAAAATATAATTTATCTTCCTCTTTGTCAGCACTCAAATTCCTACTAATTCCAGTAAATACTTTATAAATTAAGACTCATTTTAAGACTATATTGAAATATTAATTATCCCATACTAGAGTTTTTTTTATGCATTACAATCTACAAAGGTAAGCTGGATATAATAAATGTTTAAGTTGTTTTATAATTGACATATTTCTATATTGAAAACGATATTCAATTTGTAGACCATATTTGAAGAGATTAGTTTATTTTAGAATGTTTTTTGACTAATTTACTGATTAGAATACAGATAGGCCTTAGTAGAAGCAAATGTTCTATATAATTTTTAAACAGAATTACATTATCTTATGCATTCAGCTAGTGCCACCTTTTTTTTTTTTTTTTTTGTTTAGCAAGGTTTCTCTCACTTCTTTATTGGCAGTTCTCTTTTTACTGCTGATGTATGCCAACTGTGTGAAGAGTTCTCTTTTATAATCTAAGTAACCTACATGTGCTTACTAGAGCTCTATGAACTATTAGATCATACAAAAAGGTTCACCACAAAATTAACACCCCAATTCCATCAGAAACTTCACACTTCTGGGCAAGATAGAGAATATTGAAAAAGCTGTGAAGTAGAAAATCACTCGCATTCAGGTACTGAGCTCTGCTATGCTTTTACATGGTGACCACTTCACTTCTAGTAAGCCATTTGCCATTTAAAGATAGACTAATATATTCTGCTAGGTTGTTCTTATAAGAAAAATAGCAAATCCAGCTAGTGTACCTAGCTGTTTATGTCTCCAAACCTTAGGGTTTGGAGACATAACTTCAACCTTAGTGATTTAAAAAGGTACACTGTGTTAAAAGTTAATGCTCTATATCTCTGAACAAACAAAAGTATTATAGTGGCAGTTTCTTTTATCTTTCTTGCTTAGGAAGTAAGTAAAATTAAATAAAAACTATCTGAAAATTATTTCTAAATGTTATTACAAATTTATGCCTTGTTATAAACTGTGGTTTGTTTCAAGTTCTGCTATAAGTAAGACACTGTTCCAAGCCCTTGTATATCAAAAGTGTTACCAAATGTCCAAGATAAAGGAATAAGACTGTCCAAAGCTAAAGCTATGTTAAAGAGCTTTCATTTATTCAGGCCTGAGGTCCCATGGGGGATACTCCTAGTCTTATGTGGACATGTGATTTTACAAGTGTGTTGCTTATATACAGTGGCTACGTGCATTTTACAAGTTACCCATTACCATAATTCCCACCCCAAGCTCCCAGAGATTCAGTCCTTTGTTTTGTCCATCAGTGCATTCTTGAGCCAGATGTCTTCCTCTTATGTTCCAACTGTCCTTGCTGAAAGCAGCTTTTGCATGCCTTGTTTCCATGCTAAAAGTTTCATAGGCACAGTGAAAATGGAATTAACCCTTTTGGTACCAATTCCTCCCCTTTTACATTTAGTTACAAAAGCAGACTCAAATTCTGATTTTTTTCCTTTTGTCTGGACTAAATAATGCTTTCAAGGAAACTGGCATGGATCTCAGTATTGTTTAATCAGCAGAATATTTATCCAACAAGTCAGACAAAGTGGAACAAGTCCGCTGAACCAGAAACTACTTGGTCTTAATGTAGCTTTAAGGTAGCTCATGAACATAGATATAGAGATGCTTATATATTCACGGCAGCCACTTCTTTGTAACTTGTGCTTAACAACAGATTTCCACATAGCTTTCTCCTAAATCATTAGTTCCTTGTATCAGGAATAAATCTACCTCTTCTAACTTTTTCTACCCCAATAAAGAACTTTGCTTTGTTGATGGCAAAAGTTTGCAAAATCCTTTCAGAAGTTCTTTATAGTAATTGCATTGGTCTTTTTTTTTTTTTTTTCACTTCTGAATGTTATATTTAGCAGAATTACAGATTCCATTGCAAAGTCCATTTGCATCCATCTTTTCTCATATTGTCTACCCATCGTGTAACTAGAAAAGTGGATTTTCCCTTTTCTGCACCACTTAAATGCTTTAAAAATGCTTTCAGCAGCTTCCATCACTGTTTGTTGCTTTGGTTTTTTTTTTTTTTTTTAACTTCAAACTGCAGTGCTTTTCTTCTTCTGATGGCTTTAATGTTTGAGATTGCATGATTCTATTTCATAACAGTAATGACTTTTCCTAAATGAGCTATTGAAGCTGGATACAGAGGAGTGGTGCTGTGCCCCTGACCTTTAGGTGACTTTCAGAAGTCTGATCTTAAGGCTGCCAGGTGCTGCAAAAGCCTGAGTGTAGGCAGTACTGATCAATGAGGAAATAGCTTATGCAGGTGGAGGGACAAGAGCAATGAAGTAAAATGTTCAGAAATGTAGTGGAGAGAAAAGTCTGTGGGAGGCAAATAGCTTAGTAGGATATTTGGGTCAATCAAATTTTCTAATGCTCTAATTTTGATGTACTCCATTTCATAATGAGATGGCTTGACCTGATACAGAGAGACTTAGTCAATGTATTCCAGTGTAAATGACTTTATCATGTTTCTTTTCAATTCCAGACAGTGTTACATGCTGACTTCCAATGAATTTTTCTTTCCTATTTCATCATGGATTGCTGAGATATAAATCATTTTTCTATTGCTGTGCCCGGAGGCTATTTACTCTTTCATAATGTTGTTATCAAGCTTCAGTCTTCTTTCTTATATGTTAGCTGTTACCAAATCACATATTTATTTGAAAGAAACATTAAATGAGCTGCTTGGTGATTCTTCAAAAAACTGATAATGTTTTGTACATCGAGGGGGGTGGTGAGTGGGTGTCAGGCTCATTGCCAAGAAAATCGTGATTTGAATGGGAGTTAACAGAAACAAGTTAAAGGTAGATAATTTATAATCTACAGGCCAGTTCAGAGCCCAGCTTTTTATGAGCTGTAGTCTATGCTATTTTATTTTGATAATACTGCTGGACATTAGAGTGTAGGTTAATGTGTGCCCTATCAAAGTGTTTGAAATTCTCAGTTTTTAGCAAGACTAATCTAACATTGAAAAATTTGACTGTGACTGAACCACAGAATCACAGAATAAGCTGAGTAGGAAGAGACCCTCAATGATTATCGAGTCCAACTCCTGGCCCAGCACAGTGCCGTCCCCAGTGGTTAAATCGTGTATGAAGTGCATCACCACTACAGATTCAGAAGAGGGAGACTGAAACAGTAGCCTATAATTTTAGTGATAAGCAGTGTGTTTAGCATTATGAAGCTTAAATAGGAGGGATGGGAAAATCCATGTAATATATTTATGTACAACTACTTAATAATCTGATTAAAAATATTTGGCAAATTTTATGTCTGTGTGCCCATATGTAGATATTGGTGTCTGATCCTATCCAGATCCCAGCTGATGTATGTTTTTATTCTGGGTCACAGTGGTTAATGGACTAGAAGTTTGATCTGCTGGATCCAAAGGTCTCTGATCCCCTATTTTCTTGCTGAAGTTTGTTAAGCAAGTTTTTTTGATAGGTACTCTCTTAGCTGTGTCTTTGAGGTCCTCTGACATTCTCCAGTCTTCTAAAGCTGGCTGTTGTCATACAACATCCAGACTTCATTTACTTATTCACAGAGGTCAGTGAAGAAGTTGAAGGCCTTCCTTCTGGGTCTCAACAACATAAAAAAAGCAGAATAGGCCAAACAAAGCAACCCAAATTTATCTGCATGATTAGTTGAAGACTTCCAAAAATTCTTGTCTATTGCAAGTTGTTAATGATGTTCCTGGGCTTTTCTTTTACAGCTTCTTTTTATGGGGAGTGGAGGAGTAGCTGAAGTTTCTAGAGACAAATGTATTGACCCTTGTTAACAAACTTCTTTTGTTTTCTTTCCTTGTCTTTGTCCTTGTGAAGGAATATTCTGTGTACAAATATGTGTCTGGAGGTGATCGTTCCAAACTCTGTGGAGTCAGTATATCTTGAATTTGTTAACCATATTGTGGTACTGAACAAGCTAATTTAAATGACTTCTGTTGCTTCTGAGTGATATTATCTACAAGCATGGAAAACAGAGGATAAGGTTTAAAATTGCAGGTAACCTATTCTATGTATTGCGCTGGTGTCTGGCCACTTTTCCTCTTACTGGTCTCATAATTTCTGCTTCACCCATACAATCAGAATAATATTTGCTTTTGTGTGATTCAAATTAGGATTGAAGCAAGATAAGGGTTAATATAAAACTGCTAATTAATTGGCATTCAATGAACTATGCATTTAGCATAGTAATGAAATAAATAAATCATTATACTAAGCATTTCAAACTGTTATGAAAATGAATTTCTTAACATTATTATAGAAGTAATCCCCAAACAACTTTACCTTCCTCTCACCCACATTCAGCATGCTTGGGTTCCAGGCCTCTTTCCCTTTTTCAGAGAGGAATAGTGACCCCATATAATCTTATTCTCATGGCCTTGTAATCTTTTGTAGTCTTTCTGCTGCTCATGCTGCTCTTTAGAGGCTGCCAATGTACACAACAGTGAGAAAGTCTCCACAACCCCAGGCACCTCAGGATGGGGGTCTCACATGCTGCCTGCACCAAGCCAGATGCGGCACCCTTGAGGGGGCTCCTTTGTACCCCTTTGCAGGTTTTCAGTACGATTAGGAGACAGCTGGCAATGGTCAGTCAGACCATGTCTGCAGTCACTGCCACTCCAGTGTATCTACCCACAGCTACATATTTTCATGTCTTATTTATACCTCTCTTTATACTTTCTTGATTTCTTTTATCAAAAGCCTCTTGCAAGTTCTCTGCTTGCTCTGAAAACTGGAAGCCTTCCTCTCAAACATGGTCAGTTTGGTGATGAATATCTGTCAAAGAGTTTTTGCTTTATGGTCATGCACCCTATGTATGTTTAGCCTTCTACTTTAACAACAGTTGTCGTCCAGACTGTGTTTCCAAGAATGGCATATCTGGAATCACCTAATGATCACAATTTTATGAATGGGAGAATCAAGGCAAGAAGGTTATCTGGGGGCATATTATATCAGTAAGTGAGAGTAGATTCCAAACTTCTAGTCAAGCACTGAGTATGCCAGTAGATATAAAGGTGTCAGGGCCAAGGGGACTTTGAACAGTGGGAATTATATTGTCCAGTCCAGTCAGAGTGGTTGGAAAGCAATGTAGCCAAGAAAAAGCACAGCAGAAGACAGACAAAACTGTGGTGTTCTCCACAAGATGCTGAAGTGATAGTTTCCTCTCTTTGGTGTCCACTGGATAGTCTGAGAGAAAAATTTGGCTTCCATCATGGTAACACCAATGTAAGGAGACAGTTTCACTCTCTGTTTTCCCTTACGGCAAAGCTCCCAAGTGAAGTCTGTCATAAGATTTATGGAACCCACTGCAGCCCTGATATTGCTGAGCCATACTGATGCCTTAAGTTTTAGCTTTCACATTTTCCAGATTCTGTACTGCCTTAGTGTGTGACTCTGAAATTAATATAAAGTGTTAGTAAGTTCTCTTCACAGTTTAGTTAGATAAAGCAATCCTTTTTCAACCTGAGAACCAAGGACACCATTGCAGCTTTGGGCCTAAAAAGTATAAACAACAGCAAATTTAGGAAAGCAAATTTGGAGGATGTATAACTCAAAGCTGTAATTAGACAATTAACCCCAATATGTAAATGGGCCAAAACTTTTTAAAGTGTACAAGCTCATGGCTGTAAAAGCTCATCCATCTTGCATCCATCTTGGGTCCGTCTTGGGTAAAGCCGCGCCCGGGCTCTTGTACTGCCCAAGGTGTATCCCTTGAAGGCCTTTAAATAAATACCTATTTTATTCCTTAGCAGTGTCCAGCCTCTGCTCCAGCTTGCCTCCCATGGCACCAATACTGCTGAAACCTCACTGACTTCAGTGGGAATGAGCTATCTGGTACAGGAGATTCGTGTCTGGGAGAATGTCTGCTATACATCATGGTCTAGAATCACTGTTTAGACCTATTTAAAAAGACTCATATGCAAAATAAAATTAATTTTCTTTTTACCATTTATATACAACTTAATGTCTAGACTTCCTTAAAAATATAAAAAACGGGTATATATGACTTAATTGTTTTTACAGGTCTGAGACAGTTTATAAGTATACTACATGTCTATAATTTACTTATTGACCATCAAGATCTAATGTGTTTTATCCCTTTTATTTTATCTCAAAAAGATGGTGCTATTTTATTCCATCTACATGTAACAAAGTTTTTCTGTGTTTCTTTGTCAGGTAAAGTTGGTTATTTGGTTCAGCCACAAGTATTTCTGTTTTTCTTTTCCTTCTTTCTGTTTTTTTGTTTGTTTGTTTGTTTGTTTTGGTTTGGTTTTTTTTACCTTTAATGAATAAAGAGATGGATAAGGTAATATTGTTGGTTTCCCCATTAGTAACCCTTTAGTTGTGAAGGGAAAGCCTCAGGCTATGACTAATTTAGATTTTATCTCTATTTTTTGTATGCTAGGAATGCTATTATAGGAACTTGTCAGTTCATCATATGCTACCATAATTGGTTCACTGGTTCAGCTGGAATTGGACTACATTGGTTTTTTACTCTGATGAAGTGCAAACTGTACAAGAATAGGAAATGTTATTTTCAGAAGAAGTGGTTTTGCCTGTGGAATCAGAAAGTTTCACCATACTCAGTGAAATGAATATAATTGTTGAAGTCTAAAAGAATTACCTTCAGGTGTAGGGATTATTATAGTTGAAATTCTTTCTTTTTTTAAACAAATTGCTTTCTATTACAGCTGTATGTTGCCTAGAGACACTAGTAGAATTACAACTGTGTTTGTTTTTTGGGGTATAAGCACCTATTCAAGACAAAACTCATCTTACAATGGAATGCATAAATGTGTGTGGTTTGGGAATGCTCACAGGAAAAAACTATTTGTGTACATAAGGCCACACAAAGAACAATTTTGTACAGTTAATTTTAGCAGAGCAGAAGTCTTTAGTATCTTTAAAAAAATCACCTGAATCAGAGTTCTAGGTTTTGCATGGTATTCTCGTATCTAGAAACCCAGTTTTAGGACTTCTTCAGGCTTGTTTACCCCTATCTCAAGCTGCTAGGAATTTGAGTTTCTTATGAGAGTTTGAAGTAGGCAAAATTAATTTCTTTAATATTAGTTTGCTTAAAGATTAGAGTTCACAAATACATGTGTTATATACTTATAACTAAGTTATATATAAGTTATATACTTATAACTCAGTACTAAGTGTGCAAAGAATTATACCAAAGCAGCCCGTTTTTGACAAATTCCATGGGTCATCTCCTTCTCAACAGCCAAACAATAGTTTGGCTAACTGTTAAGATGTGCATTCAGATTAAGTAGTATTCTTTATTACCCAATTCTAACCAAGAGATAAAATAACAAAGGGGTGATGCTTGGGCAGATAGGAAATGAGGGGTCCACTGCCTTGTGATCAGCAGGACAAAGAACGCCCATGAGACTTGTGGTGATGTGCCTTGGTCAGAGATAAGCCAGTCACTAGGATGCAAGAAGCTGGACAGTGGTGGAACAAAGGCCAACTTCCACAAGCTGTGGGTGGCTCTAATTTTAGCAAGGCAGGGAGGATGACATTTAAAAAGGAATACAGAAATACAGTGGTTGAGAAAGACTCTTAGAGGTCTTCAGTCCAAGCTTCTGCTCAAAACAGCCTCAGTCAAGGAAGGTTGCTCAGTGCCTTCTTCAATCATGTTTGGATACTGTGAAGGACAGAGATCCTGCAGCATTGCTGAGCTCTCATTACATATTTGAAAACACTAATAGTGTCAATCTTTTCCTTTTTTTAATTGGGATTTTTCCATCTCCCATCTGGGTGCTAAATATCTCCCACTTTGCAGATTTACATATGGAATTTACAAATGAATCTAGGGAACAAGAAACCTAAGGATCTCTTTAAGCATTCCCATAGTCATTACTTGCAACTACAGAAATCAGAGTGCTTGAATATACAGGTTTGCATTGATAACATAAATGTATGTTTAAATTAAAACAAAACATCCCAGCTAGCATGTCTGTATACCTAATTAATCTTTACAATTTTTACCAGGGCTGGTATGCTTAAGAGTGCGCTAGATATGTATGCAACTATCTTGTCAGCAAAGTTTGTTAGTAAAGTCATCAATGGCAGTAATTTCTTTTGTGTTGTCCAAAATCTATTAATTTCTCAAACTGTTTCTATTTTGGTTTCCATTCACAGAAGCTAAGGATTGCAATGGTAACATGAATGGAGACCTGACCTTCTCCTGTCCCGTAACTTTTTAAATAATGATAACCTTTCTCATATCCATAATCTTCTGAAACATAATAGTAAATCTTCATATATTTTATACCATGAGGTATAGCAAGAATGAAACATGCTTTTAAAAAATATTATATTTAGTTTTCTATGGGGCTTATGTATAAAAAAAACCAGGGATTCAGAATTGGGATTTGTTCTTTCCTTTTGGGAATTATTTCAGGGCAGTATCTTGTATCTCCATAATACTTACCTTTAAAAGAGTTTGACATCTGTGACAATCTTTTATTTCCATCAAAATAATAACTTGATTACTTCCTTGTGTTTGCATTTAATTGAAAGTAATTTAAATTATTAGTGGTGGCTTTATTTAGCCATTGTAAGTCATAGGAAGAAATTAATCAGCAACTCATTTTAACTGGGTCTACTGTTATGACACTCATTAAATTGGAACTATTGGATTTGAGCCTAGTTTAACCTAAGTTTTCATTTCCACTTTGAAAGATCATCACATTAGCTGGTTGTTGACATTCATTCTTTCTAGGGGTGAGACATGTGTCCTGGTTCAGGTCAAATTTGGGGAAAGAACCCTAAAAGGGTTTCCTTTAGGAAAGCAGACTCAATTGGCCCATCCTCCCCCAACCAGTTCGGGAAGGATACTTCTTTGTAGGAAAGTGGAAAAAAACTGTTTATTAAACAAGCAATTTTAAACAATATTAAACAATAAAACTTCTCGCCACTCCAAGAGAGAGACAAACTCAGAAAAAAACCCCGGGTTGCAGCTGGGCTCACTCAGTCTCTGATCAGTCCCTCTGGCGCTGGAAATGCCACGGCCCAGGCCCGGCCCGCTGGGCACAGGTGCTGCTGCTGCTGCTCTTCTGGAGGTTCAGTCCAGAGCAGGTCCAGAGAAAGGGAAAAAAAAAACTACAGTCCAGGGAACTTCTTCGCCTCAGCTAGCTAAAAACTAACTAGGAAAAGAAAAAAGGAGGGCTCTCTCTCGCTGTCTGTCCATCCGCAGACGACACAGTCCAGGAGGAGGAATGTGGAGGAGGGAGTGCAGTTCTTGAAAACAAACTCCGCGCTTCTTCCCCCCTACCCTTCACTCCTGGAACAAGTCTTAAAGGTGTAGAACTTATTATTCAACATAAACAGAGCAGACGGTTGGGGATAAAGGCATCATACAGTCAACCTAGGACAGACATGTCAGCATAGCATAATTTTTCTGTCCTATGTAGCAGTTAGAAGGGGAGTAAAAGATATTGGCTTATTTGAAGTCCTTTTACTCTTATGTCACTTAAGTGCTTTTGTTTTGAGTTTAACATACCCCACACCTAATTATGCAGAGGTCTTGATTTAATTTGTATTTATCTGTCATTTCATACCTTGCTCATGGACAAGTCAAGAACAAAACAAATCAATCCCTCAGCCATCTTAAAGGAAGTATATACTTTACCTAAAAATTAGAAGTAATCCCTTTCCCATAAATACTTAGAGACAAAAAAGTTAATACTTAAAGGCTGTCTAAAGGCTGCTGATGTGTTCTTAAATTTGTCTCTCCTCCCAAGATGATCCATTGAACTGAGCAGACAGCTTGTCAACACAATAATTAATAGAGCAAATAGAGCAGTAGGCAAAAACAATTTGTTGTGGGACGGTACTTCAAAGGCATTTATGAAGTGCATTTAAATGAAAATGATTAGCAACATAATAGAGTAAATGTTCATTTGTAGTGAACATATGGGTGAGAGATTGTGGAAACTTGCTGAGAGTTTCCACAGGTTGATCTAAAAATTCCAGATTCTGTGGCTCACAGCATTAGTCTCAGAATTACATGCCAAAGTACATCTTAAATTTTAAAAAGTACCTTAAGAAAGTGTCAAAAAGGCAATGTAAGGAGAACTTAACTGTCACTATAGGACACGTGAAAGCACAACACAAGTCATTGCTATTGCAAAGGTGAAAAAGAGGAAGTTTATTTTCTGACTCCAGCATTTATACTTTTTCAAAGGTGACAGTGGATTGGAGGGTGAATGTGCCACCTCTGCAACGACATTGGACAAACTACTAGAACATCAAATTTATCCGCCTCTATGGAGGAATGCAAAACAATAGATTGTTTACAGAAAGTTTTGTGAGAAATTTGTCTACAAGAATGTAAACTCAGAAGGCTTTAAAGAATCTTAAGAATCAGGGCAACACTTATATACTGACTACATCTTTCTTATTCTACAAGGCCTTTTCTGGCATCATTCAGAACAAAGATCATTGGTTGTCATGCTAATTCTGTGGCTGTGATGTCACACAATTTACAAAGTATGCATGAGAAAGCCTTTACCTTTAGTCTGTTCCTGAGAAGAGACTGTTTTCGGCCTTTAGAATATTGTGCAGGTGTATCCAGGCAGAATCGGGGATGTATAGCCACATTTTTCCAAACAATATAATGCATGTAATTTCATAGCCCTATAAACCTATTGCTAATTAACTGGAAAAAAAAAAAAAAAAGTAGATTGTCCCATTGTCCCTTTAGGTTTTCGGTTCATAAGAATGTATTGTCTGCTTTATGTTCATCTGAAAGTGCAACACAGCTTTAATCCAGAGCAACAGTTTTGATCAAGGCCTACTTCCATGAGGTTCAATTTCACTGTGTTTTATTGGATACTTTTGCAAGAGATAAAATCCCTTAATGGCAAACTGTTTCTGAAATTTAAAATAGAGAAATTGCAGTTGATTTTATAAATCTTCTTATCACTTGAGTTGCTAGTTATTTTCATCCAGATTGCTTGTTGTTTCCTGGTTTTGAGCTTTTGTAAAATTTTAAAAACAGAAGGAGTTTCTAACTAAAGCATTTAGCTTTAATAATGAAACTGTGACCTCATATCACTGACTGAAAGCTAAGAAAGAAACAAACATTGTAAGGATGCTATCTCATACTTTAAACATTCAACCTAAAAAAATTCAGAGATAAGTCTACCCTGAAAAACCTGTAATAACCAGAGGGAAAAAAGAAGGAAATCAACTCAGACAGTAGCCCAAACAGTTTTAAAACAAACTTATCAAACAGGTTTAAGGCAATCTTATCTTTTTTTCCTCAATGGCAACACAAAGAAGAAGAAAGAAGTTAGAAAAAATTGCATTGAAACAAAACTGCAAGCAAAACCCTATGTCTAGGCTCAAATTATAATCACAGAAGGATTTCAGTATAACTATATTTATGTGTCTGTGATTTATTATGGAAAAAATAGAAGGCATGCCAGAAAGATTCTAAGGTCTGGGTTATTTGTGTAATGAGGATTGAAGGACTGAGGACTGCATGAAGAGAAAATCTTTCCAAAAAATATTCTGCCAAAGCAATTTCAGAGAATCACAGCGTCATTAATGTTAGAAGGGACCTCTGAAGATCATCCAGTCTAATTTCCCTGCCAAGGCAGGGTCACCCAGAGCAGGTTACACAAGAATGTGTCCACATGGGTTTGGAATGTCTTCAGAGAGGGAGATTCCACAACCTCCCAGGGCAGCCTGTTCCAGAGATCTCCAACTCTCAATGTAGCAAAGTCCTTTCTCACACTGAGATGGAACATCTTGTCCTTTACTTTATGGCCACTGCTCCTTGTCAAGGGGAATCATTGAAAAGAGTCTGTTACCATCCTCTTTCCACCATCTGCTTTTGAGATATGTATATGCATTGATGAGATCCCTTCTCAATCTTCTCTATACAGACCCAGGTCCTTCAGTCTCTCCTCCTAAAAGAGATGCTCTAGACCTCAAATCATCTTTGTGGACACCACTGGATCCTCTCCAGTAGCTCCTTCTGGGGCTGAGTAGAGAAGGAGGATCACCTCGACCTGCTGACCACACTCTCTCCAGTGCAGCCAGACTGGAGATTTCTTGTTGCCTTTGGAACAGAGAATAAATGAGTGTCTGATTCAAACTGAAGTAAGCTGCAGAGAATTGACAGAAAATTTCAGATGGAGGTCTTTCAAAGTTATTGTAAGTAGGAAGTCTATGACTTCAGGATTAGTTTGGCTAAGGAATTCTGTTGAAATGCTATACATAATATAAAACTGTAAGTAATTCCAAGTCATTGCTCCTTGCGTTTGGAGGGAAATAATATGCCTCTTTTTCTTGCGTGTGTGTGTGTGTGCATCAGCTTTTTGTTGGACTTTGTTACTGCAGTTATGAAATTATGGACCTTTCTGGAGTATTCTTTAAGTTTCTTTAAGCTTACAGAAATATATTTCATTGATGAGCACTCTCATCAGAGGTGGCAATGTTAATCATAATGTGCATGTCAATGGGGGCAGTCTCTTTTGTATGGAAAAACATTTTCTTTCATAACTTTGAATGGTAAAACCCTCCTAACTCTGAGCCTTACACTCTAAGTTGAGGCTTCTGATTTAGCTTTTTCTTCTCTCTTTGTTTTTTCCAGACTATACTTTGTATTATATCTAGAATAGTATACAAACTTCAAGTGCTCAAAGCTTATAAGTCAGCTTCACTTAAAGGTCATGGAAATTATCTCATTAAAATTCAGAGGATTGGCTTGATCTACAGTTAAAAAGAGAAAAAACTTCCAATTTTTCTGGGTTGTTTGCTTTTTCTCAAACCAATTTTAAGAGATAACAGCTCTCTCACCTTTGGTACTTGAACAAGTGACTGACTTTAACTCAGCGTGTGCTTGAATGAACTCAACAGTCATTTTTGTGGTGAAAACCGTCTAGACTAGACTAGGTCAGGAAGAAAGAGTATTATTTAGATAGCCCTCCCCAAGAACTTAAAATTCTTATGCCACTCTTCCAGTAGTTCTTATATCTGTATTTCCAAAGTCTATCAAAAATACAGAATTCTTTGAGGATCCTTTATATTCTTGTCCAATTTTTGATTATCCAAGGGTATTTTATGCTGAAAAAAAGAATGAGAAAATTGTCTAAGATACATGAAAGAAAAGAAAAAATCATGCATGTGGTACCCACAGTTTCTCTTCTTCTACGTCGTCATACCAGCCCTTTCCATCCCCAGTTTTCAGTCCACCTAAATAAGCAGACCTGAAGTAGCCATGACTGTGCAGTTTCTAATGGGTATCTATCTTCTTTTGATTTCACTAATTAAAAAAAAAAAAATCACATGGATTAATGGAAACGTTAAAAGATGATGAGAATCCCCCTTGTGCTGTGGCCTCTGGTATGCTTTAAGTGTAAAGTATGTGGAAATCCAGCATTCAGGAAATCCAGGAAATTCAGCGACTCTCCTGTGATACATAAGAATGGTGAAGGGTTATCAATCAACGAGTGTGGACAGAAGAACTATGGCTTCAAAAGATACTATCTTGATACTGTGTATCCTTAGAGTTTATAGAAATATTAGCTGTTTTATGTATTCTTACAGATTATTTTAATCTACAAATATTACTGGAAATTTTAAAGAAAAAGTGTGAATAATTAGAAATATCATCTTATCAGTTTTAGGTAAATTGACTATAATGGTCCCAAAATTTCAGAAAGTAATAACAATAAATCCTACATTATGAAAATGTATCTATGGAAGTGAAATATCTTTGAAAATCAGCTTGGTCTATTTAGAGGCCCAAACCTTAAAGTAGTCTAATGATACTGTAATACTGTATAAAACATATAAAACCTATATGCAAATGTAAGTCAAAAAACAATTTGGGGTTTAGTGGTAGTCATAGTACCTGTTTAATGTACATTTAATTGTCATACTTTTTTGTTGTAGGGTTTGTGACAGGTCTCTGTCACAGTCACTTCAATTTGCCTCATACTCCAAACATTCCATTATGAAAGTACAAAATTACTGTTGGACATAATAAATAATACTGCAAATAATTTGATAAATTTAAAATGCAAATTCAAGTACTCTTTTATTGCTACTGTATTATTTATTTTATTATTTATTATTATTATTATTAAAAATATATTCTATTTTGCTTATTCCATGCAAGGTTTCAAATTTAAAAATTGGTGGTATTACGCTATAGTATATAAATATTCTGATGAGTCATTATAAATTATAATCCTTAAGAAATTATTAATTCTAAAATTCCCATGGGAAAAAATGGCTCAAAAATGTTACCAGCTGTTTCATTTTGAAAACATCTTGAGTATTTAGAATTCTACTTCAGCCTGTGGTATTTTAGCTGCTCAGGATTTTTTGAAAAATCTTCCCATTTTACATCCTTCAAAATTTAAAGTATATTAAATTAAAGTGAGAAAACACAGTCAAAATAGGAGTAAATGTGGTAATTATTTTAAATGTCTTTGATTGTTTTTAGAGCTATCAGCTAGTTTACTAAGGTTGCTTCCTCTAATTATTGTGATAGACGGAGCCACAAAGCAACAACTCAACATCAGAAGAAGTGTTGACTTTCAAATTATTACCTGGAGAGACAGAATAGGAGAAATAAAACATTTGGTAAGAGAAACTGGTGATGCAAGATATGTTTTTTGTTTTCTAAAATTCAGACAAGCAAATGAAATATATTTAAATTTATTTGCTTATAAGAGTTTTTTCAGCTCAATTTACATACTGTATGATAAGCCAATGACATGGTTTACTTGGGTCAATTTTCAATTTTTAGAATAAAAATGTAATACAACATTTTTCTGAGCTTACTTCTTGTCTAAAGTACTGTCAGTAAAATTGCTCATTTCAGAGGCCATGCTAACTTCTATTAATCTAGACTCTTCATAGGATTTAAAATTCTCTACATAATATGCAATTGTTACCACATATTTTCGCAAGCATTTTTTTAAAGACAATTTTGAGACTCTCTTTAGGGTAGTCCTCTCACAGACACAGAAAAATACTTAAATCCTTTTAAATTTTACTGCTTAGAAAATCTTAGGAGAATACTTTTTCATAGAATAGAATATTCTATATAGTCTATAAAGCTTAGCATGAAAAAAGAATATTGAGAAAGGAGAGATTAACATTTGCTTACATTTTGGTTTTGCAGTGTAGAAGGGATGAAGAGGTGATTTTTAAAGCAGTACTACCAATAGCAATGTCTTAACTGCTGTTTGTAAAATGGAGAAACAATCAGCCCATGCATTAAGCAGAAAATATCTAAAATACTTGCACCCAAAAATAAAATTAGGAACTTTTTCAACTGACACAGTTTTTTACCCATTATGAAAAATAATTTTGTTTTAGAATTAAGGAAAACTGCTTAAAAGCCCAGATGGAAGATATACTGTTAGGCAACAAAGAAATTATTATAATAAGATCAATGTAGAACCTCTATGCAGGTTACCATTTTATCTTTTTTTCACCATCTAGTAGGAGTCTTGAGAACCATATGAAAAATGCAAACCAAAAAGAATCCATTATATTATGGAAAATAAACTAAGGGAAATTCATGGACAATTGTTTCAAGAAATTTTTGACCACAGATATGGAAAAGTTTTACAACTGAAATAAAAATGCAGCCAAATTTGAAGCTTAAGAATATGACTTCTTTTGTAATTTGACAACTGGACAGGAAAGCTTGGGAGCTCTCTTCTTCAAAATAGAGATTCATTTTCTATCTTCCTGGTTTGCTTTTTTATCTACTGTTACAACTCTTGGTAAATTGATTTTAAAAAACAGACTATTATGGAAATTGCAGGTTATTAAGGAATCCCTATTTCATCTCTTTTTCTTCTAAAGAAAGTATTTTTCTGATATCTTTTTGCAACAATTTTTTATAATCTTATACAGAACATGAAAAAGCCTAATATTAATCTAAAGCAACAGTACACAATGTAACTGTGTGAAGCAGCTACAGTGATGGCGTCAATTAAAAATATCTCTTCAGGATAACAATAGCATTTCAGTATTAGGTTGGTCTATATGATCTCAAGCAGTCATTTCCAACCTAAACAATTCAGTGAGACTGGGATTCATGCTTAGTGGACTCAGTTTTCAAGTTGGTTTTTTTTTGTTTGTTTGTTTTTGTTTTGTTTCTCACTCCCAAATCATGCTGGATTAAGATGGTCCTTCATTTTGGGGAAAAAATAAAAAAAAATGTGGGTTTATATAAACCTGACAAATTCCATAACTTAAAGTTATGCTCCCAACTATAATATTAAATTCATTTTAGGCAGTTTTCATGTCTATTGCTGACTGAGGAGAAATATGAATCCATCATCAACACAGAATAAATTTTAGCCATATTGGCCCTTCCTGAACTATTGCATCACAATTGCATAAAAATTGCTTATTTTGCAAAATATGTTGCAAATCACTAATGAATATGCTTTGAAGTATTTGCAAGAATAACTAAAGCTAAACTCATTAATTAGCACAGTCCATTTTGTATATGTACTGTCCCTGCACCTCTTATGCTTTGTGTTTAACTATCAGACAGTTTGAAAACATCAGTTATTTTTTTATTAGATGACTAATAGTTTAGTTGAAATCTTATATCTTTTCATAGACATTAAGAAATAGAATTTGCCTTCAGGACATGAAACATGAAATAATGAATACATCTGAAATATTACTTTTATTAACTGCTATGGTTTATGATAGTGGAAGGTCAAAGTCAACCTAGCCAGTTTAATCATTCAGACTTTGCATTTGGTTATATTTCTATGTCTCCAAGTTAAGATGTCTAAAATTTTCCAAAATATTAGAAATCCTAAGGAAAAAAGGTGTTTTCCTCTTGTAGGATACCCTGACAGCCTTCATTGTATACAGTACATTTTCATGCATCATTTCTCAAAATAAGTCTGTGCATAATAAGAGATGTATCAATAACATATGCAAAATATTCTTAGAGAATATTATTCAGTGATGTACTCTGCCCAAAACTGTCTGTGTTGCCATTTATTTTTCCTTGTGGTAGAAGTCAAAGAAAAAGTAGCCAATTGTATTTTTTTATCTTTTTTTGGCAGGTGCCTGTCTCTCACAAGGGATCTTCAATGTACAGTCAAGCTCACAAATAGCTTAATGGGCTATGGTAAATTAAACTGGAAAACCTTTTATGCCTTTTTTTTCCCTTAATGCTAGATAAATAGCAATTAGGTTAAGCTGAATTCAAATAGGATTCTGCTTGGATTTGTCATCAGAAAACCAATATTTGATTTGATGAAGCTGTTAGCCAGCCTAATAAAATGAAAATATCAGGAAAATCCATGCTTTTCTTTTAATTCTTAACCTTTGTTTATGAGAACATACGTTATCTTTGTTATTTTCATTTTGAAGAGAAACAAGGATCACAAAATCTGGATGAGCCCTTTCAGGATCAGGGACAACAAAATATAGATCAAAGGACTGAGTCCTGAGTCTGAGGGTGCTCTCTCTACTGACTTCAAAATTTTTAATAATTCTAAAAAATGGAGCTGCACCATCCTGTTCTTACTACAAAATTTACTCCATAAACTTCAACATTCAGTTGAAGGAAGAATATTCTGAGGTCAGGGTAAGTAATCCTCTAAATAGGTAATCTGAAAAAAAGTAAAAATAAGGTAATCTGCAATTTTCCCTGTGCAAAGCCATTCCCTGTGAAGTCACATGTTGCAGCAAGTCTATTTTCTACTAGTTTGCATTTAAAAGCATAAACTGAATTTTTTTATCTACAAACTTTTCTTCTGATCTGAATATGTCTACAACATTAGAGTATAAATATTATCTTTCTTCTGAGGAAAAGAACGGTAGTTTTCAGTTAGTGTTGCATATACTATCCTACTGGCATATTTTTTATGTGATGTATCAGGATAAGGCAATCATAATAATTTGACATAGCTCATCAATCTTTTCAAGCATTGGTACTTATTTGCAGTTGTAACTGGTTAAACAGTATATAAAATGAGCCAGAACATGAGAAGTCACAAATACCTTTAATTTCCCCTTCCCTTTATGTTTCAAGTTTCTTTTTAAATTAGAATAAGAATATCCAGTTAATACTGGATATTTAATATAGATTAAAACAATAAATTAAAAATATCTAAAATGATCAAGGTGTCCATCCCCAGTTTCAGGTTCTCCTGAATTTATTCTGCCTGCTGCATTTGCATTTGCTGGGAGCCGCAGTCTAAACTGCAGAGCTCCTCCAAAGCATATGTCCTCAGAGATATTAGAAAAACTGGGAGTGTGTAGGAAGAACACAGTTTTGAACGATGCAGTCCCACAGTCCTTTTGACTCTCTGCGGGAGGTGCTTATGGAAGTAGCACAAACAAGTCTCTGCAGCTACAGACAATTTTTTCCCCTTTTGAATAATTTTGACAGATAGCAAAAAAGGCGTAATCTCTGCTTGCAGGGGGTGCATAACATTTAATGGATATTGAGCCTAAGGTAGTAAGAACTGCTATTCTGCTTTATTTCCATTGCAAATTTAATGTAACAGCGTGGAAATGTCACATCAGGCACTCTCTCTTTCAACTGCCTCTGTTCTTTAACATAATTGTTATCTCTCTATTTTCACTTTGGAAAGCTTGGTGTTTAGAAACCAAGGGTCAACTACTCAGTTTAGGATAAATTATCAGGGCTCCTGGAGTTGGGGCAGCTTACTTCAGCTGAGATCTGCCCAGAAGAATGTAAAAAAAAAATAATCTGATAACTAGGCTTTCTAAGAAGACTATTTTTGACCTTTATGATAGCAAAATATTAGTAATTCACATCATGCTTCTCTGTGACCCTTCCAATCAATAAGGCATTTGCTATTTCAGGGACAATTTAGGTCTAATGTAAGGCAAAAAGTTGCATAACAAAAATGCAAAAAGACATTTCCTCTTAGCAGTGGTATTTTCCTCTCTATAGGCTTCACAAATAGGAGAGAATTGCGTGGGGGGATTTGGTACTGTATGTTGCTTATATTTGTTGATATTTTTTTCCTTTAAAAAAAGATAGGAAAAATGGTGATGATAAAAATACCTCATATAAGGTAGCAATATTTCTTTGGGGAATTCAAACAACAGGATGTGTTTTTTGAACAGGATTGCAACCACACAACAGGATTGTGTGGTTCTGTGGGATAGGGAGGAGCTGGTTACATTATCTAAAATTAAGGTGAAGAACAAGATGACAGGAGATGGGGAAAAAAAATAGGAAGGGAATTTACTTTCCTTCCCAGGGAGAGAAGATTAAAACTGGTGTCTAAGGTAAATTCTTTAAGTTCTACTTCTGTCTGATTTTGTGATAATAGCCACTAAGAAGGAAAAATATTCAACTAAAATTCTTCATTCTCTGCTGTGGCTTTGGGACACTTAGTGGTGATTCACTGGTCATGTTTGAGTTTGAATACAAGCAAAGGTACGTAATATTTCCTTCTGAAAGCCTTACGGCATTTTGTCTTGGGGAAAAACAAATTACTAATCAGCTCTTGTTTTAGAATGGTGGAGTAGTGTCTGTCTGGGAGCTCATTCTTTTTCTGCTATTCCTGTCTGCACTACTGTAAAACCCAGTTTTACATACCTAGACCTTAATTCTAATCTCAGACAGGCAGGTATGCCAAAATACAAGCAGCTGGTTGAAAAATCCTACTTGGCCCATGCAGTCATTAATTTTGGTGCTCATGTGTACGTGATTAAAAAAGAGCTCTCAAAGAATCAAATCTGTGGCATCCACATAAAAAAATTCTCATACTAGAGGAAACATATACATTGAATTTCAGTAATACTGCATAAAAGATTATTTATATTCTATATAATAGATTTCTACGTAAATTCAAGTGGTAAATTGACATTCACATTTATAGGCTGTGGATTTGCTGACTGAACTATAGAATAGATAAGTTTTATTGGTTAGCATGAATTTCTACAAGATTAGGCCTTAGACACCAAAATGTGAGGAATTGCTGCTTACTCTTCCTGCAGCAGCTACAATACATACATTGTTAGGTAAGGAAATCTTAATTTAATTTAATTAGGTCAGTTATCCTGACACCTAATCTATTATAAAACAGGCAAGTTTCACTGTATGTAGGGAACAATTAGTAAGAAATATTTAAATACACACATAACTTCATTATAAAGCCTTCTAGCAAGAGCTGAATAGTGTCTAAATTATTGGTACCTCATTTAAATTATTTAGCCCTCAAGAAAACTACACTTATTTGCTAATTAATTACATATTCCTTCTGAGCTGCAGCCTTACTGATGTACATTTTTTATTCATGAATAAAGCAGCAATCATTTAGGTTGCTTTCTTTTGTTGGAAAAAAATAGAAACCGCAGGAAGTGAAGAGAGAACACATAGAGAGAATACACTTTAAAGAACCATGTGAGCAAATTAATGACTAAGGAATATAGTATTTCTAGGTGTCTGGACAATTGACAAACTAATAACTGTCTTGTCTCGCATCCTGGTTTTAATCAGTCGATGTTCTCTCAATTTTCTAAGCTTGTGTAAACTCTGATGACTTTCTACTGTTTTGTTCACCTCATTACTTTGATAAAAATGAAGTATGGTGAAAAAAATACAGAAGTATTTTCATAGAAAAAAAGCCTTCAGCTCACCTGTCTGTACCTATACCATTTCAGAAATGTGTTGCAGATGAAAAAGAGGAACAATAAAAACTCATTCTCTGGAAACCACTGAGCTTCTTGATCAATGTGCAGCAAAATCCTGGAAGAAATGAGTCCTGGATGAGAGAGTAGCTCCCACTATCTGTCCATGTACATGGCTTATTGGTTACTTGCCTAACTTTAAGCGCTTGCGAATTTAATCACTCTTGATAACTGATGCAACAAGAAAGACTTTGATCATAAGTGTTCTGAATCTTTCAAACCACAAAATCATTACCTATTCAATTTTTTCCTTTTATTTCCCTTTTTATGAGTATACTGAACATGATTAATCTCCTGATAAGAACTTAATTTAATTGCTTAAATTAAGGTAACTCGGATTTTGACCGTCGAATGGTGATGTTGTTTTTTACATATATATGTGTATGTATTGAGTTTGCATTGCCAGATTTTGGTAGTGATGGAGTTACAGGAGTATTGTCTGAGAGAAGCTGACAGAAAATTTCCCCATGTCTAACTGAGCCAATGCCAGCCAGTGCTGGGACCGATCCATTGCTGCCCAAGGCTGAGCCAGTCAGAGGTGATAGCAGGGCCTTTGTGATCACATATTTAGGAATGAAAAGATCATTATTGCACAGACGTAGCTGTGGCCAGAGAAGAGTGGAGCAAGGCTTTGTGAAAGCAACAACTCTGCAGATACCAAGGAGAGTGGAAAAGGAGGGGGAAGACGTGCTTCAGACCCTGGAGCAGAGGCTCCCCTGCAGTCCATGGTGCAGACCATGGTGAAGCAGCTGTGTCCCTGCAGCCCAAGGAGATCCATGGTGGAGCAGAGATCCACCTGCAGTTCATGGAGGCGATCCATGCTGAACCAGGTAGATGCCCAGCAGGGGCTGTGACATTGTGTGAGGCCTACGATGGAGCAAGGTCCTGGTAGGGATCTACAGGCCCATAAAGACCCCACACTAAGACAGGCTTCCTGGTAGGACTTGTCACCCTATAAGGGACTCATATTGGAGCAATCTGTCCCTGAAGGACTGTGTCCCATGGAAAAGTGACCCTACCTTACAGCAGTTCATGAAGAACTGCAACTCATAGAAAGGACTCACACTGGAGAAGTTCATGAAGAAGTATTTCCTGGGGGAGGGACCCCACATTGGAGCATAGGAAAAACTCTTCTCCCCAATTAATAGCAGAAATAACATGAAAAGAACTGTAGCCACCATTCTGCATCTTCCTGCACTGCTGCAAAGGGGGAAGTAGAGCCTAGGAATGAGGGAGGGGTGAGGAAAGGGTGTGTTAAGATTTATTTTACTTTTCTTTATCCTACTCTGATTTTGTGGTAATAAAATCAATTAATATCTCTCATTCAAACCATTTGGCTACTGGTGGTATTTGATGAATGATGTCTCCTTGTCTGTACCTCGACTCATGAACCTTTGTTATATTTTCTCTCCCCTACCCAGCTGAGAAGAGGCGTAATAGTGCAATAGCCAGGGTTAACAAACAATATTATATCTGCATGTTTGTATATCTGTTTCTTTTGAAAGACATCATAGAACAGGAGAATTGTTTCCCCTTCCACATGATGAAGAAACTTTAAATGCATCAATTCTGCTGGTGCAATTCAAGCTTCAAAATGCCCATCATTACAAAGGGCCCTAAAAGCCAACATATTTAATGCACAGATTTAAAACCATTATTAATTGCAAATCCTCACTGTATTTGAGGTGCAAATGTTGTAAGGAAATAGTTAAAACTAAACCCATGGAGGATGCTAATAGAAGCTGATAAAGCGTATATTTCAGTATATATTAGCTTTCATATCCTTAGTGGTATGATGTGTGCTTTACAGTTGCTTTGGACAAATGCAAATATTTGAAGAACCAAAACTTTCAGGGCTGCTTATGGTATGTAAAAGCTTTTTGTTTATTAAATAGAAAATAGTAGTCTCCCTTTAGGAAAAGTCTGAACATTTGTTAAGATTCTCTTTTCTTCTAATACCTAAAACTAATTAATGCTTACTGGGTAAGAAAAAAAAATTACAATACATAAAAATATATATGTTTAAATACTATGAAGATAAAGCCAAGTCCATTACATCTGTATAAATACTACAAATAAAATACAAATAGAATACAAAAATGAAAGTCATATGCAAAAATCTAAATATTGTAAATGAGGATGATTGTGGAATTTTCAGAAAGCATAAGAATAACAAAAAAAATTAAAACTCAAACTAAAACCTGCTGTAAGCAAAAATGGTTTAGGGCAAGTTTTAATTATTAAAATTCTCATAGATTTATTAATGGCCTTATAAATGTTGCTGCGAAACATCTAGCCAAAGCTGAAATAAAGAAATAACAAATGAAAACCAATGTAGCAAGAACATCGCCACTGTAAATTCAAGAATGTTAAAATAACAAGTATCAAAATTAATGTGACTGTGCAGTTATTTGGATTTCACTTTATTGTAATGATTGTGAATGTATGTTGCCATTGACACTCATGTCTAACACACAAGCCACATAGGGATAAAGAGAGAATCAATAAAGCTGATATATCCATGAGATGAGGACAGGATGTGCCAACATTTCCCTGAAAGAAAGCAGTTTCCCTGAATATAGTCATTCTGCTTCAAACCAGGTACACTCTATCAGGAGAGTTTAGTGCATGTTCTTCCATGCACTTCATCTTATCTGATTTTTTCCTGACCTTTGAGCTTTGCTTTTCTTTATCTTTTGATCTGACTTTTCCATTCCTGTCTCCAACGAGGTTATTATCCACTCTGTTTATTATGAGATTTCCCAGTCAAGCCTACTTCCTCCGTCATTGTGTCTTCTTTTCTTTTTTTTTTTTTTTTTTTTTTTTTTTTTCTGATTTTCAGTTCTCTGCTGCAAGCTTGTTACCTGTTCTTACCTAGGTGATATAGTTCTCCCTTTACTGAGTTCTAAGCCCGGACTTCCAGTGCCCTCACATCAATATGTTTCTCTGTTTAGTTTCAGTTATAAACTAGTTTCCTAATATTCTGTCTTTTCCCATCTTTGTTCAAATACAAGCTTTTCTGACAGATTTCAACTCTTATAAGTAAGATTGAATTTATTACATAGATGCTAATTGATGCTAATTGAGAATAAGGGTATATTATAGGGAAATTGCTTGTGATACCTACTGTGGAGGTTTTCTGACAATTCCACCTAAAATATCCTCTTTTCAGTGGCTTATAACTTTGCAAAACTTTAAAGTTAGGTATGAATTTTTTCATCCTGTGTATCTGCCTCAGGCTATACTTAGCTAGTTTCACTCAGAGAAATACAGCTTTTTCCAGGAACAAGGTTGTGTAAAATGTAGCAAATGTTAAGTAGAAAAAATAGCAATGTTGAGAAGACAAATAATTTTCATCAAGCCTTCACCTCCTGTTGTCATGACCACCACATGAAAATCCACAAAGAAATTAATTACTCTTCCTTTACAGAAGGTTATGCACTAGCAGACGCAGAGATCCTGTGCAAAATGAGTGTGATCAGATAAAAAAAAATCTTCCTCATAAAGCAAGTGCACAGGACACAATCAGAGCTGTACCAGAAACCATAATTTAGCCTTTATTTTCAGAGTTTAACTTTTACAACCTAATAATGCTTTTTTAGGATCATGTCATCTCTACTATGTGAAGTATGATTTTAGCAAAAAATTCTGCATAATATTTGTTCTTTATTTTCCCTAATTAATATTATTTCATTTATTACCTCTACTCTAAAATAGCAGTGGTAGAAGAAAAAATTGAAAGCCTTTGTTTTTGAGAATCATAAATTTTATCATTTACCTTTAAAATAACCTTCAATGCTATGCGCTCTCCCAAATTAAATTATATTTTAGACTATATTAGCTGAGGTTTTTTAAGCCTCTGTATTCTTGTTATTTGACCTGAATATATATGATTTCTTTCCTGAAATAGCATGTTTGATGTAGGTGTTGGACCATTGATGAAGATACTGTCTCTCTCCCAGAGTGTTATGAGGAGACCAGCTTTCTGATCTTGTGTTGATTTTTTGCTGTGGTGAAATAATTGACAACAAAGCTTATTTTTGACTTGTATAAAGGTCTGATCACTTGACTTGAATATAACCAACACTTAAACATGATATAATGCCTGAAGTAATAACTTTTCTTAAAAATTAAGCATTGTTCTTCAGAAGTAAATTAGTATTCCCTAACTTCAATTTCATTATTGTGTCTACATTGACATGAGATTATGTAAGTTAGCTTCAGCAGTGAGCTCAAGTTCTTTAATTTTATAGCCTCACATTTTTTTGGCTTGCCTTTCTAAGTAGTGACTGTTTAAAATATATTATATCACAAAATCATATAGGTGTACAGGGGATTAAATGGAATTATGACCCTAAACCCTATTAAACCTTAGGAAGAGTCAAGTCACTAAATCTCAGGCAGTTTTAAAGACTAGTGAATAACTTTTATATAAACCAACGTCCTAAGTTATTTGGGTAAAAAATTAGTTTTTATTTGAATTCACAGAATCACAGAATAAGCTGATCTGGAAGGAACCTACAAGGATCACCAAGTCCAACTCCTGGCCCTTCACAGGACAATCCCCAAGAATCAAACCACGTGTTCAAGAGTGTTGTCCAAACATTTCTTGAACTCTGTCAGGCTGGTTCTAAATATACTTCCCTGAGGAGCCTGTCCCAGTGCCCAACCACCCTCTGGTTGAAAAACCTTTTCTAATATCCAAACTAAACATCCCCAGAGACAACTTCTGGGCATTCTTTTGAGTCCTGTCTCTGGTCACCAAAGAGAAGAGGTAAGCACTGCCCTTTTCCTTTCCCTCACAAGGAAGCTGTAACTGCAATAAGGTGTCCCCTCAGTCTCCTCAGACTGAACAGACCAAGTGACCTCAGCTGCTCCTCATACAGCTTCCCCTCCAGCCCTTCACCATCTTTGTTTCCTTCCTTTGGACACTCTGTAATAGTTTAACATCTTTTTTATATTGTGGCACCCAAACCTGCCCCCAGGACTAGAGACAAGGCCACCCCAGTGCAGAGCAGGGCAGGACAATCACTTCCCTTGCCCACCTGGTGATGCTGTGCCTGACGCCCCGCAGGACACGCCTGGTTGTCCTGACTTTCAGGGCACTGCTGACTCATGGTCAACTTGCCATCAACCAGGACCCCCAGGTGCTTTTCTATGGCACTACTCCCAGCATCTCGTTCCCCACTCTATCCGTACATCCAGGGTTGCCCCATACCAGGTGTAGAATCTGACACTTTCCCTTGTCAAACTTTATAGGGTTGGTGATTGCCCAGTCTCTCCAAAGAGCCTCTCTGCCTTCAAGGGAGTCAACATCTCCTCCCAGTTTTGTTTTGTCTGCAACTTGCTTAGTACTCTTTCCAGTCTTTTTATTTTTCTCTTATATTTGTTTTTTTTTCAGCTCCAGGAAAAATGGGTAACTATATCTTCCACTATGTCTCAGCTACAAAGATAAAGAACACTAGAAGAATTCAAGGATGTAGACTAGCGTCTATGGATTCCTCAGTCTTATGATACTGTGTTTTAGTTAATATCATTAACACCTTTCATGGATTTGTTTTCTTGTCATCTTTCTAGAAGGCATGTTAAACAGAACTCTTGATTTTGCTTTTTTAAATTTACACTTTGTATTTACACTTATGTATACTATATGTTCTGTATAAATACATAAATATATGCTCCATGCTGACAAGAAGTTTTATATGTAAATATTTTACTTGTGTATATATGTATATGATATATTAAGATATATTAATATAAAAGCATGATATATGTTATTACATGTATAGAAGCAAATTATTAACAGACAAATGGGTTTTGTTCTGTCTCTAGATTACATTGAAGACAGTAGTTCCCAGAAATATGCCTTGCAAATACACTGTTGTTTAGGGTGGTTCCTGGCTTCCTGTGGGCTTGTCCCAATACCCATGTTGAAAGTTCCCTTGTGTTAGATCAGCACTTCCCACTGGACTTATATAATTCCATCATACTTGGACAGAATTTCAGCAGACTGATAACATTTTATGGATAATGTAAGAAGCATTCAACCTTACCAAGGATATTGCTCTGGGAGAAAATGAGAATTCCCAATGACATGGGGCCAGCTGCTCCAGCTTTTTGGTACCTATGCTTATGTCGCTGGTGCATGTTTGGAAATTGATTGTTTTATTTTTTAAAATAAAACATATGTAAAACAATGTCCATTCTCTAAAATTATATCCTTTCCCAAATTAAAATCAATAGTATAGGCACATTGCAAACTTTCCATCCTGCCTGTACACCCTTCTTCACATTCTCTTGAGCTGTGTGCTGAGCTTAAACACTAATGCAAGCAGTGCCCTTGGGCAGCTCACAGAAAAATATTTACAGTATTGGGAAGGATGTATTAACATTCAGCGTGAAGCCTCAGATGAGGTTCCTCCTGGAGATCAGCAGGCCTTTAGGTCACTATGAATTACAGTCTTTAAGAACTGGAACAGTGGTAGCCAAAATCCATGCGTTAAAGCAAACCGTGTAGCACAGAATGAGCTGTCAAAATCTTATGAGTGAGACAGATCATACACAAAGGGCAGTGTGCATATTAAATAAAGGGCAAGAAAAAAGGTGCAGTAAACAAGGACCCAACAGGAAAAGTGGGGAAGTTTCTGCCTCACCAACAGATAGAGTTCAGCCATAGAGGGCAGAGCATTTCCTTGAACATGACAAGAGGCTGAGTAACAAAAGGAAAGGCACAAGTTCTCAGACCCACCAGAGTTTTTAAAATGATTGTGTGGGACTTTTAAATTGCTTTCTAGAAATAATGTAAGCCTTAATGAAGCATGTGCATAGAACTTTCTAGTTTTACGAGATTCATATTGGAACACAGATTCTAGGAAAAAAATAGGAGTCCTGTCAGGGAATGGAGCTGTGTCACACAGTGTGATTTGTCAAAAAATAAAATTAATGCAAATACAAGGGATAACTACTTAACACTCGAACAGTAATAAATAGTAACAATTTTCAAAAATATCTCTTCTTAATCATAATCTGATGACAATCTTTAGATTCAAGAGTACCTTCAAATATCATTGACTAAATCCAGATAGTGGTAATATACATTAAATAATCCTATAAATTGTTCACAGACATTCCATGAATAAAACAGAATTTTAAATCAGATCAGTAAATTATATGTTCTACATGTTAAAATGTCTTTATTAGTAATTTAGTATGGATCATTACTGAAGTTGTTAAACTTTTTTTTTTAATTTGGAACAATTATTTTGTTGCCTTAGCCGTGCCCTATAGGAATTTTAATATTTTTAGTAATGCGATCAGATTTTTTGATCAAAAAAAAATCCCAAGCCAGTAAATCAGTCTTCCTCCTATTTTGACATGTCCACCAAAATAATCTCTTTGATTTGAAACTAACATGAAAAATAGTTTCCAAAGGTTGAGTAGTAATAACAATAACAGAATCCAATTATTTAATTATTGCACATGGAGACCATCTAAGTTTAAATTGTAGTGATTTTTTTACTGCCATACAAATTGCTGCTTAGTCACTCATAATTGTTATTTGGGATTATTTTCAGATATTTGTCTTATGTTCCTGATTTCTAGGTATTAACAACCAGTGTTACTCAACTACAAGCATTTATTAAACTTCCTTCTTGGCATATTTTGGCACTCAAAGGCATTGATTAAAAGATTGTAATGGAACTTGCAAAATAGGATTAGTAATATGTCTATAACAATGCCATGTGGTTCTCTTTTAAGACCCACTTGAGGAGAAAGTGAAGAAAATGTCTGTGGGTTTGGTTTTTTGTGTTGTAGTGTGGCGGGGAGTGTGTGTGTGTTTCTGAAAGACAAGGACAACAATACCAAAACTCTTTCTCATTTATACAACCAGCTAGTAAGGTGTAAACAGGAATTTGCCTACATCTACTAAATATGTGCTGAACCTCTTTAAATCCCATTGATTGTGGTTTTGTTAAGGACTGGACAAATTTTATTAGCAGCATGTGTATTTTTATATATTTGAGCTAAATTTATCCAGTACTTCTACGGCAAACCATGAAATTTACTAAATATATATCATGTAAGAGAATGTGTTCCTACATTCATCACAAAATAAAGAGGAGGATCAGAAAAGAGGTGTATAATCTACAAAACAAAATATTTCATAGTTTACTATCTTTTTAATTCTTGGTGATCTTTGGTAATTATAGGCATTCTTTATTTATAGACATACTTGGTGTGCTTTTTAAAGTCTATTTTACTCTTGAATAACAATTATTTCACCACATTTCATAGAGTAATTTAACATAGCACAAAAATATTTCCATTTATATATTTTGAGTTTTTTGGCTTTAAGTTTTGTTGAATGTTCCTATAATTTTGTACAGCAAAAATGCAGAAGTACCTAATTTATCCTTACTATACTGTATTTTAAGTTGCATGCATTCATCAAGTTTTATCTGCTAAGTTTACAGTGCAAATCTCTTTATTTCTGTCTTATGAAATTCTTTCATGTCCCTAGTAATTTTTACACTTGCATTGGAATCCTTTAATTTCTTTTTTTTATCTTTTTTCTGTTGAAATAAATTATGTTTTAATAATTCTTAGAGTATGCAAAATTCTCACCAGACTAACCTATAAGCTGTCATGTATTGCTATTTTCAAAACTGTCTTTGGATATTTATAACACTGTACCTTTTATTTTTCAGTACTTTCTCCTTTTTGCTTCAAATTCTCTCTTATTTCTTGTCTTACACTGAACTTGAAAATTAGGAACAAAGGCCTGGAAAACTTTAAATGTTTTATAGTTTTCATTATGGTGCACATGAATGGTTAATATATAATCATAATAGCTGTTCCCATGGGTTATTTTTTTTCTTCTTTTAATGAAATGATAATATGATTCCTATGTGAGTACAGCAGCTGATTTTTGTGACATATATTCACATATTTTCAGATCCTTACAAGCTGGGTGTTTTTTTTTTCCTTTTTTTTTTTTTTGGTGGGGGAGTTGGGTTTGCTTGTTTGTTTGTTTTAAATTAATCTGCTTTACTATTAATAGAATATCTATTTAGTATACATTACATAAAGTACCTCTGACATTTAAAAATTACCTTATTTGTTTGAGAAGTCCTCAAAGTCCATGGACAGTTCCCATCTACATGGATGATAATAGAGTAAAAATGTCAAAGAGTGGGATTTATGTTAATTGAAAAGCAGCCAAATGAAAAAGTACAATTTTTCTTGCTCATAATATGAGAAATAAAATTGAGAGAAAATGTGAATATTTAGATGTGAAGGCATTAAAACCACAAAAAGAAGGGTGATAACTATGTGGAATGAATTGGTTTGTAAGAATAGATTTTGAAAAGACTTGCAGCAAATGGTAGGTGAAGTAACCAAACACTTCAGTAGTCTCCCCAAAGGTTCTGAAGTCTTGACAGCTGCTGGTGAGAAAAGGTTAGTCACTGAGAGCTGGTTGAGGCAGAATAGCAAAATTAAATGCTGGAAATCATCTTTTTTTAGGAATGCAAGAGATAAAAAATGTAAATTAATCCCATAAATCTGTCTCACTCCTGCCTCTGCTCTCAGTAAACGTTCTCATTGAAAGCTACTGATATATGTATATATTCAAGTTGATTCTTTGCTTTGCCTATAACCAGGATTTTCTTTGATGGAAGATTTCTGCTCTTTTCATAACATTAAATAAGTTCAATTAAGTCATTCTGGTCTTTTTACCAAACACCCTGGTTAGAAATCTGACTAATGGCTTTTGTATTAATTGTTTATTCTTTGAAGCCAGTAAAATTTCCTGAAATTCAAAAAGAGCTCTAATGTATTCCCAGGATATGTAGAGGTTCAATCACTTCAGTGTATTTTTTATTTTCTTATTCAACTTGTTACTGTATCTAGGGATTTAAAACATAACTCAGGACCATCTCATTACTGCTGTCAACAAAAAAACTCTTTTCAAATAGACCACGGTGTAATACAAGAAGAAGGCATGATTCTATAAACATCTTTCATTTGCATATGCCAAGCAGATCTGCCAAAGGAAGCAATTCCATGTGGCAATCTTGTGCAATATGCTCTAGGAGGACCTTTCTTGAGCAGGGAGGTTGGACCAGATGACTACTGTGGTCCCTTCTAAACATATCTATTTTAATTCCCTGCTTCCAAAAGCCAGTTTCTGTCTCTGTGCTACCCTAGCCTTTTGGAGAGCAAGAGGATTTGAATGGTTGCACAGTGAGATGAATCAGGGAACTGGTTTAATTGGAAGGTAACCAAGCAGGAGAAAAATGTTCAAAGTTCAACACCAATTTCTGTTTATTCTCCATGGGAAGCAAAATCAAATTAATCATAGCAAAGTGCAACTACACTTATTCCCAGCATGTTTCATGAACTTAAAGATCCTAGGATGAAGCTGATGTTTTCAAACTATTCAATTTCTTACACATTTTTCAATTAGTAGGGGTTTTTTATTTTGGATTTAAAATTTGTTTCTGCATTATTAGCTTTACATTTTTGCCCTATTTACTCTGTACCTAGATACTAGATGATTTAATTTCTCTGCTGTTCTTCTGTCTAGCATTTAAAGACTTGTGTTTGCCTTCTTCTGTCTCTTTCCAAGTTGAAATAGTCCAAATATGTTGACATCTTCCATTTTGCCTGTGTTTTTTCTAGTCTTTGAGTACTCTTACACTTTCCCACTGAACATTTCTTGAAAAAAATGTCTAAAGCTGTAAAAAGATTCCAGCTGAGAGCATTCTCTTTTTGAAGAAAAGGTCAATAAAATCAGAAAGTATAACAGGAAGCCTGTTTAATTTTCATTGCTGAAGATTAATATTTTCCATTTTTGTGTAAACCTCTTTAATAGCTGCAAATCCTTACCTCTTTTTTTCTTTCACTTTCTTGAACCTGTGATAGTTGCTTTTTATAATATATTGTACTTTGTACAAAGAATCAAGCCAAATTAAATTTATGAAGTTTAAGTGCTCATGCTGGAAAGCTTTCAGTTCCAAAATAGGGATCCCAGTCTGTCTCTTTACCATTATATGAAAATATATGATTCAGTAAATGCTCATTTTAAAACTAAGTTGTAGTAGAGGATAGTTGAAAAGCCATTGTTGTTTTGTTGGTAGTGTTATTAGTGTACAGCACAGGAACTAGCAAAAAAAAGTTTTACAGTTTATTTTCCATTTTACCTGTCTTTTGTACCCATTTGTATTCTATTATGCTATAAAATGGTGTTAATACAGCATAAAACTCTGTTAATAAAGCATAAAATGCTATTATGAAATACAGTGCCTGTGAGTCTGGAAACAAAATTAAAACCTAAATATCCCCTCTATACTTGCTTTAAATTCAGTCATAAAATAATAATACCATGAAATTGTTGAAATATTTTTTATAACCATTCCGATATTATGATTTTTGCACTTAAAAATAAATAAGCCAAGGTAAAATTCAGTTTGAGTAATTTCACTGGTGGTTTTTTTTTCTATTTATATATTTTTCAAAACTGTTTTTTTATGTACAGGTATTGCAAGTGTTAGGATTGAAAAGTAGGAAAAGTAAACTGTTTTGTCACCTAAGTGTTCCAAAACTTAAAATAAACCCAAACAAAACCTCATAGATGTCTGAACAATAGCATTAACTGTGTATCTGAGCACTGTGCCAGATCCAAGAAAACAAAAAATATGAGGACAAAAGACTATTCTGAAAACATGCACAGTGCAGCTCAGAAAGTAGGAATTTGTGTCTGTAAATTCCTAACCATATTATTCTAAGAAATTGTTTCAAAGTCATAGATAGACACCAGCATTAAGGAGTTTACAGAGATCTTTTAAATACCAAGGGTGTATTTACAGAAGGACAGCCCTGGGAAATGGAGCATAAATCTAAGAGACAGCAACCTCCCCATAGTCAGGGAAGTCCCGGACACAATGTGAGCAGTGAACCAGCTGCTATATAAATGCAAAGGAACTTAGTGGTACATAAATGACACATGAATTTCTCTCACCATGAATTTGATGTTAAATCCACTGTGTAAATATAGTGCACTGGATTTGCTAACTGCCTGTTATCTCTGCAGTTAATTAGCTGATCACCTATGTAATTTCAAAACTTGAAAATAACAACAGAATGTAAAGTGGCAATATCTGATTCCGGAAAAAACAATAACAGGAATCTAATTATAGCTCCTGAATAAAATTGTCTTAGTTACAAATCAGAAGTATTTTTTTTTTTCTAATTAGCCATAGACACGAATGATGTCTTTTTAGCTGGAGTCCAGATTCAGTATTCAATCCAATTATTAAAGACCAGTGAGCTGCATTTTCTCAGTTGCTCAGTCTTTAGGATCCTCTCTTGGCTGCCCTTCAGAATCTAATTTTTGTATTTTTATTATGAAGTAACTTTTGTAGTTCCTGCCAAGTTGCAAGTTTCTTCTGATCCCTTTGTCATTTCCAAATGGTTTTGTACGTGGTCTAATCTCCCTCTGCTGCAAAACTCGGGGGAATCTTGCTCACAAACATGAACTCCACTTCCATTATTGTGATGACCTGTTTCCCACTATGCCACCCTCTACTTCTGAAAAATACAGCACCAACCTGCTATTTTCACCTTAAACATCCGTAAAACATTTACGTTTTTTCTCCATAAATTTCATTTCACTAGTCATGATGAAAACCTCAAAACAATCTAAAATTTCATGTTAGTGCAGCACTAGCCTGAATAAAATTTCTGCTCATGAATATGTCTGATGTTGCCCCTCTCTTTCCTTCTCCTCTTCCACCTTTCTGTACATACATCTGTTGTCTCAAGTGGGCCATATATATCCCCTCTAATGTATTTGTGTGTTCATACACAGCACACCTATGAAAAGTAGCTCATTCTGCAGTAGGACATGCCCTGTGTGCTGGCACAGCCTGCAGCTGTGGTTTCCTATTTATTTCTTCACCTATTAAAGTCTTGTTAAAGAACAAGGCTATGGTTGTTAAAAGTTTTGGCCACTGAGGAAAGTTTGTATGTTGATTAATTTATTCTTAGATCAGTCTCAGTGAAGGAATGAATAGAAATAATCCCATGTCATTATCATGGCTAAATATTTTGAAATGTCAAACCACAGCCTGGGGCTGTTAGAGTGAATAATAAATAATATATTTGCTTTTCCTCAAGTAGCATATTATATACAATTTTGATAACTTTCCAGCACTTGGTAAGACAGAACACAAAGATTGTGAATATATGGTAATATTTCTAAACATGAAAAGGAAAATTAACAGTGATCTAGTTACTAATAGATTTTTAAAGATTTGATTAGTTGTTGTCTTCCCTCTGGATTGTCCTTAAAAGAAATCTGTTGGAATTGATTTTTAAACTTATGAAATGCCTAAAACTATTTATGAATTAATTTAAATATTAAATTAAAAATAAATGTAGTTTTAATTTCATCCTGTGTGGTTTTTCTTCGTCCTATGTAGCTTTTTGTCATTTTAAACATGGAACAATGTATCATGGAAGCATAAATATTTAGTAGAATATCAGAAGATTCAATTTTGCAGAAGGCGAATATGTAACATAATTCAGGTAATTAATCCAAAACCAGCAGAATATATCACATCTAATTAATCTGTGAGTAAAGAAAAAATTCTTTGTTCTACATTCATGAAAAATATGTGCAAAATGTGTATCTAGTCTGGTTGTTTTCATTTTTACAAAGGGATTAATCACCCTGAAACACAAGTTGTTGCAATAGAAATAGCATGTCTTTGTATATGTTTTTACAACTTTTCTTATTTTTTCAAAGATTAATATTGCAATACCTCCTGTTGGTTTTGTTTGTTTCTTTGTTTTCTGAGAAAGTGAAATAAAAAGCTGCAATTTTTTGCTACTATTTAAATGGACAATTGAAGAAATGGGTGGTAAAGATTGGTTTGGCTTTTTGTTTTTCTCCCAAGAGAGGTATGGCATTACCTAAGTTTGAAACGGAATGAAATATTTAACTTCTAAAATAGACCTAGTATCCTACTCAATTTGTGTTCTTTTTAAGCCTGGTTAGAAGCAGAGAGTGTAAAAACATGAATGAAAGTTTGACTATTAGGTCAATAGTATTGAATTCAATGTAGTCCAGATTTATTGATATGCATTGAATGCTATGAATGCCCAATGATTTTTTTAAATGTATGATCTTAGCAAATATTTATCCACCATGACCTGCATAACTCATTTACACAGTAATGTGAAATAATGAACACCTCGTATAATAGAATTATTTTAAATAGTGGGTTTCAGTGTCAGTTTAGACCCCATTTTCTCAGGGATTTAACAAGGTTTTAGATCTGCAAGATGAGGTAACAAGTAACAGATATGGAGTTCTGCATGTGAGTGGACTACATTTCTGGTACCAGGAGATTTTTATTTCCTAGGCCATTACAGTCATGAGTATGAGTAACTATATGAATTTGTCCCCATAGCTGTCATAATTCTTCCTAAAATACCCCCATGAACTTGTCATCTTCAAGAATTGTTCCAGCAGTAAGAAATCAAGGATTCAACATTGAAAATTTGATCTCCATGTTTTTTCTGTACAGTGTCAAACACTTAGCCTGGAGGAAGGGAAATGAAGATAGAAATTTGGCTAGTGCTCTGACAGAAATACTGAACTTCCCAGTCTATCTTTCTATACCAATTTAACAGTGCAATAACCCAATATGTATTATTTTTGCCTTTCATTGGTTACTGAAAAACAAGTTACTGAGGGTCTAAAGACAGAAAAACTTTCTAATTAACCTCTCTGACTGGACATCTGGTGTCTAAGCAGCTATAACTCACAGTAATTGGAAAAAGTTACATTTTGCAAAAGGGTATGGTGACATTCCCATGTGGTAAGGTATTGAAATAGTATATTGCTTTACTTTTAATCTTTCCATCCTGATTATTGCTGCAGATGCTTTGTCTCTCAGGAGATACCAGGTGCCAAAGAGTTTCAACTGTGAAAGTGTGAGTTTCCGCTGCTACTCACAGGAGAATTTGATTTCATTACTAACAAAACTGCCATGGGTGCTGACAATAACTGGTAAGTTCATTACTTCATCTTTATTTCATTTCTTTGTGTTATCTCACCTAAGTGTCAACATCTGATAACTTGAGCAAAGTCCTTATGAAGAAGAGGGCAGACATCCCTTCTAGCTAAGACTCTCATGGTAACAAGAGACATTTATTATCTCTAGCAGAAACTGCTACAAATCTAGCAAGAAGGACCATCTTACATCCCTAAGAGCTTCAATCTGAGCCCTAAAGCAGGTTTCATCCTGTCTCTTAGAAACCCAGAATAAAAGGGAAGATTTTAGTCTTCAAAGAAATTTCACATCAACTACAATTTAATATGCTAGCTTCCTTAAATATTCTTTGAAACTGGCATCCAAAACAATGACCATAGGCTAAGAAGTCAAGACTGAGAGTGGTACATCATCTAAGATTTTCATACCTTACAAACTAAAAAAAAAATATTTTGCATAAATTATTTTACAGAAGGGAAAAAATAAAGAAATTAGGATGGTGAGATGTTATCTTTTGTGTCATTGCATGCCGCAGAACTTAAACAGGTTTATCAAATTATGTTGCGCAGATTTTCAATTTTATGTGAGTTCACAGGGACCAATGTAGTATTGTAGGGCAAATTTAAAGCTTTAGAGCTCATGTACAGAATTTCAAAGCACAAACCAGTGCTTTCTAAACAGTTTCACAGGTTATCATATCTTTAGTAGCCAATTTTTTTTTTAGGGAAATAGTGAAATACAAATTCACACAGGTGGATATTAATGTAGACTAAATTTTCAGTTTCTCTTTGTATGCCAAATGAACAAATTGTAAAGAACATTTGGATGAACACACAAAACATCTGATCCTGAAAACATATAGCTTTCAAGTAAAATTAAAGGCATCTTGGGTAACCTGTTGCATTGTTCATTTCCTTTTTCATATTTTCAAATAAGAAGAGATCTATCATCAGGCCTGTGATTCAAATGAAATGACCTAACACAGAATAATTTATTCTCCTTAAATGATACTCATAGGTAACAAATTTGAGCTGTATAGCATTTTACTGTGTTTGCAAAATAAAAAAATAGCATTAAAAAATTCAACTGTTACACTGTTTTTTTACTGTTTTTTAAAATAAAAAGCTCTTAATTAAGTGTTGGGTAAATCTGTTTTCCATTGCTCCTGACTACCTGTCTCTGTTACGAGGATGAAGCAGTATTATGAGATTTGTTGTTAGTGATGGGTCTTTCCTACAGGAAGCACTTTCTGGAAACTTTTTCTCAAGTGGATAAATTGAGTTCAGTTACTTAAAAAACTAAAAAGAAATTGAAATATCAAGATCTCTATGAGCAATCTATAATATCTTGGGTACTACTTGTTAAAAGCATGAGATAGTCAATTATAATCAATAAACACAAGAGTAACATTATTAATAGATTCAAATAGCTCAAATGTGCAAGAAAAGAAAATTCATATAATGAAACTGGCTAAGCTTGTATTGACATGCTTTAATACCAAGCCTTATTTTCTTCAGTCATTTCCTTTGATTTCTTATGAACTCCTACCAATTTATCAATATAGACTTTCTCACTTTCAGGAACTATGAATTTTTCCTATGAACAATATGATGGCTTTGTTCTCTCATACACTTGCCTTGGGTTTCTCTCCCACATCAGAACTTAAAATAAAACAACTATTGTGATCAAACTCATCATGGCCTCAGAAACCAGTGGATCAGTGTGGGATTTGGGGTGTAGGTTAGGGTCTAGAAATATCTGCACCTTGGAGGGAAGCAGTGAAAATGTGGAAATCCCAGTCCAGCTGCCTGGCCAGTCTGGTATCTACAACATGCTGGCAGGTTGGTCTAGCACCTGCCTTCCACTGGTTCTTGTATGCCTCATGCTGGGACTCTAGAAAATCTTAGCCTAGGGCTTATGCTTCTTTTAAGATATTACTGCTCTTCTGTAACTCTGCAGTTGCTGCTTCTGATAGCTAAAACCAGTTTACATGGTTGCACAACCTTGAGTTGCAAGACAGAGGGTATGAACCAGGTCTCTGCATGCCAAGAGGAGAAAAAGCAATTTTAAAGATGACTTCTTAAGTGGATAAGGCCACTAAACATTGCAGTCATCTGGTACTGAAAAAAACAAAAAAATCATTCTCTAAGTGACACAGATGGATTTTTAAGCAAGGTGTGGAAAAGCATGCTTGCTATCTGGGAAATGCTATATGCTAAAAGTGATACACCACTGTATAAATGAAGAAGGGGAGATACATGAATTAGTTAGACGCAGCTGAAATGCCAGAAACAGAACAGGGAAAGTAGGACTTGTTTATGTAGAATACTGATTAAATATTGCCAACTACAGAGGGACAAATTCTTTTTTTTCTACTTGCGATATTGTTGAGGTGATTTTCAAAACATAATGTTAGGTTTAAGAGTTCAAAAACTATGAGGAGCACCTCATTTTCAAAACATTTAGGTTTTCATATAGGTACGAAATAACACGTTCTTTATATTATGTTTTCTTTATATTAATTTAATTTTTGTTATAATCTAGTCATGTTCTTGCATTTACTGTGTCTTGGAATGACTTGATAAGACAACACGTAATTGGTTATAACTTTGCTTACCTTAGGAGCCCATGTCAAAATTCTTTGTACTGAAATTCTTTTCTTGAAAGTATAGGCTTTTTGTGAATATAATTTAATTAATGTCTAGAAAGTTTATGTTTTCATCCTTTTGCTTTTAGTATTTATTTGTTAGTGCTTCTATTTGAAGGTGTCATTCTCATCACAGTGAAACTAGATTCTTGCTAGAAAAGACTGCTGGGTGTCCATGACTGACGCACAGAGAGCAGATTGCATATTTACAAAGGTGTTAAAGCTGAACAGCCTGTACTCCATTTAATATTGTTCCTTACCAGTGAGTTAATAATATCTTTTATGAAACACAAGGCAATGCTTTGTTCAGCACTGACACTGATAAATATGGTTTTCAGTGGTGTTGGTCATTTCCTCATTTGGTCTCTAGTCCTTAGAGAACAAAACAGTTAAAATTATTGCCAGCCTTTCTTTCTGATGATATTGGCTCATTGTTTGTTTGCCGCCACCATTTGGTCAGGATGGAACTACTGGGAAAAATAATTTCCCTGAAAATGCAAATGCTGCCAGCTTTGAAGAGAAATGACGCACGGTGGATATATGCTGTTCAGTGTTTTTATTTCCAGGGTCTTTTAGAAAGACAATTTTTTCAGCCACTGTTCATATAGCTGGCATATTTGCTGGATGGGAACAACAATGTTATCAAATATGTCTGATGCAGCCAGTGACATTCAAAAATCTGATGAATCTGTGACCTGATTCTGCAAGGTGTCTACATGAAATAATTTCAAAGTCTGCTGATATTAAATAGGGGTAAAGCTGGCTGTGCTTCTGCTAGGGTCATTCAGTATTGTAGATTTCTCTAGCTTTATTATTTTAACATGGCCACGGAGCTTTCTGTATCTGTCCAGCGTGTTTCAGACTTTCTTCGTTGCTTTCCAATGATTACCCACTTGATCCACAAAGTAGCTAAAGATATCTCCAAACAGGTAATTGTGGATAAGGCCTGCTTTGGTGTTGGAAAAAAATATACCTGCTGGCAAAATTTGTAAATAGGACCTATTGAAACAACTGAAATTGCAAATTGTTATGTTTGACTTTTTTTCATTGCTAAACTAAAAGTAGAAAGAGACACCTATTGACAACTAATAAATAATTTAAAAAATTCAAAACATAACAGCTTTTTTTTCACTTTTGTAAATAAATTCCTTTTAGAAACAAATTAGCAGTCTTAGATTGTATCATTATAGTTTCTCCTCTACTAGAGTATTTTACCTACTTTTGCTGTGAGTTGCACAGCAAAAGAGGAATGAATCAAGGCACAGTGTTGCCTGAATTTTATTATAAGTCTTAAGTCACTTAGTAGTCTTAAGCATAGGCCCATGGTGTTCCTAAAAGAGGACTAGTTTGACTATTAAAAATAAATAATAATAATAAGGAGACATGCATTATTTTTGGAGGGCAAAAGCTGGAAAATGTGCAACTACAGGTTCAATGACCAGATGGCAAATTAAAAACATACAAGGATATATAAATAAATCCAAAAATCTGCAATTTTATGTTGCATCAAAACAATTTTGGGGGTCAGATTTTTAGTATTATGAACTGAAAATCCATGGCAAATACAATCATATGGAATTACATTTGATAATCTTATCTTTTGTATGTATTTTTTCCTTTTGATCAGAACTTGTATGTCATTCTTTTTAACAAATAATCTGGCCTTTTAGAAACCAGCATTATGAAGTGAGAACTTACTGATGAGCTTGAAGGGCAAAACAAAGTACCTTTAAAAAATAAAAGCAACCAGCTTTCATGTTGTTGACAAAATTTTGGTTGAACAAGTATATTCCATGAACAGGACAATATACTGTTTTTCATTTTTCTGTCATGTTCACACCACTGGAAGACCCTGAGATATCACAGCCTCCCCTCTGTACTGTGATCCTCCTCTGTACCACCCGGCATTTCCTCTGCTATATGGCTGTTGATTGCTTTAACAAAGAGTGGATGCTTCTCAGCCACAATTGCTTTTCATTTTGGCTGTCTTTCAAGGTCTGAAAAGTAACCAAACATCTTTACAGTTCTGAGTCTCAGCCATGATAGATGTCCCAAAGCACCAAAATATGACTTCCGGATATCCAAAACACCTCAATAGAGGGTCAGAAGGGTTTTCAGTAAGATTAAAAAAAACAACAAAAAAAAAAAAAAAAAAAAAAAACAAAAAACAAAAAACAAAACCAAAAAAAAAACCCACAAAAAACCACAAAAAAACAACTTGCTAATAAAAAGTCATACATACTATGAAAGTATGTTTTTCCAAACAATTTAGCATTTTAACGAATTTAAACTGGGATCTCTGTGTTAACGATACCATTCCTTAGGGATCTCCATGTTAAATGATACCATTTGGGGGAGCTACTTCACTGCAACTCTATGGAGCTTGCAGCTTGTCTTTGTCCCATCATGAGCACAGCAACACCAGGGAAGAGCAGGACTGGAGACAGACAGTCTGTGGGAAAAGGCAGGATTTGAACTTGACAAACTAGTAGAAAAGATCATTTTATCTTTAGAATACAGTAAACAGAACAAAGGAAAAAAAAATTTGCACAATCAAAAAAATCTGAAAACTTGCTGAGCAATTTCAAAATTCTTGTGAGGCTTGTACTTGTTCTGGAACTAACCAAGCAGGAAAGATGCCACTATCAAAGAGTCCTAGTTGCTCTAGATAACAAAGCTTAAAGGAAAAGCAGAACATTAATCTAGGTAAATGGATTTAGAATTTAAAAATGCTTTTCCATCTCTCCTATTTCTTCAGCCTTATATTCTTGGGTTAAAAAAGTAATTTTTGATTTGAGCTACTGCCTTTTAGTGTGTGTTAATAGACTAGGAAATATTTCAGAAACAGAAGCCTCTTGCACAGTGTGATGTGGGGAGCTAAGTTTCAGAGTAGTTGGGTGTTTTGTTCTCACTTTTCCATCTGAAACTGCAGTCAGAAAACAATCTTTCTTGATCATGTTTGTAAACTTCTGCTCACTCCAACACTGGTATTTATATTCTCAACCATCTCATATTTATAGGTAGAAGATATATAATGTTTCAGTGTTCCTTTTACTGGGCCAAAATATTTCATTTTTCCTTGTCTTGAAAGATATGACTGTCTTTCCTTTTGATGATCCATGTAAAACTTTTTTTTCCTGAACTACATACCATTATTATTACTTCTACAATAATTATTGAGAAAGCCTGGTTTTGGATTTTTTTCTCTGTGATATGCCAGTCTCTTGTAAAACAATTTGTGTTTTGCCATTTTTTATTAAAAGTGGGCATTGAAAAAAAAGCATTTGATATCTCCCATTATTTAGAGTGGTAACTTTACTTAGAATCTCACTCTATGACAATATTTTCCCTGAAGGTTAATGGTTGTTATCAGTAGTTTCTCATTCTTTGCAAGTACTTTCTCTCTTTTTCAACTTTGCTAGTTTTTCATGTTACAAAGCAATTATGCAATGAAGTACAATTAGATGATATTTCTTATATTTCTCTGATTTAGGAACTTTAGTTGCCAGATAATCTTTGCTAAGACCTTTAGTATCTCACCCCATTTGCCCTAACTTCCATATCCATAATTTTTTTTGACATAAAGTTTTGTATAATGCCTTGCACAATGTTGTGTTTATAAGAACACAAGTTCTGATGTTTGGATCAAGTAATTCTCTCCTGAATTATGGTAAGTTTGTTTTCTTTTTTGTTTTGTTGGGTTTTTTCTGGTTTTTGGGGGTTTTTTTTGTTTTTTTGGTGTTTTTTTAACTTTCTTTTATTATGTGCTTTAGCTATCATTAACTAGATATTAAAAACAAACCCAAAATCTTTGTATGAATGCTTGGTATGCTATTCTTGTGGTTGGACTCAATGATCTTAAGGGTCTTTTCCAACCAAAATTACTCTATGATTCTATACTGATTTCATGTGTCAGATATGGAACAACTTGTGGGATGAGATCCTTGGTCCCCGCCAGCTTGGGGTCATTAACTCTTTTAGTTTTCCTTCCAGTTTTGTTATGGTGGATTCTGTTTTCCTACTGTCCTCAAGTTCACCTTCTCTTTGTTCCCCAAAAAAGAACTGCATCATTTTGAAAATTTCTGTATTAAATCTTTTTAAGATCCACAACAAGTTTAATATTTATTCAGAACCTTCTTAATAGTAATTTTACTTTAAAAATTTTTCTGTATACTGAAGAATCTTTATTTGCTTTTAGAACCTTTCCCAGGTCTGACTCACCTGCCTCTTACCTTTCTGTGCCCTGATTCTTAAAGCATAATTTTTATGGCTAACCACGTTGTTTGTTTGGTTTTTTTTTCTGTTGACATATAAGTCCTTCTGAAGGATCTATTGATTCAGTTAGGACCTTGTTTTCCAGAAGATCTTTTAAACTCTTTTTCCTATCCTTTTCTATGCATAGATTGGTGCCAATTTTAGTATTGGACTTTAAGGAGTAGAAGGCCTCTATCATATCTGGCCTCAGATGTACTTCTTTCCCTATCTTTTTGATATTCAGCCTTTTGATACAGGGAAATTAGGATTCAGAATATAGCTGAGACTTCTAAGTATAACATAATGAATAATAAGTGGTGACAGACAAAATAAAAGCTAATTGACTTTACACTTCAGATGTTCTTTTCCTGTAATAACTATGGGCAAAAGTTTGAAATTGAATTTAATATGAAAAGCAAAGTCAGTTCATCTACAGATTATTATCTTTATATTTTGACTTCCAAAGTTATAAACAGGTTCACATTGTACATGTTAGTATAAGGAAAAAAGGCTCTTGGTTGTCTATTACTTTCCTTGAGGTATGTTTGTGTATACTTCTGAATAATTGAATATTTCATTACAAATATGATAGTTTTCTCTATAGTTAAGTACCCTGAAATGTTATATGTCTCTACTGAGGCAGTGGCTAGAAATAGGTAATTCTCAAGTAGTGGTAGAGAGGAATCATAAAGCTAAACAGTATGTCTTTTAAGTGATTAAAAAGAGATCACAAGTAGTTCCAAATGGAGACCTGGCATATTTCTTTGGTCACATGGATGATTAAAGGTGGGGTAAATTCCTTTCTTCTTGCTGAGAAATTAGATAGACAAAGGAAAAAGACACTTCAGCTGCTATATGGAGACATGCATAAATTTTCTTTGTGTATTATCTTGCTTGATGGATAAAGAAATTTGGGAATATTCTCACTGCTTCTCATTCTGTATGAATCTGAACAGTCAATCCATTGTCCACTTTTACAGTGTCTACTTATCCTTTTATTATTATGGATGTGGAAAGAATAATGGTCTTCTTGAAATTATGTAGCAGTTAAAGCTATCATAGAACAAGCACGTTTCTATTTCATAGTGAAATCAAAGTTCATACTCATATGTTGACAGAAATATCTGTAGATGCTACTCATTGGCCCACTGGACATATTTGTCCTTTCTTGTTCATATTTTCAATAAGTAAGCTTGCAAACCAACTTTTTTTACTTTTTAAACTTGTTTTCTTTACGATTTGAGACAAAAAGTTTGTTAATGAGCCAACTTTCTGTTGATGAAAAGGCTGGTGGTCAAACCTCAAATGCATTCTAATGTGTTTTCCTGTCTAAATCTGCAGAACAGCTGTAGAAGTAACTTGGCTTGGGTGAAGCCTGCAAAGTATTTACATGATTACATAAAGCACTTTAAATCAAAATTTACAAGCAATCAGAAGACTTAAAAAAATGCAGTTAAGAAGTACAGCATAACATCCTTCTCCAATTTCCCCTCATTAACTACTTCATTTTTATGCATTCTGAACAGTTCCTGATCTTAAGTCAAAATGCATCCATGATCACATCCAAAATGAACTTTCTCACAGTCTACATAATACTTTGCTAGATTAATTGCTCCGTTTGTATGAGTCAGGAATATTTTCTAATCAAAGCAATTTTAGGCATAAGATTATTTTGTTTTTACCGCGATGAATTCAAATAAGTTTAAGTGAAATGAGTATCCTTTGCTTTTCACAGTACATGTTGAAGGGTATTGGATCCATAGTCTTACTTCAGTCTTGAAGTCAAACAATTTGCATAAGCATTAATAAATTTGCATAATTCATTTTCCCATGACAATCTGTCAAGTAATTTGAAAAGAGTCATAAATGATGACAATCATTTTCATAATTGCAATTTATGTTAATAACCTCTCTATGGCTCTAACTCTTCTCTGCATTATGGACATATTCAAATGTAATATTTGTGAAGTAGTAACGTTCCTATTGTCTTAGTTTAATCAAAAGTATATACTTTAACAGAATAAAATTGATTAAAAATATCATTTTGAAAATTAAAATTTTGTCATTTCCAACCTTAAGAAGTGGCAAATGCCTACAAATAACTTGAGCTATCCTGCTGTATTCGTGCTAAACTTATAATAGACTAACCATGTAATATTTTTTTCTTCTTAATTTCCTCTTTGTAGATTTGTTAATAGTTTTGTAGATAATTTTGTATGGGTGATTTGTATAAGTTTGTTTATGCTTTTAAATTTTATTTTGTAAATTTTAAAGTTTTGAGCATAAATATCTTCTTTTTATCAGAGAATATTGAATAATAAAAATACTTTTGAAACTTTTAAGCCAGATTTTTTTCTCATTAAACAGTACAGGACATCATAAAAAATGAATCTGATGTCATTATGCTATCCCAGATATTAAGGGTTCTAATGTGTCAGGACAGGATACCTTTCTGTTTGGCTCCATGAAAATCAAAGTGGAATTCATAAGGCTGTAATGAGAAGGCTTATTTAAGGTTCTTTTTTTTTAAACAAAGGGAAGGAATCTAAAATAAAAATATGTGGTATCAGATTTTATGATGATTTGGAATCTAGAATTTTCTGTATGAAACATCATTAAATGCATAGTTGAGCCTGATTAAAAGACTTGAGGTTTGTACTCCTACTGAAAAGACTTAGATTTGGGGTTTATTTGACATCAGAAAAAATGAATTAGGTTAGGTTATTGATGCTTAATGACATTTACATATGTTACAAAAAATGATTTGATCTATACCATATCACAGCTATAAAATGCTCCAAAGAAAACTAGTAATTAATCAGAGGAATTGCAAAAAATTACAAAGTCTACAGAGGTAAAATTCATTTTTGTCAAACCTCTCTCTTCCTATATGATGCCTCTGTGTACCTTATATGCTTTTTTAATAAACTTGGGAATCATGAAACTAAGCTGGTAACAAAACTGTGAAGAAGTACATCAGAAATTGCCAGTAGTTCTCTATTTTAATTAGTGCCACCTGGTTATGGTGAACTTGGATTAGACCAAACAGTTGCCCTAGGAGAAGAGAAGAATCATTGCTATGGCTTTCTTCTTTTTTCTGAGGAAAAGAAATTTTAACTGCATCGTAGTATGAATGTTTTTGGTGAAATTGAAATTTCTGAATAATTTGAAAATGAGCTGTATAAACATGTCCTGAACAATCAGAATAACTGAATAACTCAGCTACTTTTTTCCAAATAGATCTTCTCTTCCACTGAAAACTGAGAAAACTCTGCAAAAGAGGTTTGGGTATTTGTCACTCTTCCTTTAATACTGAAGTAATCATTGCCAAAGTTGAAGCTTAGCTCACTGGATATGTTACATTCTTACGAAGTCTGCACATTAGTAAAAATAGGAGAAATTTAAAGTCCAGATATAATTTCCATGCACTATTATTTAATTTGGGACTTTTATTTTATACATGCAGTGTTATGCAAACGTGGATCAGCAATTCATGTTCCTGTGGGATAAAATCTGAAAATTCCAATATTTAAAAAGAGTTGGATTAAGAACCACGTTCAAACAGTCCTCTGCAGTCTGTGGAGAAGAAAATTTTTTATCTACCACTTTGGGGAGGAGAGTGATCATGCAGCTGGGTGGGAGATTGGCTGTTCTTCAAGCTAAACCACCACAATTTAACTTTATTGTTTTCTATCAGCACTTTATGAAGAGACCTCACTAATTATAGTATCAGTAAGATTCTTATTCTGGCGCTATATACACCCACATATGGCAAATATTGAATATATAATTTGTAGAATAGCAACCCTCAGACATAAAGGATAAAGTGATGTAACTCTTGTCCTTCTTTCTTGGTCTTGAGGCATCTGTGTTTGCTTTGGTTCAGTCAGTAGCAATGTTCTTTGAACACAAATGTCACAGTAGTTTTTACTGTAACTTATCAGAGAAACACATGGTAGTATGAAGATTTTTGGTAAATATAATGGAAACATTACATAATGTCCTGCTTGAAACTAATAGCCATCATGTCAGCTTAAGGAAAGTGTCTAAATTTCAATAATAATTTTTTCCTTTTACTGGCTGTTGATTTGCATTTAGGAGTTTTTTGGGAAATAAAAAAAGGCTTCATGAGAGGATGTAACACCAGTTAACAGTTTGAAAAAAACTTTATCTCCTTTGAAATAGTTTGAACTCCAGCTTCCTCTCAGTCTCAATTGTTTTTCAAAATTGCTGAAATTCACGTATTATTCATTTGATAGTTTTATATAAGAATAAATTGGTGAATTTTCAAGCATTACATTTAAGGAATTGTGATTTTCTACTTTTCTACTCTTCTACTGTAGTTTTTTGCTATAAAATACTAATGTCTTTCTTCCATAGAACACTTTCCTATATCTTTTTTGAGTAATATTTGTATGTTTCACTGCTCTTCCTTTCATTCTTTCTTTTCCCCTCTACCTCATGTAAATGAAATAAAGGATTTTTGGATACTTGGAGAACAGAACTTTTTCAAAAAAATAATTCCTTCTTCATTAAGATAAAGCTGGAAGTCTGCCACAGAACTGCCAGAGATAGAGATTTCAATTTTCTGGTAGGCTGAAGCATAAAAGGGAGGAAAATAAAATGCATTCTAAAATGCACCTTTTCTTTTCAACTGAATTAATTATGATTTAAGGTGTCTGTTGTCCTGTAATGCTGCACTACAAAAGTCACAGTGGGACTTCTAAATCCTAAGCTGGTTTCCTATGTGTTTTCTCATTAATCAAATCTATTTCTTTCTTTAAGACTGAAAAGATGCTGGATGTTTGTTGTCTTATTATTTTCTTATTTGCTGCTAAAAATGTGTGATGCATTCATGTTAGTAACCATTTCATACAGTAATGTGCTGCCAGGAAATGAAAGAATTTCTTCCTTGTTCCTTCCATTGGTTGCCCAACTTCAATAAAGAATTATAGTGAAAGATATATGATGGCATCATTAGCCAATCCAAACTGCAACAGCTTAAACAGGTGCATTTGGAGTTTGTAAACTAAAGCTAAATAGAGATTCTAGACCATACCTGATGTGTTTTCAAAAGAACATTCATTTGATGAGAGCAATAATGTTCCAAATTATAATGATCTGATTACATTTTAATGGTACTCAGCTAAGGGTTTACATTATGAATTTACTTAAGGGAGTAACTGACTATCAGAGCAGACCAATGTGCAGCAGAATTTGACTAGTTAAGTCTCAGTTCTCCTTTTCCAACAGATATTGTTTACCAAGGAGAAAACTGAGATTGGCAAGAAATTAATTTCAAGTCATGCATCATTTGCTCACTAGTTTTCCTGAATCTTTATCTAGGAAACAACTATTTTTAACTTTACATTTATAGAAGACCACACATTTAATGATGAGAATATTTGAAATTCATAAAGCTAAGCAGTTACACTCTCCCACTGTGTAATACTTTCTAACTTATAAGTCGAATATTCAATGAAATGCAAAACTGAAACAACAAATGTTGTTTATATATGTATTTTAACTATCTGAAGCAATTAATTGTTTTGTGTTTTTATTTTTGTAACTGAATAATATTTATGAGGAATAAATACCTGCTATGAAAGTCAGTGTGGGTTATATGAAGCCATTTCAAGCCAGGTTGAAGAGAAAATAATTTCTGAGGCTAGATGGTATACACAGAAATACGCTCTTAATACTCTCTTAATACTCTCTTACTGAATCTTCCTGCATTGTTAGAAAGTTGGAGACTGACTGTATCTATTGGAATAATAATTTCTGAAATTATTTCTTGTTCTTTGTTAAATTTATTTAACAGATTTTGCATCATAATATTTACTAATACTTCTTTTATGTGGAGGCACAAGTTGTATAACTGCACACATCAAACAAGATATGTAAAGCAAATGGTGCAGTCTTTAGATAGTTTGTTCTCAATGTACATAACATTTGTCTCCTAATTTTCTACTAAAAAAGGCAAAGCTGCCTATCAGCCTGTTTTCAGTACAATATGTTTTGTCTTTAGCTACTTTGACTTACATTACTTGAATAAATTTTACTTTATCAATGGCTTATAGTTGTTTTATCTCATATTTATGGATTCATTCTTCTAGGTATACAGAGAGGAAGGCATACACACATATGTAGGATATGAATATTTCCTGACGGATTCAAGAAGCAAAGTTTTGGTAATATGAAACGAAGAAGATATTTTCATAAAGTTAAATATATACTGCATAAGGTTGCTGTGTTTTTAGGTATCTGCATGCATTTGTAGGGAAAAGAGATGGAACGACTAACTGTGAAATCACTGAACCTTCAGAACAAGGGAACGATTGTATTAGTCCAGACAGGGAATTTACTTGTTTTCCCTATTCCAATAAATCACTACCCTGTACTACTTAGTGCGATGGATGAGATCACACAGGCAATACTGCATGCAAAGCTATGTGTTTGCCCAACACAAATTTATAGATTACAGACTTTGATTTATGAGTCTATTAAGAGCAAGAAAAACTGGAGCACTATCTGCAATTATCAAAAGAGGATCTTCATTTTGTGCTGAGAAAAAATATTCAAGGTGAAAAAAGGATACAAAAGGCACAAAATAAACTTAAGAAAAACAGAAATCATAGAAGAGAAAAAAAACTTAATCTCTACTACAGAAAGCAGTGGAAGAATCATAGAATCATAGAATATCCTGACTTGGAAGGCACCCACAGGGATCACTGAAAACCAACTCCTGGTCCTGTACAGAGCAGTCCCAAGAGTGATATTGTGTGCCTGAGGGTATAAAGTTCTAGAAAAGGTCAGACCAAAAATGCCAAAAAAATTTGACCTATTTGGTAGGGATTTAAATTAGAAAGTAAGGAATTATACCCTATCACTCATTCAACCTATTGTAGATTGTGATCCATGATTTTGAGTCTGGAATTTGAGGGATACCACTGGACAACAGAGATTCTATTTTTCTAAAACTTATGGAAGTTACTTGTTAAAATATTGATAGTGCGTCATTGCTCAAAGGAAGATTACATGGCAGGGAAGGTTATCTAGGTTCATGTATAGATGAATTCTGAAAGCTATCACAGCAATTTTGACAGGAAGAAAGCCTTCTTTATTGTTTATTTTTGAAGTATCAGAGTATTCTCATCTCTTTGGATACATGCTGCTCTTTATATTTTAAACTAAATGCACCAGTGATCTACATTTCCTCATTAAGATACAAAGCTTAAGAATTACTGAGAATGTATTAACAATGAGCCTCCATATGGAAGTATAAATAATTCACACGTTGTGTGTTTTGTTCCATCTCTTAGGGAATATAAACTTGGCAACAATCAAGGTGAATGTCATCATTAATTATAGTTTAAATGCTGAAGTAGAAATACTTTTCCTGACAAAGCAATGCACATAGCCAAACTTTAAAAGAAGTTTATAAAGGGACTGAATGGAAATTAAAATTATAACACTTATGTAGTTGGTTTTTTAGTCACTGAACACTTAGACATAAAAACACAGTTGCTGTGAACGCTAGAGATAATTTTCATGTGCCATGATACTTTTGCAGGATTTAAAGAGGCATCTGTGCATTTTAAAATCATGACTACTATCACTTCCACAGTGTGTGCTGAAAATAGTTGCTCAGAATTATGTCTATGTCCTCAGTGTCCAAGCTCAGCCAGTCAGCTTTTACTAGAAAATGCTGTGTTTAACATTAAAAAGTTAACATTTTAAGAAATTTCAAAATATTTTCAAACTGCGTAAAGACATTCTGCAGTGCTGTTTAACTTGGTTCTAGGTTATAAAGTCTTAATTCAGTGCTCAAAAAATGGTCAAAGTTTTCCCTTCCCTTCCCTTTAATATAATTTCAGGATAGTTGTTTCAGGCAATCTGTATCTGACCCTTTTTCCCTCTCTGCAATTAGGTTCTGTAAGCCTGCTGCAGTAGCTCAAGTATTTTTCACAACTGAAGAGGAAGGGCTTTGTTATTCCCTTGGTCTGCTCCCTACTACTGAATGGACTTTGCCACCAAGCAAAAACTGCATTTATATGGGAAACTGCGCTACAAAAGAGCACAAAGACATTAAACACGTGTAAGCATCTTGGGCCTGGGTGCTCTAAGTACATGTGAAGCCTTTAGCAATCCCAGTAGCTGATTAAGATATCACTTAGACTCCTCCCCCACTCCATCTCCGTAGCCTTCCACCTACATAAACTCAAATCCTGAAAGTGCAATAGGCCTATAAGGCAGACACTCAAGTAGATAAAATTATCACAGATCCACAGCCATAAGAGTACAGACAGATGTTTTCCTTTTTCTTCCTTTTCTTCATTTTTCTTCCTTTTTCTGCCTTTTCATTAGCTCCAGAAAGAACCCAAACAAATTGAATTTTAATGGATTTTTGTTTTCACTGTTTCTTTTACAAATTCAAAAAACTTAAAGTGAGTAAGTCTCTTCTGAGAGTTTTGCTAGGTTTTTTATTATTTAGTTTTGCTTTTTTTTTCTTAAGCATATATTTTTAAAACTGTGTGGTTTGGATTTTTTCTGTAATCCATGCAGAAGATAATGAAAAAAATCTGAGCTATTTACTAATGACTTCTATGGAACAAAAGTTTGCAAAACCAGTAAAGACTCATGATTCACTCCTGCAGTGTTTTAATCATTCCTGTAACATCTTTGAATACTTTTTTTTTTTGGTTTTCCTGCTATCTTTGTTCAACAGAAATGTCTGGTTGAAGTATTTCCATTAGTAAAATCAAGCAGTGACACTGAGATTATGCACTGTATTTCAAGGTTTCATATTCACTTTGATGTACTGAAAGGTTCAGAATAATGTAAAGTAGCCAGGAACAAGAGAAACAGACAAAAGTAGCTTCTGGCATGGCTATTCAATATTAAAATTCAGAGCTAGTAATACAATTTTTCTCCAAGATGTCATTGAATTAGAGTAAAAACATCTTCCTAAGAATTTCTTTTTGAACAGAAAGTTCAGCATCTTTAACTCCAATTTCCCAGTCATTATCTCCTTTATCATTGTCTCCTAAGATATCAAAGGATTTTTGTATGGAAAATTTTTAAAACTGTAGTTTCAGATAATACTGAAAACATATCTTCAATCATTACTTAAATAAAAGTTCTTTTGTGCTGTGATCAAATGTCTTGTGCACTTGTCATCTGAAAACACCTTAATCAGAGAAACTTTTGTTGTCATTTATTTTGAAGTCACATCTATATAATATTTTTGATGGAAAATATCTGAGATATTTTATGGTGTTTTACAGTACCTTTTCTGTGTGATTCACAGATTTCTCACTTAATGATGGTTTTGCTAGATAAGACAGAATTTTAAAGAACCATCTTTTTATCTGCAAGATTAAGGACACCACATCAGAAAATGTTAACATTCTGAAGTTGAGTGATTACACAAGTCATTCAAAAATCATTTACTGCATGGCTTTGGTATATTGTATTACTATGTTTCCTTTTTCAATTTTTAATTTCAACATTTAGTACATTTTTATATTATCGCCTATATATGAAGTACAGTATGACCAAAGTTTTGCAAAAGAAACAGTGCTGTGAAATGGTCTATTGTATGACTCATGCTCTAAATTTATGGTTTCATGGGAACCCATCATCTATGTTAAAGTGAACTGAAGGTTTTTATTTCCTTCTATCCTACATAATAGTGTAGATGCTTGCTAAACAATGATAGAATCACTGAGGCATGAAAGCAATCAATAACAGATACTTAAGTGGATCTGTGTTTTGTCCTAGAACAAAGGAAAAATGAGGATTTCTCCTCGTAGTTACCATGTTGAGCACAAGTAATTATTTTGGCATCCTCTTTGTTTTTCCATTTGTAACTGAAAACACAGGTATCATACACTGTGGCAAAAATCTTTCCCTGGGCATTATTAAACAACTGCTTAGTTACCAAAATGAAATCCAGAAAATATTCTTGAGAGGAAAGAAATTTTGGCTGGTATTTCCTTTCACCTTTAGGAGGCTACCTGCCAGAAAAAATGCGTGCTAAGCATCTCTTTGAGATTAAGAGAGATTATGTGTTTCTTCCCAGACTCTCTTGTGTTTTCCCCTTAGGGCACCCAAACCCTCCATGACACCTCAAACTTCCCAAGAGTCCTCTTCACCTGCAAAAGGATTTAATCAATTTGATTTTATGGAATTAGCTGATAATTTTCAATTTAGCTATAACATTTCTGCCTATTCACTGCATCATTTAGTTGCAAAAAGAAGTTTCCTTTAGTTTGGAAAGTGTCTTCAGTGTATCAGTCACAGCACACCTCACTGTGCAGTACCATATGCTTTCAAAAAGTTGCTAAAAAATGTGCATTAATCACTACCCTGTCAAAACAATTAAGCTGACACCCAGAAATCCCATTCAGGTAAATATTTGTGGCAATATCTAATGAGCAGTCAATTTAAGTCCTCAGTCCTACTGCATCAAATCTTCTAGTCAGAGAACTTAACCTATAACTGTCATGAAAAAATAAGACTTCTTTAACAGAGAGCACAGATACGGCACTAAGAAACTGATGCTGGATTTTCGTTCACAATAATTTTGTGAACCAAAATAATTTTGCTGATCTTTGACATTGTACAGGTGCCTTGTATGAAGGAAGCAGTTTTGGCAATTACTGCAAATGTTACAGCATGTACTAAAGATGTTTAAGTATTCAGTGTATATAGCTGATTTATTAAAAGATAAATAAATTGCATAATGGAGACAGACATTCATTATTTAATACATCGAGACATTAATTGCTTTATAGATTTATAATAAAGCTAATATATGGAAATCTTTGAATAGCAGTTATCAGATTAGAAGTCTGCTCTTTTTGCTTAGAAGAAGCTCAATGGGATTCAGATTTATGGAGACACAACTCTGTACCCTTCTGAATGATGCTTTTCGGCTTGATCGAAACCCCCTCAAAGCAAGAGAAATGTAGATGATAGGAGTTATGGTTTAGGTTTTATAATTAGCACACATCTGAGGTGTTCAGGTTGTCAAGTAAAAAATGCTGATATGCACAAGACAGTACATTTCTGTCAAAGCGATGTTATTTGTTGAAATTGAAATAAAATTAAATAAATTAAGTTTTTAAAGAAGAACTACAGAAAAGGAAACACAAAAGGCTGTGGGACCTCAGTCCAATATCTAGGGATCAGAACTAAGACACAAGTGCAATTATGAGAGTCTGCAGAGAAGAGGCATTTACATCAGAAATACACTCATGATATGTCGTAGCTGAGGTTATTAACGGTCATGCACAGATTTAACACAAAACAGGCAGGACTACAGATTGGCAGCGACTTTTTTCATCCTTGTGACAAAGTTGCATTCTTTCCAGCATTTTTTTAATGGCATTTCTTTGAAGTCAGTTAGGATTGTAGCTTGAATTCACACATATTCTTTACCGTGGGGGCTGTTTGCATGCATAATAACTTGCATGGAGCAGTTAATAGCATGACTGATCTACCATCATGTAAGTCAGGGAGTTTAAGTGGCTCACACATGCTGTGCTACCAGACGGAAGACATTGGCTCTACTATGCTACTAAGGCTGAGTAAGACAGAGAGAAATGTAGTACTTTTTCATTTGTGACAGGGGAAAAAAATGCTTTCCAAAATTTTCAGCTCATATGCGGCCTCATCATACATTCCTTTTTCCTCTTTTCTTCATTCATTCATTGAACTAGTTTGCACTGGTTACACTGGTATTTCTGCTAACTGTGGTCTTGGGTAAGGGAATATGTATAGCTCTCCAGTAGTGATTTCTGCTGGGATTTTTTATACATTTTATTTTTTTTTCCTGTTGAGAAACAGAACTTGGAGTTGCATAAAGAACACATAACAATAGAAAATATGAGAATAAATTTGAGTAAAAGTAAAAAATATGGCTAAAATTATTATAATTGTATGTTTCCTTTAATATTTTTATATAGATTTAATGTGTTGGATTGTATTATAAACGATGGATCAACAGAGAAAGTTGCATTAGAGCATTTATACAAAAATTCTATACAAAATAAATTGTGTGAGTGTAGTCAGACTCCTAAATATTGAAATGATACTATTTATATTTATACTATTTTGCCCACTATCCCTGCATAAGTTATACACTGAATACATATTTGAGGCTGTTTGACATCAGATTTAAAGTCTTAATTGAAGTCTAGAGAAGATGACAATCCTTGTGGGAGGAACTAGAAAAATTTCCAAAATTATATTTGCCACTTAGATGAAAAATTATTAATCAACTAATATATTAGTAAATTTTCAGTACTTCCAGGGCTTAATCCCCTTTATCTTCATGCACCACCTTCATTCTCATATTTGTGAAGTACCTGTACTATGAGATTGCAACATTTTTGCCGGGACAGAATAACCAATTGTCTCCTAGTTGTTTTTATGTTTCAGGCAGAAGACATAAAATGGCCATTCCCTGTCAGCACACTGAGAAATATAAAAAATTATTTCTATGGCCAGAGACATCAGAAAAAACAACCTTTTCATTGATTTTCCAATGAAAGTCAAATAAATATTTCTGAATGGTACAGTTGGAAATACAAGATTGTCAGAAAACGACAGGATTGTAAGAATTCATCATGACAGGCCAACGACAAAAAATATTTTGTTCAATGTACAAAAGTTGAAGGATAAATTTTAAAAAGTCATAATGAAATTATAAAAAAAAATACAGGACCAGTATCACCTGTACAATAAACATATTTTACAGCATTTATTCTTCAGGGAAAAGAGGAAACTAAGAATTCATTTTAAATTCTAGAACTCAAGTCCTTCAGAGCACTGAGAAGGCTCTCTCTTCCAAAAACCTTATTTGTATAAGGCAGAAATATGTAGGCCAGGTCATAGGATTCTCCCACCGATTCTGATAAAAGATTCTAGATTAGAATTCTGGGATGCCTTTCCTTTGTAAATCACCTATCTCAAATGCAGAGAGATATTTGATATCTGCATGCAGGAAAATGGGGTTCCATGACTCTGACCTGATATTACAAGTTAAAAAAAAAAAAAAAAAAAAAAAGCATGATTGCCTCAAAACAAGAAAGCTGCATTAAGGTATTAATAAGTGCTGTTATGCTAGATAATCAATGCTAAAAATTGTACACCTCTGATTACAAACAGTTATGATTCAGGCACACTAAGGATCTCAAGAAGAACAACTTGTGCACAACTCATTTTATTTGTTCAAATTTATTTATTTCAGAACAAAAAAATATTTCGATAGTAAAGTTTAAGCATAGAGAATTTGATGTTTGTAGGTTCCTTCCAGACCTATTTCCATATAATTATGTGGGAATATCTCAGACAGTTTGATCCTCCAAAGTTCTCTCTCATATAAAAATACAGAAAAAAAAAAATTGAAGAAATTTATTTTGGCCATTACTGGTGTGGTTTTTTTTTGTCATTGGTAAGTCATATTGCAGTAGATGTTCATAAATAAAATATAGTTAAGCCTACAAATGACATAGATCTCTGGAGCGAGATCACCCACCAATTACCATCAAGCAAAACAGACTAGACTCAGGAAAATTATTTAAATTTATAACCCGTCAAATCACAGTAGTATAGCAAGGAATAAAACCAAATCTTTAAACTATTTTCTTCTACCCATGCTCTTTTCCTGGGCTCAACTCCACTCCCAGTTTTCTCTCCCTCCTCCCCTCCAGGGAGTGGGAAATGGTGTCTGTGGTCAGTCCATCTCACTGACTCTGCTGCTTCTTTCTCCTCAGCGGGAGGGCTCCTCACAGTCTTCCTCTGCTTCAGATTGAGGTCCTTCCCACAGGGCAAAGTCCTCCATGAAGTTCTCCCACATGAGTCCTTACAATGGGCAGGAATTCTTCATGAATTCCCATTCATGTGGGAATTATGCCCTTTCCACAAGGGCAAAATTACTTCCAGCAAACCAGCTCCAGCACTGATTTATCTTTCTAGAGGACCATGGGCATAGCGGAACCTTCTTACAACTTTTCACAGAAGCCACTGCTGTAGCCCCTCTGCTACCAATATCCTGCCACACAAGCACAATACAAGAGATAGTTAGAAATGCATTATTACTTGGGGGAAAAAAAAAGTCTACATATAATAGCAATATTTTAAATGTATTTAAAGAAGGGCGGAGGGATGACTGCCTGGGTCTTCAAGGTGTGTATAAACTGTGTATGAATGCCTTGAATATGCAGAAAGTGCTCAGTATGTTTTACATATGGGTGCTACCTTGCAATTTATAGGGACTACTCAAACATATGAATTATCATGTTATCAGGTAGGTCGTAGCATTCTAGAGATAGTAATACTGCAACATCTTAAACAATATGCTGAATGGGGTGGGAATATTAATTTACCGTAGTTATACCATAAATTCAGTGACTTTCAATTTGAAGGCAGCCCTTTAGAAATGTCAAGCTTGTTATATTTTTTATTTTTTGTATCAGGACCTTGTCTACTTATACGCCAAATCTTGATTAAGAGTCGCTTTCATTTATGAAAGAAAATAACATTATAGCCAACGCAAAGATACCAATAGTTGTTATATATAAATTTTTTTGTATAGTAACTTTCCATCATTTGACAATATTTTGTTTGGTTTGATACTGTCCTGAAAATTTGAAAATTTAAGATTACTAAAACATCAAGGAAAATGGCAAATTCTACCAATTCATACACTCTTTCAATCAAGTGTATGTTTAGCTTGTGTTTAATTTTACCTTTTTAAAAATAAATGTGTGATTAATTCTTTTTTAATTAAAAAGTCATTATCTTGCTAACATTTCAATATTAAAAATAAGCTTGTAGTTATAATTATTAAAAATTAATGATTTTTCATGAACACTAAAAAAAGATATTGGAGTGAGAAGAAATACCCATCAGTTGTCAGATTATTGCTAAGGTACACAAAAAAACTTCCATGAGAAAGAAATCTCAGGGATGTGTGTAAAGGGAAATCTGTTTGGAAGCTTTGATAATCCAAAATGCTATCCAGCATTGAACAAACTCCAGATAAAATTTGGACACTTCAAAGCTACGGTGATATTGACAAAGTAGATCATACCAGTAGAAATACAGCTCTAGAACAAAGCAGTGGTGCTAAGAAGCTGATATGTGTACTGTAGGTATTTTAGGGATCCATTTTTACTTCCCAGTAGCCTTAACTTTGTTGTATGAACTAAACATCCCCTAGCAGTAGGAGAGCAACTTCTAGGGGTCAGTTTCATATGAAAGCAGTCTAGTACAGTTGCCTTGAGGTCATTTAAATATGTAAATCAAGGAAGAAGGGAGAGCTGGGACATTCATTTCTAATCCAGACTAAACCCATAGTGTAGATGAACCGCCAAACCCCTTTGAATAATTTATTTTTATGGTAGGAGTGGGACAGGAAGAGAAAAATTTGTCACCAAAGAGAATATCTTGGTGACTGGGCACTTGCCTGGCAGTGGAACATGCCCAGTGCTCTATGAGGTTACCACCTCTCACTGAGCTCCAGATATACGACAGTAAATAACAGCTTAATTCCTCTTTCACTTAAGCTAGGGTAGCTCAGTTTGCATTTTAATTTGTCTCTGAAAAAAAATCTTTGATAATTTTTCAGTTCTTTACTCAGATCATAGATGTTTTCTATCAGTGGATAAAAAGAACATCTGCTCAGCTGGAAATTTGGAAGATGGAGAAACTTGTGAGACTGAGTTTTATCTTTGAAATAAAGAGGACACAAAAAGAAGAAACTATTGTGTGTCTGTGTCTGCCTTGCTTCAACTTCTGCATATATCAAGAATTTAATGTGTACCTTTTAAAGCTAGGTAGGAAGTCATTTGAAATACTGTGGATATCCAGTGGAAAACTTACAACATGGTATAGGAAAACCTTTGGAATAATTTTCTCTGGATTACACTTGTGAATTTCTTTGGTGAATTAAGTAACACATCCAATGGTTAATCTAGGTGGAGCTGTACTGTTGATAATGCATTTAAATATTAAATTATATATAAGAGAAACAAAGCCTTTTGAATGTTGAACATCATTTAAAGGTTGATGATAGATAATCACTATCCAACTAAAATAGAAGCTGAGCTGTTTTCAGTTTTCAGGCTAATGACCCAACTTGAATGTGTTAGGTTTATGCTGATTTGTTGTTCAACTCTTCAGACATAACAGTAATCAGAGCTTTCACCTTTTAAATGCATGATAAGCATTGTTCAAGAGAACTTTCATTTTCTAAGGTACATTTGACATAAAAAACCTAAACCACAATGTTCTGTTTTTAGAGACTTAAGGTGGGTCGGCTCTTACCTTCTTAATGACCGTATGCTTTGGTAAAAACCTTATCCAGGTTATTTCTGGTTTATTTGAATGTTTCATATAAAAATTCACATTGAGCTCTGAGTCTTGACACTACTGTTAAAAACATTTTGTTTTAGCGAGTTTCTAGGCTGGCTGGTGTGGAGAAAGTAAGATGGAAATAAACAGAAAGACACATAGGAAGTCACAATGTGAAAACTGGTTCTCTAAAATAATCTCTGAATCAATACTTCATGACAACTATCTTCCCCCACTTTTCTTATTATTTATGGCAACTATAGTGAAATGTCCTCTGTAATGCTTCTAACTAAAAACAAGGACTCTAAAATCATGCTGTAAAGAATTTCCATGGTATTTTCCCAGTAGCCTTAATGAGTACTGTAAATGTTTTGGGTCTTTTTTTATAAAGGTATATTAATCTTGGACCTCAGTTCAATCTGTTAGTGCAACTTGGAGCTTTGTATCTGTGCCAAAAATATTACAGTAGTTCAGAATTGCAGTTATGTAATGACCCAGACAGTGACAGGTGGATTACATTAGTGGATTCACCAACTAGAGCAGATGTTACCTGTCAACTTGCCATTTATTAGAATAATTTATGTGTACACGGTTTTGAGCTTTCAAAGTGATGATACAGTAGTTATATGCTGGTAAATCCTACTGTGACACAGTTATAGTATCTCTGGATATTACAGTGACTAACAATTACACAGTGATGATTGTGATTTTCTTTAAGCTTGAAAAGAAATTTTCTTAGTGAATAGGGTACTTTTATCTTCTTTATTAAAATTAAAATAGTGAAATGTTTTTCTTTCAATGTAAAAAAAGAATAAATTAATCATAATATTTTTAAACTAGATCTTCATGAAGGAATCTGCTCCTATTATATCACCCAGAAATCTTACCTTGCTTATAGTAAATTAATAAGATAGCTATCCCTTCACAAAATAAACTGCTGTTTTGTACAGCTTGAGAATTCCAGCATGTTCAGATAGAGAACAACAGCTGCAGGAAGCAGACATGCCTACTTTGGCCTATGGTCCAGACACCAGAAAACAGTGGGAATCAAACCCAGAGATTTCCAGATCTGAGACATTCCTGTTGTAACGTGGCAGCTGCTCGCAGAGCCCCTGCTATCAGGCAGATGGCTGAGGCAGCCGTATCCACTGGCAGCAGCCGGGTCCCAGCTCGGATCTCTTCCCTGCTGTGGAGGATTATGCCACCTATGTCACCACAGACAGTCCTGCTAGATTTGTATAAAGGCATTGGGCTTGTACTGGCATACTGATCCTTGCATAGTGCTCTCGTGAAAAGCTGCATTAATGGTTGTTCTATAAATCTTCTCTCTGGACTGTAAGCAAAAATAAAAGGAATTCAGCATTCTTAGTTTAATTGGTTATTGCTTTTTTAATCTAAGAACAAAAATACTCATCTTGATACAAACATATATTTTTATCTATTTAGTTTGATATAGAGCCTCTTTATTTCTTCAGCTTTTTGAAACAGAAAGAAATTGTATTTTTTTTAAATCAGAAAGACTGTGTTAACTTTATCTGATTCAGAAGGATTTATAGATATTTTGTGTCTACATGTGACCAAATAAATGTCGCAGTTTTCTTGATCTGGAGTACATGAAGCTACAAATATAGTCTTAGGCTGACACTTCAGAGCACTATAAGTAAACAGCAGGTGCTAAATTATCATAGACCCAGAGACATTGAGTCCTGAAGCATCCCTTATTTATACAGATAAATCTACAGGGCTCCATAACAAATTGAGCTCATTTTACACTTAAAAAATATTCATAATATGTTGTTTAGTTCTTACAGCAAGCTATATTGAAGATATAATAATATTAACAGTGGAATCAATGACTACTATAATGTCAGAGATTATTGTTAAGGGGAAAAAATAACCCTCATTCTTTATATCAGACCAGCAAGAGCAAACAGAAAAAAATCATAGCCATTCTCCATCTTCCATTTTGGGTTCTGCAGAGACTTTTGCTTCTGAGTATCCCAGCTGCAACTTTTTCAAAGACAGAGCCATCAAAGCCCTGCAGAGGTCTGTGAAAGCGACTGACAAGGTGTCTGTTGCCTTTATAAAAGGCAACCAGAGACCTGGTCAGGGAACAGCACGGCAGCCTGGCCTCGCCCAGGCTGCTCGGGCTAGTCAACACACGCAGACACCAATATGGCAGACGGTTGAAAAAGCGTTTATTATCCTATCTCGTGGGTTTAAATAGTTTTTAGGGGTCTTTGCTACGTCAGAGGGGGGTTGGGGGTCTTAGGGGTTAGTTGGGTAGTGGAATTTTACCAGGGCAGGTGTGGCTGTATTCTTCTGAGGCTTCTGGAGTTAGAAGATAGTGTGGGGGAGAGAGAGAGGGGGATGGGTCTATCTTTCCGTCACACCCCGTAATCTTCCGCTCGCCTGTCCCTTACCTACCACATCTCCCCCCTCCTTATCACATACAAAATGAGGTAGTCGTAGGTATAGGCACTGGAGTGAGGTACAAACTTGCAACTTGTTAAGGAAAGGGCGGTTTAGTAGATCCGGGTAGATTTTTTTTTGAAACTACTTCTGAAAGCGAAGAGACTGATTTCTCTAGGTAGGAGGTGGATTTCTCAATCCTCTGCAGGTCCTCGTCGATGGTCATTTGCAGCTGAGAGAGTCCGTGCTGTTGGGTTGCGATGGCTGAGATACCTGTGGCTGTGCCAGCTGCTCTTAGGCTAAGCAGCATTGCGATGGTTAATTTTTCTTTTGTGGAGTTTGTCAGGTTTCTCGAGAAGGTGGTATGTTTCTTTGTCTGAGTGATGTAGGACTCTAGAAACAATCAGAACTTGAACACAGAAATCGATAGAGTTATTAAACTTGGCAAGGAACATATAAGGATTCACTCTGGGTTTCTGGCAAACTTACATCTCAAATGTGGATGGGACTACTTACTTATTGGTCTTTTGTGGGGAGTGTCCCACTTGCACTGGTGGGGGGTACTGGCTGTGGAGTAACTGAAGGGGGTATCTAAAGCATTGCTTTCGTAGAAAAGGGGGTTTAATATTATAGCAAAACTAATAGGGGTTAGTCAGGTTTGATTTGGTTTCATTTAGGGTTAGTAAGGTAGCTTCTAAACAGGCTGGCTATGTGGAACACGAAGGATGGGGTATTTATTATGGTGACTTTTTTGAGCACTTTGTTACTTGATAGATGCTGCACGACCCACCTAAATAGCTGATGAGGGTAGTGGCTTGGGCCAGCTTGCCTCTCGGTCACAAGCCTTTAACAGCAAAATTGCATGAAAAAAGACACTGTGCATGTTTGGATCTCACCACTGTGGGATTCTCAGGTGTTGTCTGGCAGTTTGGTGGTCTGTCATCTCTTTCTGGAGCAGGGGTGTCTGTGTCACGGGGACGGTCCACAAGCATGTCCTGCAAACAGAACTCACAGCCTCTCATTAGTTTTGTTTTGAGGGTCAGGTTTGATCGGCAGCAGTGGGTGTGCAGCAGTGGCTCTCATAGTCTCACCACGTGGGGTCCTGACTGCCACAGAGGCAGCACGTCTCCCACACTCCCGGGGGCTTTCTCCCCACTTTCATGGCTAGGGCTGCCCTGGGGTCCCGTATCGGGGCGTCTCTTGCTGACTCTGCGGCACGGGCGCCGCTTGCGGTGGGAGGGGGCTGAGTTCGCCCTCGCGCTCCCCCCCCCCCCCCCCCCCCCCGTGTGTCCGGGGCTGGGACCCGTATTCCTTGGCGAGACGCCCTTTCCTCCTGCAGCTCCAAGGGGTATTGTGACCGCTTTTCGGTGCGGCTTAGAACTCTATTCGGTTTTGTTTTGAATCGCGATGGCTTTGTTCTCTTCGTTTTAGAGTCCCGGCCGGCTTTCGCCGGCTCCTCCGAGCCGGCAGAGCTGTCGCCAGGCTCCGTGGCGGAAGTCAAATGCCAGGGCACTTCCGGGGCTCTGCGCCATTTTGTTCGGCTCCGAGCTCGCTCCTCCCCGCGGGGGAGGGGCCGCTCCCGCCCCCCCGGCTCGCCGCGCCCCCCGCGGGGGGTGGTTTTTCCCTTATATGGTGGCAGCTCCCGGCGCGGCCGCTGATTGGCTCTGTGCCCCGAGCCGCGCTCCACCCCTTTCTCCCGCGTGCGCGCGCCCCTGAAATCGCGCAGTTTTTGAGTTTTCGCGCCGAGACTACTAGTGCTCCGCCCCCCTCCGCGGCACCCGGCGCCATTTTCAAGGCGGCCGCATGGCCGGGCGGCCGGGGACTCCCCCCGAGCCGCGGCCCCTGCGACTCCGGCCTCTCCCGCCGGCTCTCGCCAAAAGCGCCCCGCGCGCGGCTGCGCCTCCGACAGCGGATCTCTGATCGGCGGCGGCGGCGGGACGGATTGGGAAGCGGCGGCTTCTCGGGGTTTTTCTGCGGCGTGGGTTTCCCGGGGGTTTTCCGCGGCGGGGGTGTCTTGGGGGGCCGCCGCGGCGGGGTTCGGCGCCGCTCCGCTCGGCGCGCTGGCGGGGAAGCGGCGCGGAGCCGCGGGCGGGTCCGGGTCCCGGTGGGAGCGGAGCCGCGCCGCTCGGAACGCGCCCCGGCGGGAGCGGGGCCGCGCCGCTCGGAACGCGCCGCCCCGGGCTCCGGCGGCAGCGCTCCTCTGTGCCGGGCTGGGCTCCGCTCCGCGGCGGGGCCAGGCTGCGCTCTGATCTGGGGAAGGGGTTGTCGCGCTGAGCCCCTCCGGGTCTTCGCTCCCGGGTGGACCCTCCTCAGGGACGGTCCGCGCTTTCGCCCCCGTCCCGAGCTCGGGTTTAACTAATAAACACGTACGCGCTGTACTCTGCGTCTCTTGTTTTTCTATTGCCCTGCACGGGGCTTTTTCTACTTTGCCCTGTGCCTTAGGGCTCCTGCCACTGCCTGAGGATTTCGTTTCCCCAGCCAGCGTGGCTGTACACTGTTCCCATATCCCCGGATGCATGGCATCCACTGAGCATTCGGTTGCTCCAAGCTCAGGCAGCCTTGATATAGCAAGATAAAAGTCCCTGAGCTTAAACGCGATACTCCATTGCTTCATACTCACGGCCCATGCGACGCTGTCCATGATGCTCGCGGGCCCCGGGGACGTCTCCCCTACGCCTAGATACGGTCCGACCGTTCCGGCCGCTGCTTCTGTCCAGGTGTATCCCGTCCACCGAGGGGTTTTTCCTTTTTTTTTTCTTCTTTTGTCCCGGGTTTCGGCACCAGTATGTTGCCTTTATAAAAGACAACCAGAGACCTGGTTCAGGGAACAGCACGGCAGCCTGGCCTCGCCCAGGCTGCTCGGGCTAGTCAACACACGCAGACACCAATATGGCAGACGGTTGAAAAGCGTTTATTATCCTATCTCGTGGGTTTAAATAGTTTTTAGGGGTCTTTGCTACGTCAGAGGGGGGTTGGGGGTCTTAGGGGTTAGTTGGGTAGTGGAATTTTACCAGGGCAGGTGTGGCTGTATTCTTCTGAGGCTTCTGGAGTTAGAAGATAGCGTGGGGGAGAGAGAGAGGGGGATGGGTCTATCTTTCCGTCACACCCCGTAATCTTCCGCTCGCCTGTCCCTTACCTACCACAGGTGTCCCCCAGCCACCTGAGGATAATGACTCTGGAGTTGGCCACCTGGAGCTGACCTGCACAAGTCAAAGTCAATAGCAGTAGTTTCCATGTTTTGAGTAATCATCTGTTTTCCAGGAGACTGATTTTGATTTGGTCTCACAATTTTTCAGGGTATACCCCTGTCCTCCCAACTCTGGCTCCTCTGGAACAGTTTTATTCCAACAATTATTCAGACACTTGTTACTCCTCTCCAGAAGGCCTGACCTAATTAAGAATAACTTGAGCTGCCTCTCTCCATTTCTTTTCAGATGACAACAATGATGAAGTTGTAAATATTGTTTAGAAAAGTTGTAATACCTGTGTGTTTGGTAGTAGGTGAGCAACAAAATTCCCTTGAGGATGGACCACGGAGAGTGTGCACTGATTGACTCACAAGCAACCATGTGCTTCCTGCAACTTTCTTCAGAACAGTTCCAGATGAGTTAGATCTTCTTTAGAGTACATAAGGACATAAGGGATGAAAAGGTTTCACAGATCAGGACTTAACTGCATCCACCAAAAGAAAGTGGTTCACTACTGATTGTTGACCACAGGAGCCAAGGAAAAGACAAAGCAACCGATGTCCAGAAGCTCTGGATATTTGAATGCGAAACCTTGAATTCTTATATATATATATACACCAGAGACTGAGGAGTTTCATGTAATCTCCTTGAAAGAGTTTTTTTGAGATGTTGCTAGGCTTATCAGACCACATAACAATTTACTGTCTAACTTTCAGATGCCCTGCCTTTTTTACATGCTTAAAGACTTCATATTTTGCTGCAAAGTTAGAGACAACCTTTAAAATAGGTACAACTACTCCTTTGAAAGATTGGACTTAGTCATTGGAAATTTGTAAGTTTGCTTTCTGCTCACTTAGGTCTTCAAGAAAAAGTAATTTCTTCCAAAGAACCCATGGCTTCTCTTTATGCCACATATATAGTATTGTAATATTACATTATAGTGATCCTTTGTCTGAGGCTGGCTTCTGTCCAACTTATTTTGGATCTATCCCCAGTTCTCCCCCTATGAATGACTGGCCTTGTTCATACAACATGGCACTTAGAGAAACCCATGCTTCAGTAAGCGTCCTGTGGATTTTACATGTTATTTCTACAGTAGTGTGCAATACCTTTTATTTTCCCTACTAAGGTTTTCCCTCATTAAAGAGAAGGATGTGATCACTGTAGCTGTTCCTTGAAGGTGAAGTCTCCTGCAGGAAGGGACAGCAATGTTAAAAATTTCTTATGTTTGATTCTGGTGACATTTGACTTTTCTATGTGCAATAAATCTGGAATCCAGCAGTAGAATAGAATGAAACACACAAAAAACTCATTAATGAGTTTGGGCTTGTTGTAAAACATGTACTTCAGGATGTGTACTCAGTAAATCCCTGGATAAATTGTTAAGTCTTGAGATTTTACATGATATACCTTCAGCATATTCTCATTTTGCACAAAGTTTTATGTTTGAATGTACACAGGGAAAAAATACAGCGTGAAATTAGACATTGGTTAATATTAATCTGTAGCTTGTCATGATAAACAGAATTTTGCAGGTCACCTGTAGTCATGGAAGTTGAAAATTATTTGCAGATACATGGCTGCCTGGCACATACATTGAAGAGTGTCTGAAGTAAATTATAGTTGCTTTTTATATTGCTTCCTGCCATTTTTCCTCATTGAAGAGAAAAACTAAAAGGTTTTTGTGGGCCTCAATAAGAAGAACATTTTGTTTTAAATTTGAATAATACAGTTTCACATTTCCCTGTAATTTTAGATGTTTATTACTATACCGTTTTTCATCTCTATCTTTTACAAATTACAAAGTGTAATCACTCAGCTGTTCACTGAGGTCTTATTTTGCTGCCAGCTTATTGTATATAATCTCTGCCATTTATGTCATCTTCAAAACTAATAATATACATTTGGAATCCCTTAGGAAATTTAGGTAGACAATGTCAGAGTAGACACTGTTAAACATTGTCCTCAAACTAAACCATGGGATTTTTATCAAACCTAAGGAATAATTTATCCCTTGTAGGTATAATAAGGAAAGATGGGGAAAGTCACTTTCTGAGCAGTTTATGTTTGTGAGCTGAACAGTTGGACCACACCAACTTGATAAAATCATGCTTTAATAAAATCATACCAACTGTGGTGAATTATGTGGAAGATATACAAAACAGCAAATTGAACAATAAATGGGAACTTACTCCAAATATGAACACAGTTGTCGTTTCTTCTGAACCGTGATAAATGCAAAAGTTCATGCCTATTTTACATTCAGAGAAAGCCTAAATCTCAGTCTGGGATCTGGTTCCAATTCAGTAGCGGTATTTTTGCCAGCTTTTCAATCTTTTGATAGATAATCCATAGAGAAATATTAGTGATGTTGTAATAATGTCCCTTTTTATTTCCATAAATAAAGCTGAAAATTCTCTGCATATATTGAATTTAAAGAGGAAAAAAGGTGATTTTTATTTCACTTCCCAATGGGTAATCTTTGTGATGGCAAATATGATTTGTGAATATGATTTGTGTCTATTCTGAAGTGTCTTCAGTCTTGATAGTTGCTAAAGCTATATTCTGTTTGGGCATCCTTAGGTCAGCAATTTTTGAGTCTTCATTTATAGCCACCATTTGTCAAACTGATCATTTCTAAATAGACAAACAGGTGGTAATAGCTTATTCCAGAAACAGATTGCCAAAACCACCGATGCACACATAAACCATTGCTGAATCCTCCCTGCTGCTGGAGTTTGCATTGCTGCACGGTGTTTGTCACCCACAGCACGTCACCAAGAGGCCCCGTGAGATACCAGGGGTGGGTTAAGTAAGACACAGCAGAGATGAGGGAAGGCAAATCCTCTGCTTTAAAGTCACAGAAACACAGAATAATTACAGATGGAAAAGATCTCTAACATCATCAAACCCAACCATTAACCCAGCATTGCCAAGTCCGCCTCTAAAACATATCCCCAGGTACCACATCTGCTTATCCTTTAAATACTTTCAGTGATGGCGATTCTACCACCTCCATGGGCAGCCTGTTCCAGTTCCTGGCCATGCTTTCAGCAAATAAAATGCCCACCCTGCCACCCTCTTGCTAAAGGTAATCACTGGGGCACCACTCCTCTCCCAAAGGTCAGAGACAACTTGCACCAGATTTTGCAGAACATGCTGCCTGGAGTTCTCTTCCAAGTAGTTATCTTCAGACATAGTCTGTAAAAGTGCAATAAAAATCTGGAAATAAATAGTTTTGCCTAAGTATGCCAGGAAAGAAGCAATGGTTTCATCTTGGACCAATGGTTTCTGAAATGAGGTTACAGAAGTCACAGCCTGACAAAAGGGAACAAATTGGCTTGGAAATCTGCTGTCAACTATAAAGCAGTCACAGATTGTGGTGCAGGCTGCTTTTGCAGTGGTTAAGACTGAGGCAGACCTCTCCCATGGTTTAGAGACAAAATAAAACATACTTAAGCATCTCCTTGTTACAGAACTGCAGAACCTCTAAGAAGAAGCTGGAATTACAAGGGTCATGTCAAGCAGCAGCAGAGAAAAATCAGGGGCAGCTAAAGAACAGGAGCTGGTCGCAGCACAAGCTTCACGAATTGCATGCCTTACACACCCATCAGAAACCCAGCATATGACAGCTCTGTTCCCATCATATGGCAAGAACATGGCAGTCACGCACCCAACTGACACTTGTGTGACCAGAAGACACCAATCACATGCCCATCATGTGGCAATCGTGTGTTCATCATGTGACAACTGTTCCATCACACCCCTGGCGTGTGGCAATCACACCCGGCATATCTGTTGTGGCTACTGCAATTGCACTGCTGAATGGGTGCCAACAGCAGCAACAGCTGATGCCACAAACACAGTAATGGACTGATGGCTGTTGCAAGGTGGGGCAGAAAAATGCCAGGCACAACAGGTATTATAACGCAGAAATTCCTTTTCTTAAAAGATTAATTTCAGTAGTATTGGGAGTGAATGAGTGAGTAAACAAGGTAGGATGCTTCAGGCATTTGTCCTGACTGAAAAGCAACTCATTTTTTTCTTTAAGTACTAAGATTATAAAATTGATGATGCCCCCTCAGTTTTACATTCCTGTTTAACTGAAGCTCTCTGTTGTAGAAATCATCTTGCATACAGAACTAAACCAGACCACTAAGTAGAGCAACTGTGTTACAGCTCAGCCCACTGGTGGGATCTGATTTATGAAAGCATGCTTATTATAGGGACAGATCTCAATATTCATGTACTAGTGAATAGACACCCAATATCCATTATGAAATAATCTCAATAGATTTTTTTAATAAAAATACCAGGCTTGTTTGTCTAATAACTTTTAGAAGCACATACACAAAAAGCCCAGCTGGGAGACAGGTAACATTTATGAAGGAACAGGAAAAATTACATTTGGCTTGATTTGGCAAATTTTCAGGTACATGAACTCAGTTGGACTCTACAAAATTCCTATGAACCTGAAGTGCTTGGTTTACTCACCATGGCTCCTGACTGGACTGAGAGAAATTGGTTTCCTCAACTGTTTTAAGATGGCACTTACTTATAATAGTGACCCTCATTCATTAATGACATAGTTGTAGTCTACCTTAAATCGACTGATTATCATGTATATGTCTCCTTTTCATGTGCTGTCAGAGCACAGCTCTGGTACATCAACCAAATACTGAATCCTGGCCCACAAAAATGCACACAGAAATCCTGACGAGACTTCTATAAAAATAAAATAGCTACTGCAAAGCCATTACATTTGTATAGAAAAACTGTATAGAACAAAAATATGACAGGTGAGTTTTTGTATGTGTGGAAATCAGAAGACATAAGACAGTGTTTATTGTTTAACACTGGCTCTATCCCCCATCAAAAAACAATGAAAAAATCCTGGAATGAGAAAAAAAACTGTATTTTATAAATAAAAGGTCTTTTCAGAATTTACTTATGTAGGAGACTGGTGCAAAATGCCGAATCATATTTTATATCTTTTAGGCTGTTATCTCTGCCTTGGTAGAGTACGTTTTGCAACAGTTTTAGAACAGGTAAGTAGTCACTGTTCTATAAAATGTATTCACAGTATTTCATAAGCACCTGTGTACCATCTCATGTAATTTAGAGTCCATGTTTGCTGCTTTTGCCTTTTTTGCTAGCACCCAGAAAAAGGTTTCTGTTCAATTTGGAGTGCCATGTTTGACTGGTACACACTGTCTGAGCTAGGTAAAAAGTCACCACAACTATCTAAAAAAGAAACAAAACTACATTTCCTACAGGCACCTACCTGCTAACTTCTAGACTAAATGTGATTGAACTGACAACGGCCCTAGTCCACATTTATCCAAAGTACAGCTCATTAGTGTAGCAGCTATTCTGGGCTTTTTTTTGGCACTTTATCCTGGCCTAAATTTATTCCTTTCCTAAACTGGCCTAGGTAGGCCACCCTACTTGACATCTACTCCACCTTCAGGAGGACCTGGTACTGAAATGTGAGGAGAGCTTCTTTCAGAGCTCAGCATATGTTGGATTCAATCATAAGGACATCCCTCCTGGGTGCATGACCTTCATCAGGAGCAGTGGCTGCCAGCAGAAGTCAATGTGTTGCAGCTCATTTACTAAGGGCTGTGGCATAACTCCTGTACACACATCAGCAGAATAAAGGGACAGCATCACCTCAGGAGCTGGAAGGTTTGTGAATGATTATGAGAAAGGGACGAAAATGGCCAGCACCTGTGAGAACAGCAGTTATTGAATATGTGAAAACTAGCAGGAAACTACTTGCAAGCAGAAGTTCTAGAGTTGCAAACAAAGCAGACTTTTACAAAGTAAAATACATGAATGTTGAGTGTCTTAGTATTGGGGGAGACAAGAATTGTTTTATGTACTATATCTGCAGTTATGTTTCAAAATTTAGGTTTCTGTCTCTGTCCTTGTGATACAAATAACATGTTACATATAAATGCATATGTATATTAAATATGTTTCTAGGGTAGTTTTTGATTGTTAAGTTGCTCAATGGCTTGAGAAATACAAACAAAATTTGTCAAGTCAGTTACCCTTAATTTTATTTTCTCATCAAGGACCCTGTTCTGGTAGTCTGTATGGTCAGCTTAGAAAGAAAATCTTTTTCAGTGGGCAAACTGTAGAGTTGATTATTAGTGTGATTATTTTCACTTGTTTTTTATGTCTTTGCTTTTGTTTCTATTCCTTTTTTTCCCCCAGTTGATAATCTTAGAGTATTCCATTGCTTTTAACAGTGCATTACTTTATATTGTGCATTCATGTATCACAGAGATGTTTTATTCATGCCTGAATTATTTTCCTTCCCAAAACATCAAAAACAGTGTTGACACTTCAAGCTTAGTGTGCTCACTGTAATACAAATTGAGTTTTCTTCCAGCTGTAATTATGACAAGCTGGGCGTTTTTCTTCCTCCTGATTTATCTAGGAGAAAAGGCAGGCCACCTTTATGAAGACATAACATGCCACATAGTTTAAGTCTATTTGATTATGTTTTGTCTTGCAGGTTCACAGTATGCAAGATTTGTCACTAAACAGAGGCTTCCTGCATATTTGAAATTCTTATTTTTCCATTCTTTAAAGAACATTCAGCAATTTGGAGACATGTTATGAAGCTAAGGATGATTGGACATTAAGAGAAACAGCTGTTCCTACACCTTGAAAAGCCTGTCCTGAATCTTGAAATAAGTTGTGAAGTAGGAAAAGAAAACTTAGGAAAGATTATGCTTTATATGCTGCTGATCAGTATGTCTATTCAATGTGCTAAGCCAAGATTCTACTCATATAAAACTAATTTTGTGGAAGCAGGCTCAGGCCCTCCTGATTTGCACTGATTTTTACTGGGTTTTTTTGGTTTTTTTTTTACTGTTTTCTGTTGTATATTGGAGAGCATATTGTCGTTGTTTGGAGACAAATTAAGTTGTTCTCTTGATATTTCCTTCCAATTTGTATGTGAATCCTCCAGCCAATCTACAAAGCAAAACTAAATGTGTGAAAATTAGAGTTTTTTCTTCTACAGCTGAAAAAGGATAAAGGGAATTTAAGCCATATTCTGTTTTGAAAAGATTCTTTCTTTTTTTTCTAGGGCTACCTTAACTAAATATTGTTGCAGCATAAAGCACTGTAGACAGGCTGCTGGTCAGAAAATTACAGAGACTATGCCATTATTTAGATAAATATGTAGGGTGCATTATCCAGATCAATACTTTGACTGCAGGATAGGGGGATTACTGGCAATGGCAATACCCCAGGCTGTAAGCTGCTGCTATATATAATATGGCTTTTCTCTTTGCAAGCATGCAAATCTACTCCTCGATTGTAGTTATTAAAACTGTATAGCTCTTGGAGGCTTTCTCTGTGAAGTCTTAGAGAAATGTGAAGTACTATTATTGAAGCAATTCCAGAATTATTTTCTTCTCTAGGGTACTAACCATAGGACTTCCCCAGCTGAACGTACATTTATGTATTTAAACCTAAGTCATCTATAAGGGCAATTCAGAAGGCCATGAATTCTTAGAATTTCACTCTAGTGAAGAGCATTATAGGAGGGACATCAGTTAATGAAAAAGTGTAGAAAACTAGCTGACATTAAAATTATGAGATCCTATTTTCAGATTGCTTAATACTCTGTTAGGTTTTAAATATTTATACTTTTTCTGGAAACAAATCTGTTTCAAGCTGAATAGTTTTAAAAATATCTGTGAAAATAATTTTACTATTCAATTTTTTCAGGAAGGTTAGAGAAAGATATTTTCTTGCCATCATGAAAAAAAAATCTAAAGTTTTTACATCCCTAAGTCTCTTAACAACCTCCCATCCTGTGAAAAAGGGATTTGAAAAATATCAAAGAGGGAGTGGAATGGTCAAATTAATGAAATGCCTTCAGCTGGCACTGAAGTTTGTCCCAACGCAGTCAGGTTTTAAGACTTTTAAAATATTACTTTGTAAATATTCCCTGCAGACTCAGGAAGACTTAAACAAGTTTGCTCTCTAATTGGGTACTGCATCTTCAGTCCGCCTGTCTCAGTCAGGACCCTTGGGCACTCTGGTCCTTGCCATGCCTGTGCCTTTATGCTGTTCTCAAAGGAGCTCTGATAGCAGAGATGTGTGTGTGTGTGTCATCTGCTGGCACACACCAAGGGTGGAAACCAGCTGCCATTCTCTTATGCTGTGCTGAGGAACATCAGGTTGTTGTTACACAGCCCTGTTGAGTCCTCATTACTCACAGTGCCAGAAGTTGTTTGCCCTATACTCACTGAAGGAAAAACATCTATGCTTAGTACATTGCACAAAGGAAAGCTACAAAATGAAGTGTTAATGCCAACAAATCAAATTAATAAAAAGAGAAAATGTGATTAAAAATAAAATCAATACTGAGTTAGCCTGGAAAATATTAAATTGTCCCTCATATCTGAATGCTATACCACTTAAATTATTTATTTTTAAACTGTCATTTCATAAAATTTCTGGTTTTTTCAGCATGTATATGAAATAATGCCTGAAGATATGTTGTAGTGATACAAGAAATTATACAAAAATCTGTCATTCCTCTCTCTGGTTTACTGCAAATATTAGACAGTACTTAGGGAATGTCTATCTGTGGGAAGAGAATCAAATTAAGATTAAAATTAAGATACATTGTAAATTATCTTCTGTTTTAAACTGGTAAATAAATAAAAGGTACTATTAGCTGCTGCTTATGCAAAAAAAATCTACTTATTAGAAATGGACAAGTTATAATTCTTGGCATGTAGACCTAGGAATCGACACAGCTGAATGATCCTTGTAGATTTTATTTTATTTTTCTTAAATCAGCTTCATCTAATTAATTATTAAAGAAAATGAAAGTTATTCCCAATGGGAAACAGATTATGGTTATGTGAACCGACGTTAAATCCAGATTGTTTACAGATCAGCACTTTGGGTCTTGTCTACTATCAAGTATGTTGCAAGTCTGGTTTCCTTTGCACAAAAAGTATCAAATGGGAAAAGAAATAAGTGCTAGAAATGAGGTGCAGTTTTTAGACTGGAGCATTAAAAAGCTATTGGGGAGTTTGTTTGTCAGTATGGGAATTCTAGTTCAGAGATCATTTGCAAAGTCAATGTTGCATGCCTAGAAGTTATGAAAATTGGGCCCCTTTTGCTGTAAATTTCTGAGGTTGTGCAAATTAAAATCAGAACTGTGCCATTGTGACTATAAGGGTAATACACCCCATGGAAAGCAATGTATACACTTGTGGACCCCTGAACCACACAACCTGCATTTAAAGTGGAATAAACCAATATTGAAGGAAAAAATCAGTGCATAACCAGTGCACATGGAAACATACATTTGTTAATGATCCTTGCAAAAAGTGAGAGAAGAACCATAAAAGAAATAAGCTACAGCATGTTACAAGGTATAAGAAAGGTTAGTGGATGCAGTGATCACTGTACTTTTACTCAGTGGAGCATGACGTTCTCTTAACACTCAATGAATAATTTTATAAGATCAATTTGTTAAAAGCCAAGTGGATGTTTTTGACCACCTGAATTTGCTGAATTAAGTGGAAATGTGATGCTGAAAATATTTGAGATCACTGACCCAAATTGGCTGAAGGGATATTCTGTATCACAGAATGTTTAGAATGCAAACCGGGCGTGTTGGCTGTGGGAAACTGATCACTGCTCAGGGACAGGCTGGGCATCTGCCAGTGACTGGTGAGAAATTTTATTGAGCATTGTTTGTTTTTTCTTGGGTTTTATTCCTCTCTCTTTTTGCTATCTCCCTTTTCTTCTTCATTATTATCTCTATTTAATTATTATTTCTATTTTCATTTCTATTTCATTTTTTTATTTAGTTCATTATTAATAACATTTATTTCAGATATTAAATTGTTCTCAAGTCAACACATGGACTTTAACTTTTTCTGATTCTTCTTCCTTTCCAATCTGGGGTGTGAGTCATGGAGAGTGAACAAGTGGTTCCATGGTACTTATTTGCCAGCTGGCATATACTATAATAAATAAATAATAGAAGGATACTTTTTTCTTGAATGTCAAATAATTATATGCTGCAAAGGGTAACTAATCAGAATTGTTACATCTTGAAATTAAGTGCAATTTGGCATAAATCCATTCTAGGTCCTCTATGTAAATTTGTTGAGCATATTACTCTCATATGGATTAAGCCAATTTGCAAAAATGCATAAAAACTTGAGGAACATCACAGTTAGTGGTACTTGTTGCTCTACTGTAGACACTCAAAACTCCTTGTATGTGTATGAAAATCTGTTTGTGCATGTATGTATAAAAGGAAAATTGGAGAATTAAGCTCTTTAAAATGGATCGTGGAATGTCAGAAAGTCGCTTTACAAAATAAACCTCTGACAACTGACAAAATGGTAAATATAGATCTATTCTTTCAAAAGCAGAGGGCTTATTCTGCAAGTCAGTAGTCCATTTCCACAATTTGAAATCATGCTCTTCCTTCAATAATTGTCTGTTTTGGAAGGGATATTCCCATATATGAGAAGATATTAATTTTATTTTATTTAGTAGAACATCTTCAGGGTGTGAACAATCATCTAGGTTGGAGCTGCAGTTCCCTTGTTACACACTATTCTATGTCTGGAAAGGAGCCATCTGGTAACACCTATCCTAAGTGTCTGCCATCTAAAAGGTGGAATCTGAAATATAAAAACAGCCTTTGGTTTAGGCAGAAGGGGTAAGTCGTGTGTGATGATATAAGTAAGACTTTATAGAGGATAGAGCATTCAAAACAATTTCATAATTAATATTTTGATGGTTTGTATGTGTTTAAATTTAAAGACAATGTATTTTTCTTCTGTTTTGGGAAATCAAAAAAAAACTGGACATAAAGTTTTGTTTGTAACCCTTGATGAATAACTTTTTTAAAATGTTTTCAAAACTTGGAGAAACCACTGGAAGAAATTTCAGCCAACCCAAAAGTTGAAAAATTCCTTAGCAGTTATTTTAGAAGTGTATGTATAAGTTGACAAAAAATCTTCTTCTTAGAGAGGCAGATATTTTAGAGGAATTAGTTTTAACTAGGAACATGATACTGCAAAAATTGCAGTCCAGACTAGGTTGGGAATTCAGATAAATGAACACAGGACATGCATAGGCCTTTTTCAGTAGGGAAGGAAGATTTAGCAGAGATAATTCTGCAAAATAAAAAAGGCATTGTCAGTGCCTACACTTCAGAAATATCAGCAAAACCTCAGATGCCCATGGTTTCTAAAAATGACCACTACTCAATATTGCCTGTATGCATACAGACCTAGAAGCATCAGTGGTATTGAACTGAAATTCATTTATTAGATGAACTTCAAGTTATGAGGATGAAAAATTTATGTATTTTAAATTCATATAGTTAGACAAAAAAGAATGGAATTTGTTTTATTACTCAAATTTTAATGATACAATTTGTAGCAAACCATAAATAGAAAAGAGAAGAAAGGAGTAGAAATTAACCCTAGAGTAGTATTTAGATTATTAAAATAATAATTTATGAATAAATGAATTAAGTTTAGCCATCTGAGCAAGCTTATATAAAATGCATGTTTTGTAACATTCAGCGGCATCTTTTTTAAACATACGTAAATGTCCTTTCTTTCCTGAAAAGCAATAAGCAAGAATAAATTTATAGAATTTATAAAGCTTCCTTCAACTACAAAACAGAAAGCACCAGAAAAAAAGAAATCTGCCTCTTAAATTTACTTTTGATTGTTTTTGTTACAGTAGTAAGCGTGAACTTCTGAGGATGTTTCCAGCAAGGAGAGATTATTTTCAGAAGTACAGAGAGTAGATTAATTCGGACCAGGTTGCTTGAGGTGAGACGGTCAGTAGACCAGTTCAAAGACATTGACAGAACTCTCCAGTCTGGAAATTTTAGAAGAATGACTTTTCATTATTTTTTTATTTTAGAAAAATTATTTGATTCTGGCACAAAAATACCATATTTTGTTTGCAAACAATAAAGTAATGTTTGACTGCAAAGCATCTCCTGGAATCATCACAGCATAACATCCAAGTGGTACAGTTATGTCTCTGTAGTTACTAAAATGTTGGTTTCTTCACAGTGCCAGTCTTTATGGTGATTACACAAAAGTTTATGGAGAGAGCCTTGAGACTGTAAAGCCCTTTCTGTTAATAAATAGAACATAATTCTGCAATGGCCAATGATCCCCTGCTTCACAATCTTTGCTTGTGATCTGGATCAGGGTTCTTTGGCATTTTGCTCCAGCTTTTGGGTGGAAATTCAGATTGGTTTCACTTGGGTTGACAGCAAATATTTATATTTAGGGCTATGTTTAATTCTTGTTTAAGAAAAAGAGAAGTTTAAGAAAACATCTTTTTATTGAACATTAAATGGACCTTAGGTATTCAAAATTGTTATTAGTTATGCCACACTTGACTTTCCTTCACAAATGATCATGAACATGACTGGATAGCTTTGACTAGATCCAGACTAATGAGGCAGACAAGATGTTTCCAGAATGTTGCTAACCCATGCATTTCTTTAGTGTTGCAAAGTTTAAAAAATGACTACAAATTCGAATTCTGAATAGGCAAGATCTACATGCAATGGCTAACTTCTGTCCTCCCAGCAAGAATTTTGAGGTGTCACACATGCAATTACCATGTAAAGGGTAGAACATCAATGACAGAAGGAGTAGCTAATGCACTGTCCTTCAGCCTAAGACACTTAGGAGTAGAAAGAACACAAGTATACATATTGTTATAAAATTTGTCTCTAATATTTAATTACTTATTCAAGCAGAAGTAAAATATTTCTTTTTTTTTTCTTATGTATAAATCCAAGCAAATGATATGTATTCAAACTGGTTTTTGTTTATTCATACTAAGCCATATTAATTTCCACTGTAATATTAGGAAGATGTGCTACAAATAAAATGTTTCCAATAAGCAATTCAAATAATGAAAATTGCCTTTCAATATATTTTGTTCTTTCTTAAAGAACAGTCACTCTGGATTATAAAATGTAATGCCTTGATAATTTTTAAAAATAATAACAACTCCATCTAATTGAAAATGAGATAGAGGATCATGTGAGATCCAGATCTACTAGATCTACTTGGGAATGAACTAAACCTTCACAGTGGGCTTGCTAGGCTGGGAACTTAAAACACTTGATTCAACCACAGGTAAAATTTAGCTTTTCTTTTGCTTTCTTTCTCACATTTATAATCTGTTCAATACCTAATATGTAGCATATAAATGTTTTAATGGTTGAGATATAAGGTACAAATAAGGTCAATCACATTTAGACTTTATATATAATTTAATATAAAGACTTCTTCATAAAGTTTTTTGTTATGTATGTTTTATCAGTTTCACAGACAATGGCAAACTTTACTTTGGGAAGTTTATTTTCCGTGAGTTTTCTCTAAAACCATCTATTAAATCACCCTACACATATTATCTTTTTTTTTTCTTTATATGCTGCAACAACATGGACAAATCTTACCTGATGCACTGAAATCAGAGAATTTTTGTTCTTCATGCATCCACTGAAACAAATATTTTTTTTTCCTGCTGGATTCAGTCTTTTTCATGACAAAGAATTGCTCAGGATTTTGATTTACAGTATATTAGTAATAATATCTAGTGGGTTTGCATATTAACATTTTTATACATAGGCAATGAGCAATGTTCTCTCAGATACTGTAAGGAAGTTCAATTAATTTCTGATCTCTCTGGTTATGATCTCTGGCCAAGATAATTTTCTTTCTGTCAGAGGAAGGTGTCTATATATATTCCAGGGCTGATTAACCTGTATGATATGTGGTATAAATAAGAAAATTTCTCTCTATCCAGCTGGTTATTAATGAAGAACAAATTCTCTTATGCTGTCAACAACACTTTGTTAGGATCAAAGTCAAGCTGGTGACTGACCATCTGTCTCTGTGCACATTTATTAGTTCATGCTTTACTGATCCATCAGATCTCACCTTGAATCAGACACAATCAAGACAATTTGGCTTAGTCAAGACTCCAAGACTTGTACTGTTGTTACAGCCAGGAGCTCTCTTGGTCCTGGTCTCAAATAGTAGTTTTTGTTACCTTGATACACTCAGTTAATTTTTATTTTGGGTATATAAAAGATTATATTTACTCAGCTTTTTAAGAAGCTGTTATCACTTTGCCATGTAAAAATTACATTTTATATTATGCAGTGAGCATTGTTTTCAAGCTGCTGACTAACAGTGTGTTATATACTATTAGACTAGTTTCACTGTGATTTCACTTCATTACAGAAAAGATTTTATTCAGCTAGCGGTTTTCGGTAATTTCTTTGAAGTATGAAATAAAAAATGGACCTTTCCTATAGAGATAAGTAGGTGCTTTATTTGCTTAAAACTGGTCTGATGGCATCAAATGCATGATAAAAGAAGTAGATGCATTGTCAGGCTCTCAGTAATGCTTACACAATGCAACATTAAAGCTGGGATTTCCTTACAGCCACCATCTTACCTGTTTTACATGAGATGATCTTTGAAAAGTTCAAAGAGCTTAAGTCAGGAAACTGGTACTATCAGCATTTATTTATCTATCACTATTATCCCAGCTAGTCAAATAAATAATTCTTCTTATTTTTATGAAATCAAAATTGAAGAGAATTATGGATAAGAGCAGTAGACAGTTTTGTGTTTCATAAGTTGAATGACAGACAGCTATAGACTCAAAATTAATGAGACTGATTTTTGCACACTCTCTGATTTGAAGCTGGGACTGCTATGCTTGGATATGAGTTTTCTCAATCAACATGCCAAGCTGACACTGATGGTTACTTGTAGCCTAAAATACTACATCTAAACTAAGCAGAATTATAATATAGTAAATATCAATTATATTTCCCCCTTCTTCCCCAAAGGTAACTTAAAGCTGGATTAAAACATATAATACAGAAACTACAGAAAAGAGGAAAGATTCAATCTCTTCAACATGCCCACAGTAGTCAAGACTGGGTTTAATGGACTTAAATTCTGTGGGAAGTATTTTCAGATAAAACATTTAAAAGCACTTTCTTATGATAAAGGTACTGAAACAATAAAATAGACTGCTTGAGTCCACTACCAAGGGTGATCTTTGAGGAAAGACTAGACAGATTTTCAGTCTAACAGAACCAGCTGGGAAAGACCATCTAAACCATCCTTCCTCTGAAAATATCAACATTTAAAACTCCACTGAGAAACAACTGTAATATCCAGATGTTGGGGAGAGGAAATGTCTCAATAATGAAGGTTTTTTCTTCCATTTTAGATAAAAGGAACAAAATGCTTTCTAACCCTCTTCTAAAGTCAGACTTCCTTTAAAAATACAGCTCTGTGTATATAGAAATCAACATCTTATTAAGCAATTAAAGTTTAAAGGACAATTAGAAGGAGGGTAAAACATTTAAAAAAGCTTTTTGTTCTAGGTCTTGATCCACTTGCCCGACAGACAAGTTAAAAAACTCATTGTACTTTTAAAGCTGATTGAGTTCTTGGTAAGATGAAAGAAGAGCAGGTAGCCCCAGGCAGTGGGAAATTTGACTCCATTTGGAGGAGCTGTTCTCTATGAGAAAAGAAGGAGGCAGCTGTTGATCATGCTTTTTCTGATCAGTAACTAGCTGAGAATTTTCATGTCAGGGCTGTTAGAATGCTACCTTTGAGCAGCCCTAAGTTCCTTCAGAAGTTTTAAGGAAAAGAAGGCAACAGAGATGAAAATAATTGGGGTTTTTTTACTGAATCTTAAAAAATCATTCAGCGTAGACTTTTTAATCTTTATTTTATCTCAAAGATCTATCAGAGGTGAGTCAAATTAGTTTTATTAGTCTCAGGCAAGACACCAACGTTTACTTTCACATTTAATCACAAACATTTTGACCTTGGGCAACCTTTCTTACATTAGATGAGAGGGTTCAGAGAGACATTACAGGAAAAGGTTGGCTCTAATAAAGACACTTCACTGCACATGGCCAGCATGAGGCACCCTGGCTGTCAACAGAATGATATGACAGTGATCAGATCAAAAGCGTAATCTGGTTAATGAGGCGTATCACAGGAACTTGCCGAGAAACTAAGTGTGTGAGTGATATAGGTATTTTGTCATGGATTAATAGAATATTAATCAAGGCAAGGTTCATTTTCATATCCTGGTGACAGAAGGATTAGGCAGCATGGGAGTGTTAAAGATTTAAGTACCTTTGAGGATGCTGGGTCTATGTTCCTTACTTTTGTTTCAATGAAAATGAATAAATCCAAATATCCTGCAGTCAAGGCTTATGATTTTAATGGCTTCCTCATCCATCTTATGGAACTTAGTTAAAGAGCATCACAAATCCTGTCAAAATTTTCAAAGGAACACCTGCACTACGTAATTCTAAGTCAGTTTTCTTCTGTCTTCACATTTTAACCTCTTCAAGGATGGGCCATTGAATACTTTGTTATGTTTTTGAAACAGTAATGTAGAATTGCTAAATCTTCATCAACAATAATGAGCTCACAGTCTGCTTTTCTGTGGTAGCTGAAGCATGTAAAGATAATAATGGTAACTGGTTTGAAAAGTTGCAAAAATAACTTTGATAAGAAAGGTATTTCTTTAACAAAATAAAGTATAGTTTAAATATATTAAAGTTATTGTTGCTCATAGGAACTTTCCAGATAATTTTTAAAAGTCATATGGAATTTTTTTGCTACTTTAATTATTTTGTTTTCCAGCTATTCATTCCATTTAGTGGTACACCAGAAATCTATAATTAAACAATACATGCAGTCACATAGACTGGTTTGTTGTTTTGGGGTTTTTTACTGATAAACATAGTGAAGTTGAAATTCCAGGAACAGTGGGAATTCTAACAGTGAGCAGAAATGTATTCACTAAATATACTAGAATGTTGAATGCAATTAAAATACATTCAAGTCAAGCTGTTAGAATTTCTAAGGCTATTTTTGTTTACTGAGATGGGGGACTGGATTCTTTTAACATACTGAAGATCACCTCACAAGCAGTTGGCACTAAAGTCCTTGTTCTAAAGTTAGGACAGGCAAGTAGCATAAAATTTGCAAGCAGCATAAAATTTGCAAGCAGCATCAAGAAAATGGCAAAGTTAGTGTCATCCATTACATCCAGAAACGGATATAGGCTATTGGAGGCGCCCAGTAAAAGAAAGTGTATTTCATTATTCATAGAAAGTCTACCTACTGCGTGATAAATTCCTATTGCATTTGAAATATATGTATGAGGAAAAGGACACCCTTATATCACTAATTTTTTTTTGCTTTTCTGTGCTTTTTTCAACTTAGCAAGAACACTAGGCCAAGGCAAATTCCCATCAGGTTACTCTCTTGGAGTTATTGTTTGCTCGTTTTCTCTATTTTAAAAGCTATATATTTAAAAATGTAACTTACAGCAAATCTAACACAAACTTTTAGGTCAGTGGTATGCTTTGTAACTTTAACCATGTATTCATATTTATTCTTTTTCCCCATGTCTCTATTTTGCCATGCTTCTGCAGATCTTTTCCCGTTCACTCTCCCTCTTGATTCAGCTCCCTAAATCAAGATTCAGCCTCACTTTCTGTTGTAAATATCTGCTGGGTGATTTACTTGCACTCAATGCTGGAGCTACAAATTAAGAACATGCCTCGTGTATGCAGGTAAAAATGTCAGATTCATTCACTTTTTCAGCTAAGGTTCAACATCTGATAAGATTAGACAAAGATTCTGGGAGCATTGTATAGATGTCTGAAAACACAGACTTAGAATCAGGAATTATCCTCCAGCTGTCTTTGCCTACATTTTGAGCCATTTTACTATGTTCCTGTTTCTTTCTGAATACATTTTGTGGTTAATAAATAAAGAAATTTCTTTTAAACAACTCTGGTAATGAATTATTGGCAAATGAAATGTTTGCAGGATGGCAGTCATGGCAAAATACACAATCAGATGGACTTGCTTGTAACTGCTTAAGACATAGTATAAGGAAATTAAATGTCATCATATTGTGGACTATATAAGTTGGTGAAAATGGAACTACACTATCAAATACGGTGATTTCCAAGGATAGAAAAACATTCCCACATATCCTATTTAAACTATTAAAGAACTTTTTTCGAGTTGAAAGTAGTTTCTTTTAAATTAATACAAAATCCAATAAAACTGAAACTAAAGGCAAAAAAAACCCTATTTTTGAAGAAAAATATTTTTGAAGATGTTGCATAATCATCAAATTTAATTTAATTTTTCCACTTCATATGAAGCTTTTTTCCAGAATACTCCTTTTCATATATTAGAATTTCTATCCTAAATAATTGCTCACAGTAATTTTTGAAGACACTCAGAGCATGTTTTGTGGGACTTCTGAGAAGTGTTTGAGCTGAGTAACCAATGTTTGACATTGATCAGGTTTCCAAGCAGCTGGCTAGATCCAGCTAACCTGAATTCACTTAACAATATTGGTAGGCTTTGTGTTGCCAGCTGGTTAGATATCAACAATATTTTCCAGGTTAATTCAATTTAATCTCATTAATATTGTTACCTCCTTTTAAAAATACCTTTTGCCACCATCATTTGTTATATCAATTATAGCACTTTTAGGGCTGCTCTGTATTCCTTACTTGTATTCCCAGGGATGGATTCTTTTTTATTTTATTTCTTTGGCTTGAATAGCTCTAGATGAAGAACTAAATTATAGTTTTTATATCTTGTTAAGAAATAGTTATGCTGCCTTGTGACTAAACCAAGTAGACCTTTGTAGCAGCTTAACGATAAAACTGAGAGATCAAGAAGCAGTTTGAAAGTAAAAGCTCATGCATGGTCATCTATAAAAGTATGAAATAAATTCCCAGAATAGTGTCAGTTGTAATATGAATACATTTGAAGGATAAACTGACATAAAGATAATAGCACCTGTCCCAGAAGGCAGATTTAACAATTATCGCTGAAATGTAAAAAAAATTGAAAAAGCAAACAAATTTAGAAGAAAATGGCCTAGAACTATGTATGGTTTTGTAATGTTATTTATTATTCTCCTCTGTTTTATTTTGCAGCTTATTTTTTGGTCATTCACTATTGCTGCTGTGAGCCAGTAAGTAAAAGATATATCCAAGCATCTCTGACATTTTACCCAACTTATTTGCCTTTTTTTCCAAGCTTGGACTTCTCTCTTTTATTTTTAGGCAAAGAATACTGCCTCTTCTGCCATGTTTTTCTGTAACAGATTTCTGATGTCAGTGTTGCTCAGATGCCTCTCCAGGATCCATGTTCAATCTAATCCAGTGACTGACAGACTCTCATGCATATCCTGCAGCTGCATATACTTATCTCACCCTAAATTCTGGGAGTTATAAAGAAAATAGGATAGCTCTGCCAGTCACACAGAGGGCTTGTTTGGTTTTGATCAAGTGCAGAATAAGTAAGGCAACAGCACTGAATAATGTGAGAAAAATAAATATCAATGAGGTGACGTGCTAGATGGCCCTAGGGCCCATAAGAAAGGGCCATTACAGAATTAATGTGATTTAAAGCTGAATTTCCTAACTAATCATCTGGAATTCATTCTCCCAAATCCTCAGGTTAGTTTCAGGTGTAACAAGAAAATACAGTGGCAATTAAAAGGGACAGATAGAGAATTGCTTATGGAGAAGGAGGAAGGATCCAAAACACATTATTATTTGTATGAATCACAGAGAGTTAGTATGGATTTCTATGTAAACTTATCAGAATTTTTTATTGGGGAAGGTCTGCAGAGGAAACACGTCTCCCTGCTGTTCACATCTCTGACACAGAGAAACCAAACTAATCATACAAATTACCCTGACTAGTGCTCTGACTTTTTTCTCTGTGACTACATACAAGGCAGAATAGCAAGGTTCAACATCAGCTGTCAGAAAATGTCCTGGGATATGTTGCTTAAGTGCCAAAAGGAAAATGTTGTATATGTTATTGCTGATGACTGTTGCCATTGCAGAATGTCCATACTGACTGCAGCAGCTTCTGCCAGTTGAAAGGTACAATGCATCCTTGAAAAGGACAAAAATCCACTAGAAAAGAAGTAGGTGGAATATTTTATCAAAAAGACTTGACCATGATTTTTGAAGATATTCTCATTAAGATGTCTTCCCAGTCAATAGAAGTCCTACAGTTATTTTTTGGCATATTTTAAGTGTCTATCTTTGGATTCAGGGAGAAAAAAAGTTATAGGTATATTATTTCTGGAAGGCACACAGAGTTAAATTCTTCAAAAAGAGGAACTAAGGCTGTCTTCACAGGCAGTTGTATTCCCTATTGTTAAACAAAATTCAATATACTTTTCTGAAGAAATGTGACTCTGGGTCTTTGTGGGTAACATTCTGGGGCACAGATTTGGCTGAATTTGTGGAAACAGTGAATATGGCACTAGGCACACTTTGCCTTGATATTGGTAATGAAGGACACTTTTAAGAATGTAGGTGTTGATAATAACAAAAAACAACTTTTCAGTTTGTTGTTGCTACCGACCAATATCTTTATGTTCTGTCTGTTCAGCATTAACCGCAGGATGGTGGTTGCCCTGAGCCTTACATTTGGTCTCAATTCTACTGTGCCTCTAAGATGCCACTTGCATTTTGGGGTTTGCTACCAATTGCTGAGCAAAAACAAATGAGATTTTGTCCTTCACAACCTAGAAGAGTCTTAGGTCGTGAACAGTGTTTCTTCACCTTTCTGACAATTTGATTTCACTGCCTCAGTGATAGTTTTTTTATGTGTTTGGAGAGTTTCTTGCCCAGTGAAGGAAAAGAGAGTATACTCACAGTGCCCAAGCACGGAGGGAAACTTGGTAGTCATACTGCCCAGTTCGCTGTTAATGACGTCAGCTTTTATGACTGGCAGAAAGGAGTCTAGGATGGGTGGAAATTACAGGAGGAAGAGAATAAAACTCCAGTAATTTATCAGTAGAGATGTCTGCTTATTTGGCTATAGACAGTATAATTTTGAGCACCCTGAACGTTTGTGATGGACTACAGACATATCGGAAATCTGGTCTGACAGATTAGCTGCAGTCAGAGCCAGGCCTATGCTTCCTAGTGCTGTCATTTATCGTCATTTCCTTCTTGGCAGGAATTCCTCCATTTCCTCCTCTCTTTTTTCAATGGAAAAGACCAGATATTATTTTTGTGGTAATATCACATTGTGCTAACTTTATATTTTGTATTACCTCATGGTAATACTATGTTACATTATTATATGACACAGTAACATCCAGAACAACAATAATAAATTGTCCGGAATTTAAACAATTTGCTGAAATAACCTGACTTTTTTTCAGTTGATTCTGATTTATATTCACTTTGTATTTCCAAGAAGTGAAGTATTTTGGATGTCAAAATTTTAGAATCTCCATAGAATGCTTGTGGCAGGGGCTGGTATGGTGGGGTAAAGAACCTCATACAGCGGGAAGGGAACTGGTAAGATCTGTCCTTGACCCTGGGCTTTAAAATTTTAGCATTTATATAAATCTAAATCACTTGGAACACAGCACTGGCTTATAAGAAACTCAGAGGACAATGAAAGAGACTCTTGGGCAATGTATTGTAGATTAATATATTTGTCATAGTAAGGATGAGGTGTTTGTGTATTATAGTTGCAATTGTCCTTCTTTAAGGAAATTGCTTTGAAGGAGTAATTTAATTATATTTTACAGTCATCCATTATGGATGTGGAAAGAATAGTTATAGTCTTTAAGTACTGTATTTCATGAAAATGCAGATGACTCTTGTATTGTTGTGAATCAGCTTGTCTCTATCAATAGCTCACATGGAAAAAATAAAAAAGAAACAAGAAGATAAATATTATGGCCTTATATACAGCTCAGGAGTTTAATTTCTAATTGATTTTTGCATGATTTTTGTATCCATTGTAATGAGAGTATTGAAGTGTAATTTTGTATATTTGTTTTGTCTTTTCTCTCATAGTTTTCAAAAAATTTAGAAGAAGCAGCAACTCAGTGAGGGGTAGCACTTTCTGGGACTTTTTCCTGTAGTCTGTTCACATAGATATTATGTTAAGTACAATGACATTTGGGTTTGTGATATACTGTCTAAACTCTCGGCTGTTCTGAAGAACTGGTTCTCTTTCTGATCCCTGTCTTGCACAATAATTTTCAGTTTGGTGAAATTCCATGCAGGAGGAACAGACTGATGCCTTAATCTGCATCATGCTCTTTACAAATTATCTGATCCAGTTTCTGTTGAAATGAATAGAAATATTTCAAAGGTAATTAGATCCATGGTATGTTTTCTGGAATTTTCCTGTAGCTTTGCTGATGCCATCAGATCTGATAGCACATCCTCTTCCTCTATAATAGATAACAGAGAAAAGTATTTCTTCCATTCTCATTGGAACTTATTGGAGTCATATCTGCATTGCTGAATAAGGATCTCTGTGAACTTTGAGTGAACTGTAATGAAAATTATTTGCATGACTTGGATTTCTTAGTATTTTTCAGTGAGGAAAAATTAAACAGATTTTGACCTGCTATCAAAATACACTCTGACGCTCTGTACATCAGTAATCTCTTTTATTATTGCTTTAAAATGATAGATTAATATTTTTCCTTGATAATATGTACCATAATTTTAATAATGTTTCCTGTTAATTTTAATAACCTCATGCAAAATACATGTAGGCTGGGATTTTGAAGGCTGATCTTTGGTTTGAAACCTGAAAATTCCACAGTTCTCTCCCAAACATAAAAGTTCAACGCTTTCTTTCCTTTCACTTTTTCCCACCTCCTCACCCCATACTCCCAATCTCTAATTGTCTGCCAACATAAGAGGGTAACTTTAACCACTGAGATTCAAAGAACCACCAAACAACTAAACCTCCTCATTTAGAATTGATCTCATTGTCCTGGTTTCATCTGGAATAGAGTTAATTTTCTTTCTAGTACCTGTCTGAGTGCTGTGTTTTGCTTTAGCATTATAATAAGGTTGATAACACGCTGATTTTTTAGCTATTGCTGATTAGCGCTAAGTCAAGGACCTTTTCCCTTCCCATGTAGTCCTGACAGTGAGGAGGCTGTGAGCGCACAAGAAACCAGGATGGCTGAACCAAAATGACCAAAGGGATATTCCATACCATATATTGTCATGCTGAGTAAAAGAAATGGGCTAGGAGGTGGGCAATGGTGGCCCACTGCTCAGGAACCAGCTGGGCATTAATCAGCAACTAGTAAGCAACTGCATGGTGCATTATTTGTTTTTTAAATTTTTTAAATTATTGCTATTATTGCCTCTTCCTTTTCTGTCCTATTAAAATGTCTTTAGCTCAATCCAGAAATTTTGTTTCTTTTGCCTATTCTCTCCCCCACCCCAATGGGTTACAGTGAGCAAATGGCTGTGTGATATTTGGTGGTCTAAACCAAAAGACCTCTTTCCCTAGTCCCCATAATTTTACTAGTGCACAGCTAGCACAAGTAAAAGCACACATTCTCAAACCATCTGAATAGGAGACATGACAGGAAGCGAGCTTGAAAACCTCACTAATCATTGCCAACTGTCCTACAGATTAGTGGATTTCAGCCTGTGATCCACAGACTCCAGGGAAATACCCATTCTTTGAAATAACTTGCAAAATTGACTGAGAGGAATAATTTAATGTGTGCTACATGGAAGTCTGCATAAGATGAACTTTCAAAATCAAACTCACCAACATTACAAATTTCCTTCAGAACCATGAATCACAGAAAGGTTGAAAATTGCTCTATACATAATAGATCATAAATAATAGTTTATGTGTTGAAGACTATGAAAGGTATATTCAGTGAGGAGCTTTTTTCCCCTTACTTTCATACAGTATTAATTTCAGTTCAGGTGATAACAGAGTTGTAGTGAGAGTTACTACTTATGTAGGATTTCAGTGGGTAGTCTTTCAGTATCTGTTCCTTGACTTTAACTTTTCAGTCCTGCTTATCGTGCAGAACAGATCCTAAATTGAAACTCTTTAAACCTGAATTGCAGCATACAGTGTACCGTTTGGAAGGTGCAGCAATACATTTAGTAGTAGGCAGCAGGTGTTGTTAAAAATGTGGTTTTTACTATTGAAGCCTGAAAATAAATCCTGATGTACACGGTTGACAGCTGATGATTACTTCTGGGAAACCACAGAGATTCAGGAATTTTGCTAATTTTGGCAAGCAGCTCATAGAAGGTAATTTATCTAAAAATTCTACCTCTTTTTGTTCATCAATATCCCAATTCCCTAAGATCGTTCTTTAACAAAAATGCTCAACTGTTTGCTAAATGCACCCAAGAAATTAAACAATTAAGATCTTATCCAAAGCCTTCTGTAGTTCATAAAAATAATTCAATTACTTTATTATGTCTTGAATATATTGCAATTGTCGACATAATGATCTCTGTATAGTCTTATTTTAAGTCAGCCAGTCTCTTGGTACACATCCATTTTTTTCATATAGTGGAGGAATAAATTCAGACTCTTCACAAATAATTTTGCCTGTAATTATTTATCACTAAGATAAAATTGAACATTTTTACCCCCATTGGGGTGCTAAGCAGTCACAATTTTATCTACACCTAGAAATCACATGGTACATCATTGCTCTCTGACTGAAGGGGCATAAAAGTCCAAAGGTTCATATTTGCAAATTCAAATTTAACATCTGTGGCTGTTCTTTATAACACTCTTAACATTTGCTGTGTCTGAAAGTCCAGTAAATTTAAATCAAAAAGAGGGAGCAAAAGGAAAACAATCTGAACCCAAGGGGATAGGAAATATTTTTCAACCTGTATCAACATGATTGGCTTACCTTTAAAAAACACTTTCTTTCTGGCAGTTCCACTGCTGTTCGTAATCATACAGTTATAGAATGGTTAAGGTTGAAAAAGACCTCCAAGTTCACCAAGCCCAGGACCACATTTTTCACCATTAAACCCTGTCCGTAACTGCCATAACCACACAACTTTTGAATGCTTCCAGGGATTGTTATACCACCATTTCCCTGGAGAGACAGTTCCAATACCCAACCACCCATTCAGTGAAGAAATGTTTTCCTAATATCCAATGTGAACCTCCCCTAGTGCAACTTGAAACCATCTCCTTTTGTCCTGTCATTTGTTACTTGGGAAAACTGACCCCCTACTTCCTTTTAGGTTGTTGTAGACAGTGATAAGGTCCCCCTTGAATCTCTTTTGCTCCAGGCTAAGCAAGTAAGCAGCTCCATCTGCTGCTCCTCATAAGAATTGGGCTCCAGACATTTCATCAGCTTCGGTGCCATTTCTCTGGCCACACTCTTGCACTTAAATGTCCTTCTTGTAATGAGGGACCCGGAGCTGAACACTGGATTTGAGAGGCAGCCTCACCAGTAACAAGTACAGGGGGATGACCGCAGCCTCTGCTGGCCACACGATTTCTCTTACAAGCCAGGATGCCATTTGCCATCTTGGTGTCCTGGGCACATACTGACCTGTGTTCAGCCCTTTCTGCAGGGCCATTTTCTAGTCACTCTTCCCCCAGCACAGGATTGTTGTGACAGAAGTGTAGGACCAGCACCAGGCCTTGTTGGACCTCATGCCTTTGGCCTTGACCTTTTGACCCAGTCTCTCCAAATCCCTCCTACGCTCTAAGAGATCAGCAGCGTAGTGTTTGCTGTCCATGAACTTACTGAGGCTACACTCTATCCACTCACCCAGGTTATCACTTAAGACATTAAACAGGACTGACCTCAATACTGAGGTAGGTGATTTTGAAACTCTCCTTATATATCTGACTCTATAGTGGTAGCTGGAATGGTGGCGATCTGCTCCCATCCCTGAAGCTGTTGTACACCAGTTGGTAGAGGATGAGAGATCTAGGAGAGAGTCTCAGTAGGATTTGCTGCAGCTGTACTAAAGGGAATGATAAATTAAGTAATTTTTTTCTGTGCACTGTACTAAAATATTGGCTAATAGTAAAACGGAACTGTAGATTTGTCAGCTGGACTGCACTTACTCAAATCAGCATCATACGTTAAAGAGTGTGTCTGATTTCATTTGGCATGTTGTTGTCAGTGACTTCAACTTTGTCCAAGCATGAGAAGGCCTGTGTTGCCCTTCAGGGTTTGTTTTTTTCAGGTTTAAAGCAAGGTAATACATTTAATGCATTTCATTTCAGCACTTTTTGTTAAGCTTTTCTAATTCTTATGTTTCTATGAATAAATAAAGAGGAAATTATAGGATTTAGGTGTTCTGATAGGCAGAATTTCTCTAGGATAGTGTTATTTTGCAGACTCATTTTCTATAATGGAATGTTTCTCCTCCCCCCATTATCTGTTAAACAAATCTTTATAAATTGGGTACAAATTTACAACTCAAGCTTATACTCCTATGAAGTGTTAAATTGCTGCAAAATCAGGTAATATGTGCTAAATACATATATTCATCTTGCATAAAATATAAGCTTATAGCATGTACTTATCTAAAACATAGTTTCTAAAATACTATATTTACTTAAAGAGGCGAAATAGCTTTTTTGTGCAGATGTTTCATATGTTGATTCTAAAATTAATTGTTGAAATAATGGTAAACATTCAACCTTAGCCACACTGTGGACTTTGTCTGTGGTGTTCTGTGTGTTATTTTTATTGGAAATTACAGAAAGAATTATTTTTCTCTTTAGAAATCACTTTACTAAGACTTAGTTTTCACTGTAAAAAAATGAATTAGTGAAATGTGAATTCAAAGGATATTGCCCTGGTTTTGAAATATCCCAACCTGGCCTAATCAGTAGGAATCTCATGAGCAGCTTCATTCAAGTCTATGTAAATACTAATTGTGAAGTCTTTGTTCTGTATATGGTGTATTCTCTTTCACTCAGAGTACCAAACATAGGAGTCCAAAATTAATTTTCTTTTCTCAGACAACAATATTAATGTTTCAATCAAATGCCTTTTTTTGATTAGTCGTTTCTAACTTTGCAAAAGGAATTATGTGTGTGCTCATGAGGGAACGAGACTCTAGGCACAGAGAACTCCCCACAGTTTTTTGGTTTTGACAGACTTTAATGTGACGGTTGTATGAGTTGTTGTGAAGAGCTTGGTGTGTTCTGCTGTGTGCTTAGCTCTCACAGAAAAGCCTGAGATTTTCTCCTCCAAGTGACTGCAGTGTGGTAATAGCAGGGCACTCTTGGAAGTGATGTTCAGGAAATGACTGTCTCACCTTGTGAAAATCGAGTGATTTTTAGAGATTCTGCATCAGATGTTTGGAAATTAAGGCTTTAGTCTTTTCAGCTTTAATCATTGATAGTGTTATGCCAAATTTTTCCACAGCAGAAAGAGTTACTGACTTGGGAAGTTTATTAATATCTGTGTTTATCCATGGTAATAGCTCTGTTACTTGCTATAATATCATAATTCAAGAATGGAAGGCATAAATATTTTCAGTGCAGCCTATTGATTTAAATCTTTTTGTGGGCTTCTGGGAAAACCCAGAGAAACAGCAGTTCCCCTTTATTTCTTCCTTTATTATTCATTATCTTATGGGATAATTTGGTGATACATGAAATATTATTTTCTAAAGTGATTCTCAGAAGTCATGGTAATAATTATTTTTACAAATAGGTGCAAAACAGCAATAAAAGGGAAAATAGAAGAATATCTAAATTGGGATTTGCTTTTGGTGACAGAGAAGAGCAGCATAAAAATTGATTTTAAAAAAGGTAACGAGATTTAGAAACAATGAAGATGTAACTAAATACATTTGTAGATAAGTTGCAGTAAGACAATTTGGAAAGACAAGACAGTGAGCTGTACACAGTGACCAGAGGTAAGTTTTAAACTGGTATATCTATTTTGATTTAAGTTGTCTTGTTACCTGATCTCAGCCCAATCTTTGTTCATGTAGAGTAGCTTCCACAGGGCTGCAATGTCCTCTTCTTTTAAAATAACCTGTAAATTTTCCTAAGAGAAATATTACTTCCTAAAGTGTTAAAGACATGCAAAGACGTTAAAGCAGGTCATAAGTAAAGAGAAACAGAAAGCTTTATATCTGAAACAGAAAGATTTGTACCAAATTGTGCCAAGGTTGGTAGGGAATAAACACAGAGCTGCCTACTGCTGTTGGAAGTCAATAATGACTCAGAAGAAGAAGAGAAAGTCATCACAAAACTGAACAGATTGAGAACCATAAAGATGGAAATTTAAAATACATTTTTTTTGGTATGAGAAATGCAGGAAATTTTAGCAGGGCTCCAATGCTACATTCTGATCAAGAAAACAGCAAAGATAGTCAAAATATGGGTACTGAGTCATTTAGTCCCCCCTAAAAAAAAGAATTTCTTCTCAGGAAAGGGAATGAAATCTTCCCATTTAAATGAGGATCAACTGGGCAAGCTTTGGTCCATATTCCTGCACTTCATGTCATCCCATTTGCTTTCCTTGTTTTCATGTCATATCATTTTTTTTTTTTAATTTAATTTCTTTAGTTCCATCTCTGTCTGTCTGCTTACCTTTCTTTTCTGATTTTAGGGATTTCAATGGGAATAATTTTGGCAAGTTTTGGTCTATTTCTCTACACCCATTTTCATCTCAATATAATTTGTTGCAGTCATTCAATTTCAAATTTTCTGGGTTTTTCAATTTCCTTTTTGATTGACCATATCTCGTTTCTAGAGTGTTTGTTCGACTTGGTCCTCCAAACTCAAGATTCATTCTCTTTCCTGAAAGGAAGAAGAAGAAATTAGAGTGGAAGATAAGATATAGGATAGTATATTTTCACAATGATACAGGTGTCATACCTTGTAAACTTACAGGAATGAGAGCTGTAAATGAAGAAAGCAGGTGTACGTGGATCACACTTCTCTTTTTAGACCTGAGAATATTAAGATTGAACTTCAGTGAAAATAGTCAAGAGTAGTACTTGAAAAAAGTTCATTCTGGTAGAATGTGTTTTCATAATTTTCCATAAAAGATTAAATAACCTCTTCAAGCTGTTTTCCATGACCTTAAGTAGTCAGAACTTTTCTACTTTTACTTGTAATTTCCAATTTTGTGTTTTATAATTCATTCATTCCTATCTTCCATGATCTAAATCCATACATCAAGCAATTTATTATTTTAATGATGCTTCTTATCAAAGACATATTTGGTATTAATTTCTAATTGTGGTAAATATTGTTAAATTTTCACAAGATCAAGAAATATATAAAAAAATATAAATTGATTTACAAATTCTGAGTAATTTTAAGTATTCACTTTGAGTTTAAGCAACACTTAAAAAGGGATCTGTTCTTCCATTTTTCTCAACTCTTTAGAGATGCAAAAAAAAATTTTCCTGATACTACATAACACATTTTTTTCCTAAAATGAAAAAAAAAAAAATCTGGTCAGTTAAATCTGGTAACTTTAAATATAGGGGTTTCTTTCAATTTTTGCTACTCATAATCTGTGTAAACAAGTTTTATAAGAATTTTTGTTTTGTAAATAAACTCAATCCCCTTGAGTTGATTTTATACTTTCCCCAGTGGAACGAGAGTGATGTGGAAGGGAAAAGGAAGGAGAAGAAGAAGGAGAAGGAAATAGAAAAAATATAGTTCAAAGTCTTTGTTTCTTGTAACTGTAAGAGAGAAAATGCTATATTTACTGGTTCACTAGTTTGTTCAATTGCAGAAATTTTTATGTTCCTTCATTTTAACTTTCTTAAGTGCTCTGTAATAAATTATATCAGAACGGCCACTTTTGTGTTCACATGTTCTTCTCATTCTGTGGCACTTTAAAATTCTCTGTCTTTCGTAGTTTATCTAAAATGACTTTCTGAGCTCTCCTTGTTATCAAACTAAAATTTTTTGGAAACACTCATTGATAACAAAAAATTAATTGTGAAACAGCAGGAAATAAAGAAGTGTCATTTAACACTAACTTTTTTTTTGTTCAGCCAGAATAGCACAAATAAATGTGCTTTCAAATATTTCAGGAAAGAAACAAAGTTGAAAAAGGACATTTTCTGGAGTACTTTACATTTTGTAAATGCAAATCAACTTTGAAAATATTAAGTATATTTCTTTCTTTCTGCATACACAATATTTCCTAGGAGCATGTTCTTCCAACCCCTATCTTGAAAAAAAAAACAACCCAATTCTGACAACTTTATGCAAATATAGCCTAATTTAGTATGAAATATCTGGCTTGTAGCCTAATACAGTGTGCAGCAAAATGGTTATCAAGTTGAATTATCATTTTTCAGACCTCAAGGTTAAAAAGAAATATTTCCTCTGACCATACTTCATGTTTTGAATCTGCATGAATATAAAATACATTGCAGTGCTACTGCATGCATCCATGACTTTCCCATCCCTAAAGTTTAATTCTTTTTATCGACACTGATACATTCTGCATTTAGGTGGTAATCTGCTCCTGGTGGATAGCCCACTCCTTACAACCTATATAAAAATACCTTGGATGATGCTACTTTGAAAGATTATTTTATTTAGTTTTTTTCTCTTGTGCATAATTTTGTTTGGATATTCAATTAAGAATGTACATGAAAGAAATGCTTCTTGTAATTATGGAAATCAATTATTTGAGCACATAAAGAGCCATAAGGATATTAGTGGATCCATTGACATCAAACAAAAGTGAATTTCTCATAAGACCCTTGTCTGTGCTAAGGATGTGATCAAGGAATAGTCAAAGTGCTGATGACTCTTCAAGAAAATGCATAAGTAAAATTTATCTACAAAGAATGGATTTTTATCCATTAAACTTATTCTAAAATTTCCTTTTTTCAGGTACCTGGTACCTTTCTTCAGGTACCAGTTCAGAGTAAATGAAATGGAAACATTATCTATTTGCTGCCCATCTCTCCTGTATGTATAAATCTGGAATATTATTTTAATCTATTAACTGGCAATCTGAATTAACTATCAGAATATGATCCAAATACTTTCAGGAGGTTTAGACACAGTAGATACCTTCACAAAAGTATAGCAGTTGGCTTTTTTGCAGAAGAAAAGTGCTTGTGATTGAAAATATTATTGCCCTTAGATGTTTATTTTAAATGAAATTTTGAGAAGCTAAGAAGTTTCAAAATTATTTGCTTTATTTACAGATCTCAGTTTCAATTAACTTTTGAAATGTCTTTCTAAACTCCAGTCTGAGAAATGTTGTTTATTTCAAATTTCTTTATGGGGAATGTGGACGCCTGACTTTCTAGTAAGCATTGTTCCATCATGACTGACAGCACAAAGGGGAGCAATAGAGATAGTCTTTGAAAAAGATTTGAGACAAAAGCAATGTCAGGGTACAGCTGGGTAACTGATATCTGGGGACTGAATAGACAAGTTAATAGATAAGTTTTCCTTGATCACTTGGAATCATGGGTTAATGTCCTTTTTTAAAAATACATATCATTGTTTCAAATATAATGACAATTACATGCTTTTGGAGCTCTTACTATGTATTTAGAAAGCATTTCTGAGCATCTCTGTGATTTTTTAAAATATATTACATTCCAGAGGACATTTTAGTGTAATGTCTTTTGCTGCAAGACATACCACATATGCTATTGTAAGATAAGGGAAACAAAATTCATTAACATCTAAATTATGTCTATATTTTCATGCTAATTATGTTTAATTAATTTATGAATATTTTATCATAAATCATCCAGTAATTTTAATAAAATGGCTTTTAATATTTTATTAATATGTATATATAAATACTCTCAAATGTGGTTTTAAAAAAATATAATTTAGGTGTCAAATAATTTCTATGGTATGCTAAGATGGACTACAGATGTTCACAGAAATATTAACTGCATTATCTAATTTTTTGTTTGTTACCTTTCCTGGGTCTTTTAGGCTTTGTCATTTTTGAAATTTTTTTTTTTTAAAGGATTTTACATATGTTTTGCTGTTTTTCCATGGTAAACAAATTGGTTTTGGACAGCAAGGTCACATTATAGAAGATGGTCAGAATTAATAGAGGGAAAAATCAATGGACATTAGGGCAGGTTTCTGATAACCACTTGCAAAAAGGCAATATTATCAATATTTCTTAATATTTGCTGAAAAAGCAGAGGCTGGAGCAGAGGACTTTTCCACAAGTTATCAGCTTTTAGTTCCTTCTTTTATTCAAATTCTTCTGCTCCCAGATTCTTTTGCTCAGAGATATACCTCTTGCTGCTTGCATTTATGTGTTTTTTTAAAGTGTTCAATCCATTAGGTAAAAATTGTGTTTCCCAAACATCTGTGATAAAAAACACCAATCCAGACCAAAACACCCTTTTTTCTCTACGTACCTGTTTTTTAACGGAAGAGCAGAAGATGCTAACTACATGGACTTAAATTAAATGCATCCAAAAGTAATTTTTGGTTTTAAAGGAAATATCCATACTTTTAAATGTGTGATTCTCTTAGTTGATGCTGGAATGACCAGCCACATGCATATCACCTAAAGATAACCTTTACATCCTTTGAAAGAATGGTCTAAATTATCTGGGATATCTGGGCATATGCGGCAGCAAGAGACTCAAGACTTCTCTGACTGAGCATAGTATGCAATTATTATTTTTCTTAAAATAAACATCCTTTCATGCACAGAGGAAACCTATTATCCTATTGTGACCACACAGACAAAGGTGTCTAATTATACTTTTCCTTCTTTCTTTTCCTTTCCTATTTTCAATTATACTTTTGTTTTCTAATTACAGTACAGGGCTCACTTTCATTTTTTAAGCAATCCAATCAGGATTTGTGCTGAACACCGGGTTGATAATGCAGAGGTGTTTTTGCTATTGCTGAGAAGGGCTTACACAGAGCCAAGGTCTTTTCAGCTTTTTGTACTTCTACACTCGTGAGAGGGCTGGGGATCCATGGGAAGTTGGGAGGAGACACAGCCAGGAGCAAAGGAATTTTTCAGACCATATGACATCATACTCACTGTATAAAGATGGGGAAAAGAAAGAAAAAGTGAAAACATTTGGAATGATGCTTTTTGTCTTCCCAAATAACTGTTACATCTGATGAGACCGTGCTGTCCTGGAGAAGGCTGAACATCTGCCTGCCCTTGGGAAAGAGTGATTTAATTCCTTGTTTTGCTTTACTTGGATGCATGACTTCTGATTTCTCTTAAATGTCTTCATCTCAACCCGTGGGTTTTCTGGCATTTAGTCTTCTGATTGTCTCCTCAGTTCCAATGATGAGGGAGTGAAAGACTGGCTGTATGATACTTAGTTGCTGGCTGGAGTTAAGCCATGACAATATATCACACATTCCTTATAAAAACCTTTATTATTGCTCTATTTTAAATCAAGTGATTTCTCTTACCTATGCTAGATTAGCAATTGGAAGATTCTAAATTATTTAATAAATGCAAATAGTCCAATTCATTCTGAGGAAACCTTATTATTGTGAATAGCTGCTCAGTCAAAGAGATGCTTGAATAAGTTTTCCATTTGTGTGTGTGCTGGGGGAACTGATGGGAATATAATAATTTCAGTGATTTTAACAGCAAAATACCAGAAAAAAAAGTTTCAATTTGGTACTATTGAAATGCTAATTTCTTGGTAATAGAAGAGTATAAGTATAGGTTTAGATGCTACATACTCCTCTAAGAGTAGGAAAGATTGAGTAAGAAAGTAGGAAAGGCAAGTAGCAAGGGCCTTTTCAGTTTTGCCCATAGAATTTTTCTCATCAGCAATTCAAATCTGATATATTTTGGAGGAGAGATATGAAGACCAAACCCCACTGTGACATGTCTCTGCAGGGCAAGTTATTACCAGTTCACTGACAATTGTTTCAACTAGCTTTTTGATGGAGGGAAGAAATAACAATTTTTCATAGTAGTTCTTTGGTATTGATAAATCACTTTCAGGTTCTTGCCTCTAGCAGAAACAATACACCTCTGCCCTTCAAAATTATAACTACTATTCCACAGCAATCTTCCTTGTGTCTGGTGCTTTTTTCAAACTATTTACATTATCTGGATGACATAATTTTCCATGTTCATGCTGTGAGACCACTGTTATACTCCTGATTTATTATATTCCAAAGTTTATGCCTGCTAAATTGTTTTACAGACTTATGTTTAATAAACCTAAAAGAAACACACAAAGACAGAGAGTACAGATTTTCATTTCCAAAAAGAAATATTTCTGGTTTTGGCTGAATGAACATTTTATTTCAGTTATCCATTTCTTGAGGGAGCTTGAAGTGTTCATCTGGCATCTCAGAAGACTTTAGTAAGGGAAAAAAAAGGAGATTGTGGATTTTTAAATGAAATTATGCAGCATTCTTTGATGACAGCAGTGAAGAATTTGTTTTCCTGGCTAACAGTGATTTGATTTTTTTTTTTTTTTTTGAGAGAGAAAAATTTCTGAAATTAAAAATAAAAAGGTAGGGGAGTTAAGATGTGTGTACTGCAAACACATTCAATTGTCTTATGTTTGATTTTTTTTGTTTTTTATTCAAAAAAGGAGGCAGGTATTTGTATTTTTTTCAGATTAATTACTTCAGGGCACTCAGGCCATATAAATTCTCTTTCTTTCTCTTTCTATCATTCAAAGAGAAGAGAAGGGGAAAAGTGTGAAAAGGTAATGGAAATGCATATAATACAGAATAAGAGTCCTATAGCCGAAGCATTGGAATGGTGGTATTAGCAAATTCTTGGAATACACATGGCCTGGGATATTCTGTCATTTTGCCTTGGTTATTTTATGTGAGATATTTCAAAAGGTGATGTGGATTATTCTTAACCATGGCTACAGGCACTGCACAAAGAATAGCCATGTCATCTACCCCTAGTTCTGGATTTGGCTGTAGTGATACTGAGAGGGCTGTCACTAAGGAACCATGGTGGAGTGACACTAAATTAGGCACAGAATGAGTTGGTATCACTGGCATGGTTTTAAAAGCTTTCATTTGGGCTTGTGTCGCACACTTTGAACATGTTCTGTGTTGAATAAGGGGAGTCTGTTCCCTGCTCATCACACTAGAGCTTTATGTGGATCACTACAGAGATTACTTATAAAAACCTGCCATGAGAAGAGAATGTATGAGTCAGGAAACAATTGTCTAATGAGAGACAAGGGCAAAAACTAGGAGAAAGTCATGAACCAGGTTTAAAACACCAGAAGTTACTTCATTTATAGATACCTGCAGTTTGGAACCTTGTTTTATGTAAATCCCAGTTGTTCCACTAGAAGAAAATGAAGATACTAAAACTTGCACATATATTATTCAGCTAGATTGAATTAAATATGAAAAAAAAAGGCTTAGTCTTGATATGATTTTCATGATTTGCAATTTATTGCTGCTCATTCTTGAATATTTTTAATCCACAGAAGCAGTGTGATTTCATGGGAACAAAACTTTCAGTAAAACGGGATAACTTATTTTAATGAAAAGTACCTTTGCATGATCTTTCACAAAACTAAGAGCTTAAGCTGTTCCCCCTGTAAAGGAAAATTGGAAAAGGGAAATCTTAAAAGGAAAAAAATAAATATTGTGTTTTCTTGTACTCAGAGAAACTCAGGAAAATTTAAAGGTAAGATAAAACCAGATTTTTGAGAGAAGAGTATGCAAGGAAGCAAGAAAATGTAAAAGAAGAAGTGGGGAAAAAACTGAGGCAAGGAACTCCTAATCTGTGGGATAACTGTTTTTAACACTCATGGTACCAGCCCTCATATAAGGATTTCAAGGAACTATAACACTTCAAAGTTGGTAGCTTCTTTCATATTCATACAAATATATCACAGTAAATTAGATTTCATGATCTTCCACAGTCAAATGAAGTAGTAGAATTGATTAATTTGAGTTTATTAATCAGCTCAATCTGTGTAATAAAAGAAATAGCAACATTTTTCTTTTGACATGAAAAAAAGAAATTACAGATTCATAGAATAATTTAGACGGGAAAAATCCTCCAAGATCATCAAGTCCAGCCTTTGACTGATCACTGCCCTTTGAATTAACCATAGCACTATGTGCCATGTCATGTTGTTTCTTGAACACTTCCAGAGTGGTGACTCCACTGCTTCCCTGGGCTGCCCATTCTAATGCTTGGCAACTCTTTTATTGAAGAAATCCTTCCTGATGTCCAACATTTACCTGCATTGCCACAGCCTGAGGCCATTTCTTCTTGTCCTGTCATTAGTTACCTGGGAGGAGAGGCTGCCCCCCACCTGATTACAACCTCCTTTCAGGTAATTAAAGAGAGTGGTAAGATCACCCCTGAGCTTCCTTGTCTTCAGGCTAAAAAACTCCAGCTCCCTCAGTCTCATGTGACTCACTTTCCAGACCTTTCATCACCTCCATTGCCCTTCTCTCATCACGCTCCAGCACCTCAATGTCTTTCTTGAAGTAAGGGACCTGAAATTTGACACAAGATTTGAGATGTGACTTTACCAGTGCCGAGTAAGAGAAAAATACTGCCCTGATCCTGCTAGCTGTACTATTCATGATACAACTGAGATGGACACTGAGTGGGCACACTCTCGCTCACGCTCAGCTGCTGTTGACCAGCACTCCTGGTCCTTTTCTGCTGGGCCTCTTTCCAGCCACTCTGCTCCCAGTCTGTAGAGCTGCACAGGGTTGTTATGACCCAAGGGCAGGATTTGGCACTTGATCTTGTTTGAACCTCATACAACTGGCCTTGGCCCATTGATCCAGCCTGTCCAGATCTCTCTGCAGGGCCTTCCTACCCTCCAGCAGAACAATACTCCCACCAACTCTGTATTATCCACAAACTCACTTGAGGGTGCACTCAATCCCCTCATCTATATCATCAATAAAGATACTGAACAGGACCAGCCCCAGTACTGAGACCTGGGGAACACCACTAATGGCCAACCACCAACTGGATATGGCATCATTCACCACCTTCATTGGTGGTATCATTCAGGTTGACTGCTGTACGGCTCTGCTGCTGACTTGGTGTCATACTAGTACACTGGTTTTGTAATATTTGTCTTTCTAAAAGACTAGAATAAAATCACAATGATAGTTATTACTTAGTGAGTGAGCTACAACACTTACTTCAAAGATGTGGTTCAGAACTCTTTGATATTTGAGTTTATTTTTTTGGGAAAGTGCAGACTGTTCTTTTTTTGCAAACCAATGACTATTTTTGCCTGGTAAATGTTTATGTTTTCAAAAGAAATATTTCAAAATCTTCTGGAGTCAGGTGAACTCATTATGACAATCCTGTGGCAGCAAAAATGACAATTTTTTTTCCTTTAGAAGTTAGAAATTTGATATTTCATTATGCTACAGAAGCAGATTTTCCCTGTTTCTATGAAATTACATATAATGAACTCTTATCTCTCTATCATGACACTGTACAGGTAGAACATTGTTTTTAAAGGCAGTTTTAAATTCCCTGATATATTTATTTCCTTTTTTGAAGACAAAACTAGATTCCTTTTGAAAATTGTTTATCTGAGGGAGTTATGTAAAATTGAGAATGAATGAAAATATTTCAGGTCTTGGAAGAACAATTTCATAATATTTGATTCTTTTTTTCATCAATGACAGTACTGTAAAGTTATGCATTTTCATATACGGACATTTCAAGGCAAAGATTACTAAAGATGTTGGCAGGTTCCTGAATCTTTTAGGTCAAAGATCTGTCTTTTAGGTCAAAGACAGTATCTAATATATTGTTGTTGTGTAGTCTTCAACGATTATGAAATATAAACAATTCATTGTAACACAAGTAAAAATAGTGAAGTTTTTTTCCTAAAAAAGATGCGCAAATACATCTTGAATAGACACAATCATTGAGAAACTAAACATTTATAATGAAGTAATTTTCACAAGCAATATATACTTCTATGAGTCAGGATATTCACGTCTTTCTGTGGCACCCAGCTCCCATTGAAAAGGTCAGATATTGAAAGAGTTTGATTTGGGATGAGGTGAGAAAAAATAAAAATACATCAGGAATCTTGAAAAAATAGTTGAAGCTATAGATTTAATGTCTCTTTCTCATCTGATAAAATACTTAGAATTAAATTATTGACTAATCCAGGTCTGTTACAAATGTCTTTTTTGCTTTTCCTGATTATGTAGCTTGTATAACTTTTATGATAAATGGAAAATTTAATTCTTCTTTAAAGAATTTCTATTTTTTTCATCGTTACAGTAAAATCTGCACTCTTACAGATCTTAGAAAACTGTGAGGAAAAAGAATCTGTTTTGTTCATATGTGGTTTTATCCTAGGGTTTATATTCAATTTTACCATATTTTTTCCCCTTTCTCATTCATGATTTTTTGTGTGAACCTCCCTAGAGATCATGATTAAAATAACTCCTGAGTTTGAGTAAAATGAACCTTATTGTATCTATGAAGTAAGAGTTGAAGAGGTAAAATTCATGCTGTCATAAAGTTTCAAATTTTTATCAGTCGTAGAAACTTATCCGAAAAAACATGGTGAAGACATCTTAGTGTTCTATATGTGTTAAAAAGAGAGTGAAATAACAATGAATACTCTTGAATCAACATGATTTAATTTAAGCAGGAAACAAATGTGACAGAGACAGTATTTTTATGTGCTATTTTCTTAAACACCTATCCAACTTTCTCCACCTCTAATAAAAAAATAGTCTAAGCAGAATAGAGGCACAAAAATGGAAAAAATGAAAGCATTGGAGAAAAAGAATTTTACTCAAAATACATGTCACGAAGACAGTTATAATTTTGCATCTCATATGGTAATGAGGAATGAATTAATGTATCATAGAATGGGTGGCAAGTTTACCAGTTTGATGCATAAATACACGCAGGTTGCAGGGATTTGCTCTACAAAGTATCTCAGTGTTGAACAATAATTGGTTTGCATCTGCTTATTTTATTTTCTATTTCTTTTATATAGAAAGATGAATGGCTGCTGAGTTCTCACAGAATTGACTTCTGTATATGGAAATGTTTTTTCCCAAGAACTTGTTTATATCTGATGTTGTTCTTTAATTACTACTTATTTAAATATCGTTAACATTATAATTTCTTATTTTCATAGCAACATTTTTTTAAAAAATGTCCTGTTTGTTTGTTGGTTTTCCCATTTCTTATTTTTTCTTTTTCTTCTTCTTTTTCCCTCTTCTTTTCTTTTTGCTATAATCACAACCTCTTTGGGCGTCCAGCACTAAATCCTTTCACTGCTACAGCAGTGTAAGGTATCAGGATAGTTCACTGCTATTCATTATGCCTGAAACCTAAAACATACAATTCCTGGATGTATGTGTTTGTTGAGAACCAGTGAACTACTTATTTCTAGTTGAAATATTTATTTGCTTCTGGCATAGCTTAACATAAAAACTTTTTACTTCCTTGGATCCCTTCTACAGCTCTCAATTGTGACCAAAATTTGAGTAACAGCTGAGATATTTCTCTCTGTAATCTTAGCTTTAGAAACATTCATTCTGAGAACTCCAAGTATAGAAGCATAGAAAAATAGTCCATTAACGCAAGTAGATCTGCATGGACTAAGGAAAGGCAACTATAACTTTGCCTTGCAGATCCTGATGGGTTGCAGAGATAAAACCATTTATTTCCTCCTGTAGAATAGAGGCAGGATGAGTTAGGACTAATGGATATTACACTTCAGACATAAAGCCATGTCATGTAACAGAATATCTTGACATTTCCAGAGCAGAGTTTCTGATGGAGAAGTACAAGCTGCCAGTGAAGTGTGCACACATCCCCAGGTAAGGCACAAAGCACTTCTAGGATGTGAGTTTTATGCTGTGATGAGGTGCTAATTGCTTCTCACTGAAGTACAGATTGATCTGACACAACTAGCCTCCTCCAGTGGACTCTAAGGTAATCTGAAGAGATTCAAGAGCTCAAAAATAAAATAAAGTGGAGAAATGCGTTTCATTACTTTCTCCTTGCTGGTAGCTTTCCCTTGTGATTTAAGTTTGGGAACAGCTGCAAAAAGATCTTAGGATGTATCTATACGCTTGCCAACATGTGCTCTTGAAGAGATGTAGTTGAGTTTTGTAGCAAAAAAGAACCTCTAAAGAGAAGCTTAATGATTTGCAGTTAAAGGCTGTGCATTAATTCCTTTCTGTAGAATGTCCTAGTGTGAAGAAAATAGTCTCATCCTTTTAGCTCAGGTTTAGGGAAATAAAATCTATTAATGGTATCCCAGGCAAGTAATTCATTCATTTGGGGATAGTGCAAGCATTGCTATACTATACTGTACAGGGACATTCATGGAAACATCAGACAAAGTCAAATCTCCAGTTTCTTTTTGTATCACATTTTGAAACTGCACATCTTGAATTTTAAACTATATTGTTCAATGGATGCCTTTTAGTGTCCATAGCTATGACCTGATTTAACTTTTGATGACATTTATGGTAACATTTTATTGTATGGGTACTAGTAATGTGAATTATTTGTTTTTACATTGTTAGCCACTAATATGATTTACTAATATTAATTTACTAAGTTTTCCTTTTCCTTCTGCCTTTATATCTCACAGTATCTTTGTTTTTATTAAAAAGTAGTATTATTATAAAGATATGGCAACAACAAGTGTGTTTATATGACTTTTGGGAGCAACATGGATGTCCAGTATTGAGCTGGGTATGTTACAGGAATAAGTCTTGCTGTGAAATTTTTGTCTTTCCAGAGCAATCGGAAAATAGCACAAGAAATAACGTTAGTTTTGGGGCTGCATGCACAGTTTTTTTTCTTTTAATAATGCCAGCAGTATGACCTTGTATGTGCACCGACATTTCAGAAATGAAAAATAATGAAACACAAAAGGTGAGAAATTAGGTACCTAGGCAGTCCATGTTATTTTAGCTACATTGATTCAAGTCTCTCTAATATAAATGCTTGAAATATGAACTGTTCCCAGCTTCTGAAGACAGTCAAAAAGTTGATCATTGTAAAGGAAACAGTGCTGTGAAGAGAGACAGAAAGGAGGCAAAAACAATCCTCCTCTGAAAAAAAAAAATCTACACCACCATTGAAACTTATTTCTTACAATAGTCAATCCTGACATTTAATGCTTGCGTTACTCCTGGATATGCCACACATCACACAGTGTAAAAAGCAGGGAATAGAGCATTTTATTAACTTTCTTTGACCCATCATTGCTTGATTTTGGTATATAAAGATGTAATGAAACATACACCAAAGGGACTGGAGAAGACAAAGCTTTGAAAGAAAAATCATAAAAGAAGAACTTTTTACTCCAGTGGTAATAGAAGTTTTTTGTGGCAAAGGGAAAATAAAAGAGAAAAAAACCCCTGTGTGAGATCTTTAAGAAATTTCTGATGTTGGAAAGAGAGTGCCCTACAAACAGAGTGTAGGAAGGACAAATGCCTGCCCTTTGTCTCCAACTGCCTTGCTCTTACTGGGTTCTGTTGCTTGTTAAGCTACACCATGTGGTCAAAATCTTAGCTGCTCTGGTAAACAGTCCTCTGAAAGAGCTGAATCCAGAGTCTTTAGAAGTCATTACAAAGATTTTTTTTTTGCTCCAAATCTTCATTTCTGTTTGAGTCAGATAGATCAGGATTGATTTGGATTAGTTCTGTTGTCTAGTGTTTACAAAGTTTAAGCACATTGAAATTTAGCATTGCTTTACCTAATGAGCTGAATAGAAGACAAGAAAGAGAAAAGCAGTGAAGACTAGTTTTTTCCTCCTAAGTCTATTCAGTCTTCTTCACTGTGGCACACATTCCACATGTCAAGTAGTGATCATGGTCATATGTTCTTGTCTAAAGGGCTCTCATTTTCACTTGTCAAAAAATCTTTTTGGTTGAGTATGAATCTTTACATATTAAAAAATACATACCACTCATTACCATTCTGCATTTAGCCTTCTAAATGGGTTGCAGATGATCTCTGCTGACACAGAAGCAGAGAGGCGAAAGGAGAGTTAGTTTTGGCGCTTTTTTATAAAGAAATGCTTCAGATTTCAGATTCTTGTACTGAGTTTTCCTCTGTAGCCTTGAGCAAAGTGCTCAGCATCCCTTCTTTCTAGAAATCCTCCAGTCACTATGTGTCTGAACCTGGTATTTGAATCATGACAGAGAAAAGTCAAGCTTGGATACTCTTAAATCATCTCAGAGTCAGGGCAGGCAAAACTTTTGATTATACTTTGTCTTGAATTTTCAATTTCCTTCCTTGTAAAATAGGTCCAAATTTTTGGAGAAATTCAGGATTTGAAAGTTGATGACCGTTTTTCAGAGTATCTAATTTTCTGTTGAGTACCTACACAAAGTTTGCTGGATTTTCAGGGCTCTGTCAGCAACCTGAAACTGCCACTGAGAGCTTTTGAAAACCTGCTCACATCATTAAGGTACTTGAAAGTGATCTTTAATATCTTGAAATGCTAGATTTACACACTATAAGAAAGATGCATTATTCCTCACAGAGCATTGTGTTACTCCCTTGGTGTTTTGGAAAAATAATCTTAATAGCTGCTGCAGAACCCAGTCATGTGAAAGCAATGGTTCTGGCATTAATTGTGCTTAAACAGAGTTTTTTGTGTAAACCATTGAGAGCTGTCCTCAGTAAATTACACTCAGGATCTATATATATCTTTAAATCTCCCTGGCTACTGGCAGCCAACTTACTTGCCATCTGCTGTTTTCTGCAGATGAAGGCTGCTCTCAATTTCTAGAAAGCTAAATAAGGTTTTTGATAGAATTGCCAGCTAACTGCAGACGTGGTCCTCTTAAGGGCTGCACAGGGGACTCACTAAAACATGATCAAAGTTTGGTAAAGAATAGAGAGAAATTTCAGAAGGTTAGTAGTGTCAGCCATCCCTAATTATGAATATTTTTATGCAATGAAGAAACAATCTGAACAATCTGTCCAAGATTCATAAGTACAATAACACCATCATTTGTTTATGTGCAGATTAATTATCTCACTTTCTCAGTGTTCTGAGTTGCAATGAACTGAAAACCACAACAACCTTGCTAAACCACCTGAACATTTTTTCAATGCTGTATCAAAGTATACATGCGACTCAGAAGTATCCACACCTTGGGGCTCAATCTTGACTAAGGTTCTTAGAATGATTGTTTTAGTTTAAATATAAAGGACAACCAAGAAGATGAACTGTTTCTATGTAATAACTTGTTTCATCTTTTCTTTTGTGCTATTCTTTTCTGTTCTCCATCACATTTTGCTTTAAAGCCTTTATTTCCTTTCCCTTCAAAGCATTGCAGTTTTCTTTCTTCTGTCACTTCCAACAGCTTTCTTTCTTTTTTAAACACTTCTGATGTTTTCCCACACTGGTCCCACAGCCTGGCAACAAGGTAGGGAAGATCCTTCTTTGGAGAAGACAGCTGGACAGATCAGTCTGTTTATCAGTGGAAAACTGAGGAACTTTTGATAGATGTGATAGATGTCAGACTGAATCCAGTAGTTAAGTCTGCAGCAAAATCAACTTCCTGGGCAAAAAATCCCTAGATGTACAGACTCATATGAAGGCTAATTTTATATGGATTTGATGGAAGGAAATTCAATTAATATAATCAATTAATGTACATTGACCTGTTTCCAGATGCTCCTCTTCCAAATTTTCGTAAAGTATTATGAACCATTAACAATACTTGTGAAAAATTATGACAGCCACAAAAATTTATGAAATTAATTTTTATTTATTTAAAATAATTGTTTAAATTGTTTCCAAATTTCCATTCCTGATACAAACTCAGATGTTGCCCAAGGTATGTTTAAGACTGGATGCCTATCTCAAAAAACTTTTGAAAACTTTTGAATTATTTTTGACAAATTTGTGTGATGTCTAAAAAAATTTTCATACAGTGAAACCTCTGAAAATACTGATCATTTGGCAAAGTGAGATGAAAATTTTCACCATGCATTATTGAAGAACATTTTGAGTTGGAAGGGACCCACAAGAATCACCAAGACCAGCTCTTGAGTGAGCGCTCCATATGGGCTCAAACCTACAACCTTGGTGTTAGCAGCACTGTGCTATAACCTGCAATACATGGCAACTTAGAACTCAAGATAATTTGGAGAAATGCAGTTATAAATAGGTTTTTTTCTCTATGTCCCTTATCCTAAAGTCCATGGTACATTATTGATATGTTTGAAGGAAATGAGGAGTTAAGCTTTATGTTAGAAGAAAATGTTTAAGTCCTCAGATGAATACACAAAAATTGTTGGAAATATTTCCTATGTAACTAGAAAACTTTTTTTGTGTGTGTGTTAATGAAAACAGTAGAGTTTCAGTTATACCAAGTGACTATTCTTAAGAATTGTCTTTCTCTCACTGAACAAGGTGGGGAGATTTTCTTCCACAGACAGATGAGGAAATGACTGAATTGCTTATATGTTGGCACAACTGCAGCAAAAATAAGGGCTTGAAAAATTAGGTTCCCATCCTAAGCCATTTCAGCACGTGCATAACTTTGCTCACACATGTAATTCCATTCAATGTTATAAAACATTTATGTCCTCTGCACTTCATTTGATATTTATTTTTATAAGCTGCATCAAGAAACATTGTCATCTACTTTGTATTTCCCCTAAAATCTGGAATGCAAATCTATTCTACTTGAAGGTCACTAGTAGAACTTGTACAAAATTCAGAGCTTTCAACAATAAATAGAATAAATACCTACAAAATTATTGATGCCATCTTAAGGTCTCATGGTTTTGACCAATAGGATGCATAAAGGCATACAAAAATGATTTATGTCTCTGAAATTCCCCTGGTAAAAGAATTAGAAGGAAACAAGGAAAATTGAGGCACTTCCCCTTGAGTATAAATGTCTACTAGGGCAGGAACAAACATGGTCAACATTGAAAATATTTCTGGTTTAAATTGGAGAAAGAATTTCACTTTCCTATGGATACATGCTTTAATTACACGGATTTCAGCCACATCTGGTAACCAAACTTTTCCTCGTCTCCATAGATATCAGATACATCAGGGAAAGTTTGGAGGTAAAGAAAACGAACTGTATATAAAGGATTTACAATTTCCTCCTCACCATAATCTAAGACATAGAAATAACCATCCTTCAAGGAATATTTGTGCAGTCTTGCATTTCTGAAATTGTCTCCAATGTACTCACAATTTAGAACTGAATATAGAAAATCTGTAAATATGTTCAGAATTTTGCTATGTTTTAATCTAGATTCACATTAGAATATAGTAGTAAAAAGCAAAGCTATGAATGTAGCTAAGTATTTAAATACATTCCATTGGGAATTGAAACAATATTTTAAATTTTAAAATGTATTTTAAATACATTTTAATGTGTTTTACGATCTTGTGAATATTCCTGGAATTCTTTAAATAATCTTTCTGCTTGCTGCTAACAATTTTCCCATAATTTTCATTTTTTATATTATTTTAATATAGGTTTTATTTCTTTCACATTTTTTTCAATTTCCAGAGGGATATTGGCAAGAGACTCTAACCTGTCAGTTATCAGAAGGGAGGCTTTTCATAAACTTTGTAATCTATTTTAATAATCTGAAAATAGGTATTTTGGAATACAGGCAATATTGCTCCTGAGCTGTAGTCCAGTTTTCATCTTTGCATCCTGCTCCACACTCTTTAAATGGAAGTCAAAGCACTGACACAGAGCAATGTCAGGTCCTGCATCTCAGGGGACCTTACTGAAACCTGCAGTCTAAATAAGAATATGAATTAAATCTCTCTAGGGTTTCAGTGTTACATTACAGATACAGAAATGGATGAGAATCAAGCTGTTTATTTAACTTTACCTGCACTTTGAAGTCTCCTCTAGGATAAGATTCTCTATATCTTAGTCATCTATGTTTTTCCTGTAAGACTTTTTCATTCAAAGTGTAGTATACAAAGATTGGTGATTATTCTAGAGGCTTTGTATCTGCATCCAAATCTTAGCTCTGTAATTCAGATATGTCCTCAGAATTAATGCTTTTTAGAAATGTCCTTAACTATCATTTGGGGAAATTCAAATGTATTTTAAGAGATAACTGAAAACTCACACAAATGATCAGAAATCAAGGAGTCAAGGTCAGTACTTTTTATTTGGATCTTTAAACACCTATGCAGGGCTATTGATTTCAGCAGAGCTGTGCAAATGAACACCAAATGTGAATATGGCATTGACTCTTTCCTTTAATCAGTATTTTTAACAGATGACCTGTTAACAGAATATTATTAAACATTAGTCTTTCCAAGCACTCATTACCTTTCTACCAGAAAGGGAACTTTTCATAGAACAATGAATAATACACCTGCTTTTAGCAGTAATTGCTTTGGTGCTGTGTGCATATAAAAGTGAGGTGTACCAACCTGCCTGAATGTAAATGGGGTGAGATGTGTGGGGTGCCTGTTATATTGTGGAGTTGCAATTAATAACAAGAAATCTATTCCTGAACATTAAATTGGGCAAGGTGAGTATTAAACTATGTCCATGACTGATAGCAGACATCTACTGAAATGAAACCTAAGCTAGATTGCCATTGAAAATATATCTGAAATGTAAATAGCTTTCATTGTTTGATAAACCTAATTTTTAAAATTTATAAATTCCCTTGAATTTGTTTGCACAGTTTAGGTAAACTAAAAATAAGGGGTACCTTAGCAGCAAAGGAAGTTTGCAAAGCATCACCCTGGGTGTAACTGAATGTACATCAATGACTGATGGGTTGTGTCCTGGGACTTTTTTTCTTTCTTTCCCTAGGGGTATTCCACAAGATACTTGTAACTACTTCAGGAACATTACAGAACAAGATGGATGTATTGCTAGATTTAGTTTGGAAAATCCTACATAGCAATCTTCCTTCTTACTTTTCAAAGCCACCTGAAGCTTCACGTTTTTAGAGCATGGATCATTCTGACTTTAGTGACTAGAAAGAATGTGCTGCTGACCTATTCCAGATTACTTCTTCTGAAATAGCCAGTGTTCATTTTCAGGTCCAGTGTTCATTTTCTTGTACAAAAATGATCTTTAGTTGAAATGAAATATCCCTTTGGTCTGAAAAACACAGGTAGGTCTGAAAAATACAAATATACATAATACTGAGTCCAGACTTCATGATTTGTTGACAGCCTGTGTATATGATTTCCTTCATAACACTACTAATTTGATTAAGTAAATTTTCCTTTATTCCTGTATTGAAATCTTGAAATCTCTGGACATTTAAGTGAGATAAATATATGCACCAGTAAGAGGAGGACCATGCAGGGTTACGTGGGAAGTCAGGTGGAGCTAATTCGTTATAACCATGAGAAATCCAACTCTCTGATGGCTGCTAGCAATTAGAAAATGCTACCAGAAAAAAAGTCCTACAATTACCTTCTGTTTCACACAGTATTTACAATAACAAATTTCTAACTAAGCAGCACTCAAGCATAGCACAACTGCTTGTTGTAAGACATCATAATTCATTCCTTGACTAGAGATTTGCCTTTACCGCTCAACCTGACAAGGCTGAAGAAGAATAAAAATGATGTCTCACATTGTTTTGCATGTGTTACATTAACAAAGTTAAATATTTGATTGCCCATACTGTATGCTTCAATTACTGGTCTATTTTCTGGATTTTTTGCAAGCAAATTGAAGGTGAATGCCTGGATTTCTTCCAGTAATAGCTATACTGTGGGTAAAGTCAGTAGGTAAAGTTAAGTGAGTCAGTTTTAGACTGTGTAATGGTTTGGTGCTAGACATGAGTGTCCCAACATTTTTTTCTCTACTCCCAGCTTTATCCTCCACCACATAAACACATAATCCACTAGTCTAGAAAAAAATTACCAAGATAATGTTCCTAAATTCAAATGAGTTGGAAGGTTTTATCAGCCTGCAAGTGGGTTTAATGAATGGTGACACCTGAATATACACACAAAATAGGATTGAAACTGCTAGCCAAGAGATGGAGAAAGCTTAAAAATGTGGGCAACTACTCCTGAATCATTAGATATGCTGAGCAGCCTCCCACAGTTTCATCCTGAGAGGAAACACATTCAAATATCTGTGGTATTATGTGATATGGAGAAAAAATGTTCAAGAGGTTTTGATAAGGTGATTACTACCTTTTAAGTATACACTTAATGGAATTAAAAACAAGCATCACTTTCAAAATTTTGAATATTTCTCTGTGTAACAAAGAAATTTTGTAGTAGCTGCTAGTCTACCTTGCTAATCAAATCATATCAGAGAATTATTTTTCCTCTGTTAAAGAGAAAAAAAGAATGCATGCCTCTCTTACAAATGAAAAGGAATACTTGCTTTTAAAAATCCAGTCTTCTCAGGATTTATCTATTTTTAATTGCAATTTTGGACATTTGCATAAAATGCACACACACTTTTTTTTAACAAATTTAAATATGTTTTCTGAATACTTTCCTCTCACTTGTTTTTCTTGATTAATAACTTAGGGTTGAATTTAGTTTCATTTCAGTTTTTTCCTTAGAAAAAACTTGTTTCCTCTTTAACTGAAATTCTAAACTTGGAGCTCATAACATTAAGCAGTTTTCTAAACAATGAATAGAGCAAGTAGTTTGCTCAGTTAGGATCTTTTCTGTTCATATGAGCCTTTCTTTCTCTTGTCTGTAGCCAGAACCCAGTTCTCTTCCTTGGGTACTTAGGTGAGATACAGGTAGACATTTGTATTCAACCTGTGCTTTGATCTACAGTTACTAAGATTACATTGTTGAGATATATCTGCCACTTTTCCCTTAATTATATCCTCTGATAGTCATTTAAAACAAAAAGCTAAAACTGTGTTCATATGTATATATAATCATGCATAAATTGCCTTGAAAACCCTACAGTATTGTTTTTATAATCCTGTTGTTGCAGAAGGTAGAAGAGGTGTTAAACTCTGATGTGGACTGAAATGTACGTCTCATCTTGAAAAGAAATTTATTTAGTTTTATAGTACAAGTAAAATGCACATTTTGAAAACAAAAGACAGAAAAGTAGCCCACAGTCCAGCAGCTTCCTGGGCATATTAAAAAGAAACTGAGAAGAGCAAAGAACATTTAAATATTCCAGTATATTGACAGAGGCCAGATGTAACCTTGGCAAACAACAGGAGACAAAATAATATATCTAGTATTTAACCAGGGTTACAGGTGTTTTCTGAGACTCATTAGATTCTTCCATAGTTTATGTATCTTATTCTTGGTCCATAGAGTCAGGCCTAAGGGTATGTTCCTATGGTCACTAAACCACACAGAGGAGAAATTAAAGGCCTCAAAAAGAAAGTCAGAACAGGAAACCACTATATGATTAAAAAAAAAAAAAAAAAAAAAAAAAAAAACAAAAAAAAAAAAAAAACAAAAAAAACCCCAGAAAATCTAAATATGCATTAGATGCCAATTTCCCAATTTCTTTTCCAGATTTAGGGACCTCTGTGTGTTTGTGTCCACAATCACTCTTTGGAACTAATTTACTGAACCATTTCAAAACCTATAGGTAAATAAAATGAATATGGAATAAAGCACTATGGGCAGATGATGCTGCTCTCCTCTCCGTTTTATACAGGAAGACAGCATGAATCCTCTGCCCAACCTTTCACTGCACTTCTTCCATCAATGAACAATGTTCTAGTTAAATATTCATTGATCCCAGAAAATCAAGAGTCTGCTGTGCAATGGGTCTGGACACCACCTTAGGAAGGGAACAGCTCCTAGAGACTGGGATTGCATAAATCATTGGCCTGTCATTAATAAGTGAATGTCTCTGTTCTTGAACTAGTCCAGTGGATTTGTGTTTGCTTCATCTCCCCATGTTAATATTTAAATCTTCCATAAAATATTGTGACACTACACTCTCAAACAATTTATAATGAGCTTAGAGTTACTCGATCACCTACACAGAAAACTATATTTTATTTCATCTTTGGGATGGTAAAAGTCAAAATCTTTGTTTCCCTTTTAAGAACATCCTAATCACAAATCTACGGGATAAATTAGTGCAAGAATATTTCTCTCTTCTGCTGATGAACTTAGCCAGTATGCTGAAGGAAGCAATACATTGCATCATTCTGAAAAAGCAGAGGATAAGAAAAAAAATTTAATTCAGTTTTGGGCACAAAATCAAGGGTGATTAGGTACACAGCAGAGGTTTTAATTTCAGCCTGTCATTGAGTATACCTTAAATAGATGATAGTAAATCTTTACTTGTTCCTTTAGGTATCAGTTTTTATGACTGCTCATCATGAAAACCTCTTCTGATGCTAATGTTTTTGTGATTAATGCATCCATGGAATGGATTGTAGCTTAACATCCAGAAATGTCCAGTTATTTAATTTCATGATGAAGCTCTTTGAGCCTCTTTTATCATCTTTTTTTTTTTTTTTTTTAAGAAATGCAGACCACAGAAAGGAAAGCTGAAAGGTAAGGAAAATCTAGACAAGAAAAAAGATGAGCAGAAGCTAGCTAAGAAGAAATTATAATAATTATAATAATTGCATTCAATGAAATCTAATTAAAAGTGCAAGTAAAGACTGCTGTTCATGGATTTATGTGATGATAATGCAATAACAATCTACTTGTGATATGTAGCCTTGTTACTTTACAAAATCTGAATGAAGTTCACAGGACCTGTTTAAGCCAGAGCAATATTAGCTGAGGCCACTATCTAATCAATTGCTCCATAATAAATGGGCCCCTTGTTTACAGTCATATTTTAATTCAAATTTATCTTAACAATCTAAAAAAGTGTTTAATTGCTCTAATGATATTAGCTGTCTCAGCCTTTATTACAACACTGGACATAATTACCCTCTTTAAAGATAATTTATAGACCTCATTAACACTCTTGCCTCTCTGCTGTGATTAAAAATCTCCTAAGAATTGAAATCTCTCTGAACAGTAAGAGAATTATTGTGATTTATTGTTTGCCATTGCTGAAATTAGCACAAAGCTGATTTATTGTGGCTGATCCATGCTGAAATTACTAGAATTGGACTGGGGAAGGGAAAGTCAGGAGCTCTTGGTAAAGCAGTTTATTTCTATCCGTCACAGAGTTGCAGTTTCGTATGGGCCTGTCATTTGCTTCCACAAGAGCATAAAGAAATCGCTGGTAAATAAAGCTACAGTAATAAGTATCTTGAAAAAAGTCTCACCTTTGCTAAATAGAGAGCAATTATATTTCTTTATTGCAAATTAAACCCTCTGACATAGCTTTAAGGACTCAACAAGGTGATATTAACATTATTTTTACATACAATATATTTGAAGCCATGGGAGACATTGGACTTACTGTTTGGATAGAAAAAACCTGCAGCTTACCTATAATTTGCATTTTGCCTTTTTATAGAAGGGAAATTTTTAATTTACTTTATTAAAAAATATAAATCTACACTACAAAGAAGCTGACTGAATAGGACAAAACCATAACCTCATGAAATCTAGTGTCATTGTTACCTTATCCTCTCAGTCACTATGTAATATTGAACATTTAAAAAAATTATGAAATTGCAAGAACAAAAATAAGGCCGAGGAATTTACTATTAATCTACTGCATTAGCACACCTGAGAAAACACCTATCCTGGCTGTTCAGTATACATAGGTTGCAAAGTAGAGAGGATAAGGTCAGCAGTTTTCTCCACTGATGGATGGAGGTGGTACATACTCTGCTTGGGGCCAACAAAAGGATTTCTTTCAAAAAATTGCAGAGCACACAGAACAAGAGAAATACTATTTGGAATAGGGTCTCTTCCTAGGTCTGAATGCTGCAGGTCTGGTGTTATACACAACATATACACTTTACATCCCATGAAAGAGCTGGGATATTCTGCTTCCACAGCTGTGCAAAATGCATGACTTCAGGGGAGGCTTAAAGTCCTTCAGGAAATAGAGGCAAGCATTAAATGGGAGAACTTCTCCCCTCTGGGCCATACACTGTTTCCATATTTCACAGAATTAACTCTAAATAATGATTAATTCAAAGACTAAGTCCTCATTAATAACATAGATTGAATCTTTAGCTGTTCAGAAAAATAAGTGTTATTCAGCTATTTTTTGATATTATATTGCATTGATCTTTTTTATGAAAAATAAGTTATCTAGTTCTCTGGAGCTATTTAGGAGACTAATTGTTTAAAAATTTGTTTTGAGCACATGGTTTTCTGGTGTTCCTCACTCTTACGATAAATATAGATCTATTTACTCTGCAAAGCAATATACTTTGCAAATTATTTATCTAGTGGAAATCAGAATTCCAAAAAGGGATTGCTGGTGAAGCACTAATGTGTTGGCTTTGATTAAACTGTTAACCAATTCATATCGAGTTGCTATTTTTATGAAACTGAAAATTTAATATAAATACTGTTAGGACACAGCATTGTGTATCTCTGGATCACATGTATCTTTCTAAAGAAAATAATTTACAGGTAAGAGAATGAGCTGTTCTGGTCCCATTCCATTAAAACTCTACCAACTGAGTTATACTAATTTTATGTTATTTTATTAGCCCTATAATAAGTTTATATCTGCTCTAAATGTTATTAAAAGGAGCAATTCCACTCGATTTGTACTTAATAGAAACTGCGTCAATATAATAATCTTTCATTTAAAAGTTGAAGAAATGTAGGAGGAGCAATTACCAAAAGCAACACTGATCTGGTGAAATTTATAGATAATGCAATATTCATGAAATCCTGTCATATGCACTATGGACAGTGAGGGTGGGAAAATAGATCTACACATTCAGTTAAACCAAAAGGAAAACAGAAATAACTTCATACAATCTACATAATTGTGTTAATGAAATTCTAGAACACTATTTTTTGGTTGAATTGCCTTACTACTTGCTGTTGTAATAGTGGAGTCTATATATACTGGAAAATAAGACATAGTTTTAATATTGATAACATGAGTTTACAGTCAACATTTATATTTTTATTTTTGAAGAAAATATGTATATTGTATACTGCAAAATGTAGTTTGCTTTTCCATACATTGAAGGCTAGGAAAAACCGATGCAGATGTTTTGTACTTTTCTCTTCTGATTGTCGCCTATTGTCTGTGAAATTTTCAGATCAGTGAAGCATTTTGAAGGACCGATAGTTTCAAACTTAACAGCTGCTGGCAGCTGAAAAGTATTTCCTGAAAAATTCAGTTGTTCAGATGAGAAGTATTTACTTTTGTTGTGATACAAAATATTATTATTTACTGTGTCTCCTTTTACCTCTAAACATTTCTCCTTATTTTCCTTTATTTGCAAGTTATGGAGAATATAGTTTTCACTTGAAATAATTCTTGAAGGCAATAGAATATAGACATGAAAGAGGTCAGGGTTTATCCAGGCAAGGCTGGCATTTATTAACAATGCCAGGCAGGTTGACCTAGTATTTCAATAAATAGATTACAGTGGTCAGAGGATTAGTGTGTCAGTAGAGGGTCAGCAGCAGAGGTTAAGCTCTCTTCAGGAGTATGGAACAAGAATACTCCAAGAGATAATGGTAAACAGAGTAGATTTTATAAACCTTTTGCTTTTTAAAATCTTTGTATCTTGCTTTATAATCTTATAGTGAGAAAGAATGTAGGAAAATAATTAGAAGACCGGCAGAGGCCTTCTTAAAATTACCCCTCATATATAGTAGAAGTAATTTGTAAATTTTATATCTGACCTGGTTAGTGGTATAACCATGAATGAACTGTGTAATCTAACTGGATTTGTATGTAAACCAACTCCAAATGACATATTCAACACAATCTTATTTATAACAGCTTTTTTTGCTCATGCACAATTTGTACTTGTTCCACATGCAGGTTTATCAATTTACTAGGTTAATTTCTGTTACAGTATGTGGTGTGATGTTCATCATAAATTCTTGTCAGGATAAACAAGGACACTGGACATGTGTCAGGGAGCTCTTTGTATTTTATTATACATTCTTTTATAACTCCAGCAACTAGCCCACTGCTTGGACTCAAAAGGTGTTGATTAACAAGCCTCTTCCTCAAAAAGTGTTTGCTAACAAGTCCTTAGTTTTGTTCAATAAGTTTTCAAGTCCCAAAACAAACTCCTCAAAGGTGCTGTCTCACAAGCCACAGCATGCAATCAAAGCTGCTGACTGACCATGAGTCTAAAGGCAGAGCAGTACTCTGGCTCAGCCAGCACTGCCCCACCTCTACAGCATCCTGTCCTTCAATTACCTTTCCTGTAGTAGCAATATTCGGAATGTTTTAGACAAAAAATGCTAAGGTTTGGTCCTCTACACAGTTAGACCTGTATTTTCTATTTCATCTGGGTGAAACTCTTAACACTATGAAAGATGCTTAATTTACCTGTTGTTGTAGCTATAGGGATTGCTGAATGGAAAAATATTTCTTTTATGATCTAATTTATCTCTTACTAAAAATATAATATCAATCTATTGTATATCTATATAGAATATTTATTATATTAGAGATAAGAGTTTAATGTGTATGGAGTGTTTTATAATGAAATTAACATGCTTAAAGTTAGAAGAGTAAAAATATTGGGAATTACATATGGTTTGGGCCACCAGAAGGGCTGTGAGGGAGAAGACTGTAATAACTATTCTCATCATCAAAATCTGATATTTCTAAAAGACAGCAATTCAAATGCCCAATACTTGATTACACCCTTTCTCTTAGTACAAATCTAAATAATTATTTACCTTGCAATAATACAGAGACAAAACACAAACCTGAGGTTACAGCTATATTCTACCCTGGAGAGTTTGTCATCTCAAGAGGATAAATATTGGGAATAGAAAACATTGACATTCTTGTGTTGCAGCAAGGAATTGAAATACATTTTCCTTCATATAGCTAAGGTCAGGAATGTCAGTGCAGAAATCAGAAACAAAAATGTGTTTTCCCAAACTCTCTTTCAGATGTTTTAAGCACAGAAAATATCCTTATCCTTTATTTTCTGTTCAGACTAACAATTTAAAATTTAGGATTCTTGTCTTTAGCACTAAATCCTAGTTCCTTTCTTAAACCCCTATTGGTAACTGGTGCTGCTGAACAATTCCAGTTTCTCCTGAGGTTAATAGAAATAATATCATTCAGTACAATCAAAAACTCATTAGGTGTAACATTCTAAATCTAATTTCAAGAGACTTTCACAATATGTTCATAGTCTAAAAAAGAAGCCTGATAAATGATGAAAACCTACCTACTTTTGGTCATAAATGCAATGCACAGTGTGATTTTCTTGGAAGACACATAATTTTTTTTGCAACATTTATACAAATATTACTTTTGCTGGGAACAGCATATTTTCTTTAGTTTTGGATAAATCTGAGAAAATCAAGTTATTCTGATGTAATTGAGGTTATTTGAACTCCACTCTTGATCCTAATTCTGATAATGGATTCACCTTCCCTGTTTTATCTGAAGACATTCAACACTGTCATCAGCTGAAATTTATAATCATATCAGTGTCTGACCATAATGTAGTTTTCCATTAAAAGTTCTGGTAATGAATAAGAATGAACTTATGCAATCTGCATACTTCAAAATGTAGAAAATTAGGTAGATATATATAGATATATATGCATATAGTGATTTAATTAGAGAAGGGACAAATTAAGTAGTATTCTGGTCATTTTCAAAAGTATGTAGTCTTAAAACTTCCTGTTTCACCTTTCAGAGTAGGGTGGTTTTTATTGCAGCATGATTAACACTTTATAACCACTGTGTGTTCCTGCCAGAAGCAGTGCAGTTGAAATAAGTAGCAGTCCGGAAGGGAAGAACAGGTTTAGAAACTGTCACAATTGTTTCCTATCTATGCTTATTGCTTTTGAGGCTTTTGTACAAGATCTTGGCTTAGAGCCTATGTTTTGACATGTATTGACAAGCTTGGGATACATTTTTTTTTTTTCTTCCATAACAGAAAAAAGAAATTGAAGTGCCTATTTTGGTCAAAACTGGAATTGGCATTTGAATAGGCGTAGCTGAAGTAGGAGAAAAACATTTATGTTGAAGAAAAAGTGTGCAGACACAGAAAGAAATTAACTTGAGTATCTTGAGTTTTTTTTTTCTTTCTTATGTTATAGGTATACTCTAAGAGCCATCTTCTCATTTTTGTGTTGGAGAAACAGGCAGAGATCAAAAATATAAAAGTTCACAACATAAAGGTACACATAGGAAAGGTACCCATGCAAGTCACAGGACCTCTTGGAAAACTAAAGAATAAACAAAGATTTGGTTTGAGACCTATATTACATAGTAATTTTAATTTCTCTCTCTCTCAGTTTACTCGTTTTCACCTATTTAGGCAAGAAAAATGTAATTTTAATCTATGCAGATGGCATGCAAACTTATGAGGCCCTGAATCTCTATTTATGCTACAGTTATTTGGGTAAAAAACAAGGTTTTTTACACAGGTTATTTTAGTGATTGTGTGTTGAGTTGCTGAAAATAAAATACTTTAGGAAACATTAAAAAGGAGTAAATTCCTGAAGTGGAATTCCAAATCTTGCTATAAGTAGTAAAAAGGTTTTGAGGAAAGACGAATGTCTGCCTTGAAATTATTTAATAAGCTGATAATTTGTTATAAACTGAAGTGATTTGAGAGAATTTTTAAAAGTATTTTTACTTTATGTTTTTTTCAGATTTAAGAACTGATTAATAGAAACAAAAAGGAAAAAAAAAAATTTAAAAAAGCCCAAACAAAAAAAACCAACCCATCACCAAAAAGGTATCAGAGCACCATTTAATATGATGAAAAAGAATTACACCTACCAATGACATTCAAGTCTACAAGCTGAATATTTTTTAACCCAAAGTCAATGAAGGTGGTGGGTATATGACAATGGCTCCCCAGATTTCAAGGGAATATTTCTAGCCTCAGTTCAGATAGTTGTTGTGGCTTCTTCTGCCATGTAGGTGGCAAGCACTCTCTGTGTCAAGTCACAGTAGCCAGAGACTATCATGCTCAGTTTCCAAAGATCCTACAAGTACCAGAAATATATCTCGGTCCTTCAGTATGAAATTTTCATTCTTGCATTATACAGACTTTTATTTGCTTGAAGATTTGTACATGGACGTACAGGCTTATATTCAAAAGATACTATTTTGGTTTTTTGAGAGTGGATAGTAAATTGCAATGCCATCAGTTTTACTGTATAGTACATTTAATTCCACACCTACTCTACCTTCGTTTTCAGCTTTTCTTGTGTGTCCTATTCCATGCAATGCTTTATAGCTGTCATGAACTTATTCTGACTTTTTTATATTATTAAGGTATTTAATTGGAACATCTATAGTTCTCTAATGAGGCACATCCACTCCTAAGTGATATGTGGAGAGAAAAGCACAATAAATTTTCATTATAGAAAAATGCCTTAGTGTACACAAGGAAAAAGAAACAGCAACACACCTCCGCAACAGGAATTTGCAGTCTGTATTGTTTTCAATGAGCTTTGAATCAGCTGCAATGATAAAATCTACCACATAATTGCAAGTAGAGTTAGAACTCCAACAAATATATCACTGCTCTTGTTGTGAGTTGTGAGCATTCACAGATATGTGAAAGAGTGAAAAAGAAGGAAAATTAAGGTGGGAAGAAATTTAATGTAGGAAGAAAATTGGAAATAATAGCAAAACTCCATGAGGATTTCCGGCTGCTACCTTTGAGTCCTGAAAGAAGAGAGAAAAGGAATACAAATTATTTTGTGATATGATTAGAATCATAATATATTAAATACCTAAGCACTTATTTTCCATTGATATGCTAAAAGATGGGAACATATGCCAATACAAGCAGTGAAGGCATGGGCATGAAACCTCTTCAAATTGTTCAAGCAGAGATGCAGCCTAGCCTCTTTTCTGTAAAAAAATTAAATGTCTATTGGGAATTAATCTGTTAAATGCCTATTTAGGCCAAGAAAATCTTCTTTAGATAGGTGTCATCCTTTATAACAAGCTCCAGTCTGGCAGGTGGGAACTTCTGGGAACATCAAGTACTGGGCATGAGACAGCAGAGAAATTCAGTTGCAATAGGAATTAGAAAAAGAGATTGCAGAAGTGTGTGTCCAGGCTTGTCACATATTCTTGATGCTCTTTACCATTTCTGTGATAATATCTCATATGCTTGACCCTACATTGTCATTGTCCTCAGATGAAGAATTTTTCAGCTGCAATTTCTGATCTGTCCTCAGATCTTTCTTTATATCCCCAGTGCTGCTCCCAGAGCAGTGAAGGCACTGCTGCACTGACCCTGAGTCAAATTCAGCACTGTTTGATCATGTTCATGTTCCTCCTGATTGTGATCAGGTACCATGTTGATGAAAAGATTTTACACACAACTTTTCTTTAAAATTTTACTTTTTTGTTTTCCTAGTTTATTTTTTTTTAGTATTACTCTAAAGTTACACCTTAACCTTAACAGCCATGACTGAAATTACAGATTTTTTTTCTTCATATTGATAGGGTATAAATAATTAAATCATTATTTAATTTAATTTTTCCAGCACTAATCAATATGTATGAAGGAATGGGTAAGTGGGAATCCTCTGCTCAGAACTTAGAATATTTCTGGCCAATAATTTTTTATTGTATTTTTGTCTATAATTGAATATTGTAACATCTAAACTTTGATGCAAAAGGAAAAGGCCATGAAGAAAAATATGAAAACATGATCACAAGTGGGAGTAAAGAAGCTTGTCCAAATTTATTTTATTAAGTTTTTGTTGAGAACATGATAATGAGAAACTGCTAGTGGCATTTCTCGTTGCACTAATGACTGTTTTAGCAAAAACATACATCAATGACAATTATTTCAGCTGCCTCCCATTCTTCCCCAGCATCAGAATCTCCACCTTTTTCTTATTTGGAGAACAGTAACTCCAGCTTTCCTCTGACAGTTCTGTGAGAAAAAACCAGCCTATTGATGATTATTAAATCTGTCACCACAGATTTATATCACATTGAAACATAATCTGGCATCACATGAATGTGTATAAATTTCATTGAAATTAATTGTCTCTTCTTTCATAGAACCACTGAAGGTTTGGGCAGTATGACGAAGGCACAAAAGTAGTTAAGTGTCTGAGGTTTCTCCACATCCTGGGCAAATAGGTCTTCCACTCCTTACAGAGAGGATCCATATTTTCCCTAGTCTTTCTTTTATCACTGATGTACCTGTAGAAGTTTTTCTTGTTGCCCTTGGCTTTCATAAATAGATTTAACCCATCAGGCTTTAATTTTCCTTTAACTTATCCCTGTCTGCTTGGACAATTTCTCTGTATTCCTCTCAGGCTACCTGTGTTGGCTTCATCGTCCCTAGGCTTCCTTTACCTGTTTGACTGTCCTAGTCTATCCATGAAGGCCTGCTGGCAATTTTTCTGAACTTCTTCTCTGTTGGGATGAATAGGAGGGGAGCTTGAGAGTGATCCTTGAATATTAATCTGCTTTCTTGGGAAGCTCTACCTGACAAGGTTTTACTCCATGGTAGTTTACTAAGCAGATCCCTGAAGAGTCCAAAATTTGTTCTCCTGAAGTCTAGGACAGTGATCTTATTGTGCCTTCCTCTTGCTGTCCTGAGGATCTTGAACTCCACCATTTCATGGACACTGTAGTCCAGCCTTCCTTGAGTTTCACATTCTCCACAGCCCTTTTTAATGGTGAGACAAAGTTTCAGCACAGCATCTCTTCACATCGGCTTCTTTATCACTTGGGGAAGAAATTAACATCAACACATTTTAGGAACCTTCTGGAGTGCTTATGCCCCACTGTATTGTCCTCCCAAGAAGTGTCAAGAGTGGTTGAAGTGTCAGGGTCCTTGAGGACCAGGGCTTGTGAACATGAGGTCATTCCTATCCATCTACAGAGAACCTCATCTGCTCGGTCTTCTTGGTTAGACAACACAGAGCAGACCCTCAATATTGTCACCTGTCCCTGCTCTCCACTTAATCCTGACCTATCTATTTAATCCTGAACTCTCAGTCAGCTCCTCGTCCATCCCCAGGTGGAGCTCCATGCACTCCATCTGTACATTTATAGAGAGGGCAACACTTCCTCTCTTCCATGACGGTCCTTCCTAAAGAGCTTGGACCCATCCATTCTAGTCATAGAAGCCATCCCACCATGGCTCCATAATATCAATAAAATGACAGCACTGCAGGCATGCGTGTGTCTCTAAGTCCTTTTGTTTACTCCCCATGCTGAGTGTGTTTCCATAGCGATATTTGGGCTGGGCCCCTGATGAATGTGTCTTACTGTCTGGAGTGACTGGAATTCCTCTGTGCTGCTCTTCAGGTGTTCTCCTAATGACCTGCAATCCCTCTTTAGGCTCTGGACATCTCTTGATGTCTCTGATACCAAATTTGTGGCAGTGTGATGGATTGAGCTTCCTTTTCTCCAGCAGGTTTTGTTTAAAGTTCTTTAATACAATAGAGGGTAGATCAAGGACATGGAAAGGATACTTAGAGATTGAGATACATACTCTGCACAGTACTACTGTGAAAGTACCCTTTATCTGAGCTTTTTTCTGTCTTTGACTGAATTAAAAAGGAATTTTTACAATATATTTACTTTTATACTCTTTTCATACCACATTTAAATATTGAGCATCCACTGCGTGCTAAAGATCATCACCCTACATTATGCAGATGTAGAATCCAAATACATTGGGAAAGGCCAGAAAAATTTTATTAGTGGAGAAAAAACCCTCATAGTATGTTCATCTGCAAATTTTGCATATAATACTTTTAACATAATTTCTGTTGCTGTGAGAGATCGCTTTAAAATTATTATTAATTTTATTGTCTGTCAATTTTGCTGTTGTTCCAGTAAAATGTAAATCTGTTACAACCTCTATGCAAGAAATAATGTTTTCTTTGCTGTCAATGAAATCTTGAAGCTGTGTACATTAACAAGTAATGTTCTCACTAAAAGAAACCTGGTTTTTTGTGCTTTTTATTATTCCTAAAGCCTTTAGATATAACACTCTGCAAATGTGTGGTGCACAGCTTCTGAAAGAGCAGAAGAGAATATATAGTGGAACAATAACATCATTTATGTGATGTGACATTTTCGCCAAATAATTATTCGCATAGTTTTTGAAAAGCAAAATGAATAACTGCATAATTATTTTTAATTTGGTACACTTTTAATATATTGTTCTACTGTAATAAGTTACTGCTTGTTCAATAATGTCATGGTTTGCTATGTTATTTAGTTGTTAGTCACCTTAATTACAGTAAAATCCAAGCATGTAACCAAATCCAAAGCAGAAAAAGAGCAGACCCTAAAAATGGTAAATAATCATCAGAATTCTCACTTATAAAAAAAAATAATAATACAGGTATGATCATCAGAAGTATGAGGAGCTTAGTTTAATTGATAATATAAAAATATTTTGTGTTCAACACTTAAGACCTGGGAACTTCATTCCTCATTTCATATTAGGTGTCTGTTTTTTCTCTGCAGGACCTTTGAAAACATCATTATCGAATGTCACATTTTTTTGTCTGGCTGAGAAGACTTAGGGGGACATAAATCTTTTGGTTAGTCATGAGTGGTGGAAGACCTTGAGATCTGCCTCATGGATTAAAGTAGAGCATGGGTCAGGGTGCCCTGGTGGCTCTCAGCTCACCACAATATCATGCTTGCATCGATCTGACAACAAAGTCACTATTGGTGAGGGATGTTAGAAGCCACCTTATCCTGCCTACTTACATAATTCTTGTAAAACATAAGCACAGATAGCCATGTCCCCCTCCTCTTCAGCTGTCCAAGGCAGGCCACCAGTGTGGGCACACACTTGATACTCTCCATGTTCCCCAAAACACATACTTATGTGTGGAACCCATAATCACTGGCATGATCCATTTCCTTAACTGTCTCTCCTTCCCAGCCCTTCCCACAGGTCCCCAGCTGCCAGCTGGTCCAGCTTAAAACACTCACGAGTGTGCACACACAGACACAGACACACAGCCACACACACATGCACACACACACAGACACTCATCCCTCTTGGAATGCACATTCACAAGTCCCCTAGCTGTACTGGCACAGACCCTCTACCCTCCTGATACTCTGTCTTGGATCTGACACCCAGCTACTTGATGACTGGTCCAGCTTCAAGTTTGCCAGCAAATACAGGTCTACATCCCAGGACTCTGGAAGATGCAGTCACTGTCTAACAGCTGGCACATGGGCACACCTGTGGCCATGCTTCAACCATTAACACTTAGACTCTAACCCACCTGACTCCTGAAGGTCCCCCCAGTTGCTGGATGTTGGTCCAGGGACTCCAATATCCCTGTTCTGACTCCGGTAGCAGTCGGCAATTTTCACTCGCACACAAAGATGTCTCACCAGTGTCTGGCCCTTACTCTCTATGGTGCCACCCATAGAGAGGGAGGTAATTCAGAGACATCATTGAGAAAAAAATTAGTAAAATTATAGGACAGACTGTGGTCATCAGGTGCAAGGCTCAGACTGACAGCTGTACTGACCTCTTTCTGCCTTTCCCTTGCTTCACTCATCCCTGAATTCACTCCCCTTGCATATCCTATTCCCTCACCTCTCCCAGGTCTTTGGTTTACAGTCTTATCAGTAACAAATCCACGTTGATCTTCCTGGAAGTGGTGCCTTTCTTGACAGCCTGTTGATTAGAGTGACTGGTGAGATTTGTTTCTTGTTGTTGTCTACATGTTTGTTTTGTGATGTCTGTCTCTCTGTGTATCTTGATTCTGGTCTCCCCCTTTCCCCCTTTTTTCCCAATTGACATGGTCTCTAGTTATATAACCTCACTGGAATAAGCCTTCTCTCGTTTGCACAAGCTGTCATCCCTTTAATACAACTTATCAGGTTTAGGTTTCATCACTTCCTCCTTTATCATTCACCTGTCAGGTCTGTGTCCCTGCATGTTCTTGCTTGTGGCTTCTTCCAATTTTTTTTTTTGTCTTTCCTTACTGTAAAGAAAGTCCCTTACCCAACACCCTTAAAGGAATAGATGTTCTCCTTCCACACCCTTGAAATACTGTCTGGAGGAAAAGGTGTGCTGGGAGGAAGAAGGAGTTGCACTACTAAAGCACACATTGTGGATGACCACTCACATCCCACATCCCTTGGCCAATCACACCAACATCTTTCAAGGCTGCTGTGCCTTGAAAATGGCTCTTCCTTCTTTGCCTGCTCAGGCCTTAGACTCATGGTGAGGTTACTTAGTTGGACCCAGTACAACACTCCAACAGCACCCCCTAAAAAAATCACTTTGTCCTAAAAGTGAAAGGGACTGTCTTGATAATGAAATATAGCAGCTGGTTGGCTAATGTTTCTTGATGTGTGGTAGTAGAAATTCTAGTTAAGCAAGATATTTAAGGATGTACTTATTTTAAGCTGTTCTTACTGGCAGGTGCTTAAAACCCCCACTCAGTCCAGGCCTTTAAAACAAATTGGATTTGTTATTTTCAAACTTTTCCCTGTCCAAGGGAAAAGTACACTCCTAAATCTCTTTAAATATACTTGTGTTTAAATATATTTGTGTTTAAAGTACTTGTGTCTGAAGTTTTGAATCATTTGTGTGACTGAAGATCCAGGAATGCCTTCAAGACCTAGATGAAAACCTACTAACATCAAAATTATTACAGATGAAGATTCTTTAAACAGCAGTTTGATGGCAAAGATCAAATTAGGTTTTTTTAAAAGTTCTATAAAAACCATAGCTGTATTTTAACATGAAAATAATCTAACATAGAAAAGTGTGTACACAAAAAGAAAACTTTCTAAGTAGTGCCATTTTACAGTCATTTATTAGGACTTCATATTTTGCAACAGATTGACATTAATTTTACCCAGCATAGCTCTGTACAGATATATTGGTTACTGTTCAGGTGTTGTGCATTTTTGCCACTATCTCTGAGGGATTTTCTCTCCTGTTGAGTATTTTGTTCCATAACCTTGGCTATATGTAGGCAAGAAGTTTATTACTTGTCCCCCTCTACTACTTTTATCACTTTCTCCTTTGACCTGAGGCATTCAGATATTTCAGTGACACTTTCCAGTGATGAGATTTAGGAATATTATGATTTCACAGTAACCTGTGTTAAAATATTGAGTTTCTGAGCTACTGATCTGTAAGTGTTATTTTAAAAGCAAGACTACCAACTTTAACAATGCTTTGCATTTTGCCCAATTCATTTTTTAGTAATCCATCATTAAATCTGTATTGACAAGGTCTAGAATCAACCTTTCTAATTCATCTTAGCACACATTTGTTTTATGGAATAACAAAAAATAATTTGTCTGAGGACATCCAGGCCTTTTTTTTATACTCAAAATCTATATCCTTTCTTGCTCATGAAAAACAGTAACTGAGTTATATCAGTGCTTACACTGCAACCTTAAATTGCAGATTCGTAAGTCTTTCTTTAAGGGAAAAGGAGGGGCAAAAAAATTTATTATTCTTCTCCAGAGCTATTTGAAAGTCATAATTACATTTTCCACTCAGCAGTTCAGAACTTACTTTTATTCCAAGTCATAACAAAATTACATATTTGGAATTTCTTGCAGAAAATTATTTGAGACTAGAATGCCTTGCAGATTTCCTATTCAGATATAATTTTTACTTCAAAAATATGTAATGTTTTAATTTTCCCATTTTCATTATTTTTAAAAGATTTTATATCACATTAAGTATAACACTTAAAGTAGAAATTTTGTTAGTACAGCACACTGTAACACCATATGGTATAATGACAGTATTTTTATGGCATCACACAATTTAATACAGTATGTTCTAATATTCAATATATACTAGTAGTTCTAATATTCAATATATCTTAGTTTTACATAGGCTTATTTTTCTTTAACTAAGGTATACCCGAGAAAAGTAGCTGGACAAGTAGCTTTAATCTGGATTTAAATAATTATCTGGGCAATGAGGTTCTATAAAATCCTTTAAAAAAATAGTATTTTAAAACCTTTTCAGGTGTTGCTTTATTTGGTTCTGAAAGAGATATTATTGCCTATAGATTAAGGGCCTCAACTGAGTAGCTCCCAAGTTCCTCTGCTTGACTCTATTCAAGCAGCAATTTAATTTGAAAGAATATCTGTTCTTGATGGTCACATTGTCAGTCGTCTGCATCACCAAACAGTCCTGCCTTCAAACACTGTTACATACTTTGATACATGCAAGGATATATTGGATACTTTTATATAATTTATGGATTCTTGATATATACTCCAGTAAGGTAGCAGCTTAATTTTTATATACTGTTGCCACTGGGGAAAAGTTCATTTTATCACAGATAAGAGAAGTAGATTAAAACATTTTAGACATGCATGGAAACTGGCATGCCTAACAGCGTTACTCTACTAATTTATTTAATCACTACATTACCTCCTTATTTATAGCTTAAAGTGTATTCCTATCCATTCACTTAGATAACTTTAAAATGTGGAAGTGTATGGTTTGGATGTAAGAAACATTCTGAGTGATGCACAGTAACAGGAAACAGACTTAAATGCATCTAGAAATGTCTTAAATACATACATTAACTTTAAAAAAATGGAAAAAAAATAGGAGGCAGGAATTTTAAAGAACTTATGCACAGAAAGATTGTTTGCTCTGATCAGGTCTGGTTATCCACTCACAAAATTCTTTTGTCTTAATTAATTTTCAAAAATGTGGGTGAGGCTGGTGGCCTTTTTTATGCCACTGGCTATACCTGGACTGCCTGGGAAGGAGACCCTCAGGAGGAGCTGGGCTTGCTTTGCTAGCAGCAGCTGCAGGACAGGACACAGGCAGTGCCCAGGCACTGCCTCCAGACTCTGCAGGACTCTGCACGCTGGGCAGGTCACTCTGCTACCAAACCTGCCTACACAGACTGTCTACAGGCTGCTTCTGGGGTATCTGCATGTAACAAAGGGGAGAGAGCAATAAGCCATTGACATAATTGCAACAGTTTGAGATCACACGTTTAGAATACTATATTTGTATTGTTCCAAGTTGGGAAATTCACATTATGTTCACTTTTCAACTATAAATAAAGTTATATTCTAGTGAAGAAAATTTCTAAAAGGCTAAATTGACCACATTTAAGCAAGTATGGTTTCTAAAGAGTTGATGTTAAATCTACTCAAATTAAGTAGAAAACCTCAGATTAAGAGTCATATTTCAGAAGGAAGATATAATTAAGAGTGACAGAGGCATTTAAGGAAGATTGAGGAAATAATAAAAACTATAAAAATAAACAACAGCCCGTGGTAACACCTCTCGCTTTGATGAGTACAAATCATGCATCAAAAGATCCAGCTACTTTCTTAGTCTCATCTGGGAATCTATCAAGCTCATTTACTTTTTGATTTGTTGTCTTGGTCTTCCGCTTGTCTCCATTACATGTTACTAAATGTCCAAGCTCTTTTGCAAATAAAATCAAAAGAGTTTAAAGGCAGAGAAACTTAGGCTGGTCCAGAGTATTTTCTTTGACTGACGTAAGTGCAAATACACCATGACCGTGATCTTTGCTGAATTTTGTTCCTTTTACTTGTGGCAATTCTCTAAAACTAATTTATTTTTAAGTAAAAAAGAATGAGAGACTAATGCTCACTCCATGGAGCACTCTTATAATATTGACTATGAATGGAATCTAGCTTGAAGGGCATGGACTTTATCATAAAGGCTATCAACTTTCTGCACCACTTGGCCAAGGATCTGTGGGGAGCTGCATAACACAACTGACACAGATGGTAGAGGTTTGGTCCAAGCCATACACATATTGAGAATAAAGTAACAGATGATTGCTTACAAGGTGGAATTGAGAGTCTAGTTCAAAATTATAAATTCCTGGGGATACTTTAATGACATTTGAAGGAACATTAACAACAATTTCAGCTTAACTTAAAATATTGGACATTAATTTTTTGACAATCCATCTTGTGGTTTTAAGTACTTTTATCATTCCTAAAATGGGAACAGAACCACTATACCTCTCTCACATGAAGCTAGTCCCATTTTTGATAGCCCTTGGACTCTGTAAAACTCTGTACTATGCAATTAACTATTAGAGCTTACTCTCATAGAACAGTTGAGGGAACCTTGAATGCATTGGGTCAGATGAACAAGTAAAGCAAATACATTAAAGTAAATATATTTTCAGGTTAAATGACTTATAATGATTAGTGTACACTAAAACTCCTCCTTGCAGGATAGACTCTCCAACAAGACTCTTGTTAGTTTGAATTTTTAACTACTAATTCTCCTTGTTTTATAGCTTTCCTTTTCTGTATTTTTTTATGGCTAGACACCTCAGGAAAAATGTGTTTTACAAAAACTAGCAAAAAAGCAGGGAACTGCTTAATATCAAGCAGTAAGAACAGAGAATACAAGGCCAATTGTTGTCTTTCTCTTTACAGGTTTACAGGACCTAGAACACATAAATCTTGTCTGTTTGGGATTCCTGTTTCTCCCTGGGACTGATAAATATCACCCTAAAATTTAGTGGTCTTCAAAAAAAAAAAGATAAATTTTTCACCAATAGAAGGTATTAGATAGCTGGAAAATGGTCCTTAAGCCTGTTTCTTTTATATATCAACTTAGTTTTGCTACTCTTCTAAAATGTTGACTAGTACCCTCAGACTGAAGTTGTCTTACAAGATAGAGCAAAAACTTTCCATGAATTTTAATGGGATGCAAGCATGAGCTAGCTGTGAATACAAAAACATTATTGTGTTTCTCTTCACTGGAAGGAAGTAAAATGCTTAGGGATGCTTTCCAGAGAAACAGACATCAGACAGTCTGAGGATCAATCTGGATTTTTGAGGATTGCACTATACTCTGAAGATTACATTTATTCAGTGAAAGAGCCATAGAATGGCTTGGGTTGGAAGTGACATTGGAGATCACCCACTTTCATTCCCACTGCTGTGGGCAGGACCACCTTCCACTAGATCAGGTTGATCTGAACTCGATCCAACCTTCCCTTAAACATTTCCTGGGATGAGGCATCTACTGTGTCTCTGGGCAATCTGTTCCAGTGCCTCATCACCCTCATAGTAAAGAATTTCCTCTTTATATATAGTCTAAAACTACTCTGTTTCAGTTTTAATCCATCCCCACAATGGATTCATGCTTTTGTAAATAGTACCTCTCCATTGGTCTTGTAGGCTCCCTTCAGGTACTTGAAGACCTCAATTTAGGTTCAAAGCCTTCTCCTCCCTAGGCTAAACAATGCAAAGTCTCTCAGCCTTTCCATACCTTTAATCATCTTGGTGAGCCTCCTCTGGACTGGTTCCAAAAGACCTATGTCCTTTCTGTGGTGGGAATGTCAGAGTTGAATGCAGTAGGGAGGAGGGGGGGGCTCACACCTGGTTAATTAATCATTTTGTGAATTCAGTTCTATGTTTGGAAGTTTAAATTATAATAGATGTAGTATTATACCCAGAGAGGTATAAAAAAATTAAGAGATGCATAGTTTGTTAGGAGAACGAATATATTTTTATTTTCACACAATGAAAATGCCCTAACAAAACTGTGTCACTTTTGGACATAGCCTCATTTTAGAATCTGAAACAGGAAAATTGTTGCTGAAGTGCATGTTAAACTTGGATAGATGTTTCATGGTGCCACATAACTATTTCCGTGTAATTCTTAAGTCACAGTGGGTTCTGTAGTCTTACAGGGACATATATATCTTTAAAAAAATGCACTGGAAGTTTTTTTTAATATTTTAGGCTTAACAGGAACCAAAAGGTCTGGATTTGGGTTAGGTAAACCTGTAGGGGCTTCCATGAAAAACCAAGAATGAGGACTGGCTCACTGCAGATAGAATTTTAGCTTTATTCCCCTGACTGAAAGTGTGTCCTATATTATAAGAATAAAGGCTAACTGTGTAAAAGAGATTTGGTTTATTCCCAATCAATAACATAGGAAAAGACCTTTGGCAAGGCAGATATCTTCAGTTTCCCTGTTGCACTTTTTCACTCCTCTGTAACTTCCATTCTGAACTGCAGTTGGAATTTTTTTTTTTTAATAAATGCAAAATCACAGACACAGATACAGATGATCTTGAATATGCAGAAAATGCTACAAAAAAACATCTGTGGCAAGTAAAAAACAAACTATCAGGTCACTGATTAGAAATTCATTGTCAGATTGAGCTGTTTTTACTTGTCTGTCAGATCAACTGCAGGGGATGTTTCTCCTGAGTTTCTATTTAATGGGTAATTCTGTACTCCAGTATACTTTTTGGAAAATAAAATGCTATTTCCAAGTCTCATTTGAAGACATTGTGTCCATTTCTGAATTACTTTTCTCCTCATTGCTGATTAAATATCTCTGTGTTTTGTCTGATTCTTTCAGTAATGTTCATCTTCAATGCTCATGACATCATCATTGCTTTCATGATAATGAATCACATTGTCACCAGAACTGGTCTGTGAAATAGCACTAATTGTCCTAAATGCTACAGCTGGGACAATGGCAAGTAAGGATGAGCAGATGATTGGGAAAAGTAATTTCTAAGTCTACAAAACCATGATAGTCAATGAGGAACAGAGACGGCTATGAAACAATTTAAGGGAATATGAGCAGGCTTTCCGATAACTTCACAAGTTTAAAACACCAATTATTTTTATTTGGACAGCTCCTCTAATGCACAGTTGACAAAGGCTTCCTGGGAATGCTGTGTCAGCAGTATGTCCCAAGGGCATATTTATATTTTGGTGCTAGTCTACATTTCTGAGGATGGTTTGGTGTTATTTGTGCAGGAAATGGAAATATTGTCTACCAATGAGCTACAGGTTTTCCACATCTCATGGTGCCACACCTCTTGAGGGAAGAGTGGACCTCTAATGGATGTGGCTCATTTTAAGCCCTTGGTCTGTTCTGGCTAGTTTTGGAATATATTTGCATGTTAAAAATATCTACTTTTCTCCTAATTACAGTCTTCTGTAATTAAATAAATTGACTTTTTCCCCTTTTAGGATTTTGTATTACCTTTCTTTATATCTTAATAGATCTGAGTCTGTTAGCAATAACATGAAGCCCAATCACTGCTTTTCTTTAAGTAATATGATCACTCTCTATTCTTGAAGTAAATTAACAGTGCTGGCAGCTACATTAGATTAGGGAGTGCAATATAAATGAGTACTATAGGAATAGTTTAGACTTTCTTCTTCAATAAACTTCAAGAAGTTCCTTGTGGATGCTGTAATTGATAGGATTTTCTGTAACAATACTTAGAAGGCAGAGGTTCTTGCTCACAAATATAATTTAGAATATAAAATGGCTATTAGAAGGGAAGATGCAAAATTGAATAGCAGTATATGAAATGTTATTACTATGTACATTTATTAGGTTGCTGTTTGCTCAGTAGAAACAAGTCTGCAAACTGTTACAAACTTACTGATTTCTTATTGGACCAATTTCTTTACTAACAACTACAGAAGCCCTAGACAATCTAAATCTTCCAAAATTGTGTCAATTTTTAAATAGCTTTTGTTGTATTCATCTAGAAATATTATTTTCTATGGATGTATTTATTTTTTTTAATATTTTCTATGGATGTGTTTAAGACATTTCCCATCTTTATCTCTTTGGAATAACTCTAATGCCACACAACTGCATGGAAATCTGAAAATCACATTTCAATGCCTGGTGTGGTAAAGGGAAATGTGACATAAGGGACATAGTTTTAAGTGATGGCTTTCAGTGGAAGGTGATGGCCAGTATATGTGAGATACCCATTTCTACCTGAGAAGTAAATGGAATTTATACAGATAAAACATCAAAATAGAAATGGCCAGGCAGTTAAAACATCTTGAACTTAACTGTAAGCATCTTTCACAAGACTGGGTTGCTCAAAGCCCCATCCAACCTGACCTTGAACATTAAAATCTTGTTCATAAAAGTCATAGTACTGAATGCAAGCTATGCACAGTCTTTCTAGTCTAATGCATACCCTTAGATGCTGTTACCTTATGAGGTCAGAGAATGATAATTTTAAATGTATTTTCTAAAGTAATTGATTTATATTTGAGGTTAATGAGTATTAAGTCCCAGCCTCTTTTGTAAAATTGGAGCTGTTTTGTTTGATTAAATTAATCAAATAAATAAGTCATATTACTCCAAATATGCTAGGCACAATCCCAAGGGAGTATCAATCATTGCAAGCTATTTTCTCTTTCTAGAAAAAAACATAATATTTTAAGAATATGATACCTCACAGTCCTTCTCAAATCAAAAATAATACGATGCCCAGAGTGCATTAGTAAGCTCACTGACAACAATAATTCTTCAATATATTATGAAATATGAGGCTTTATGATAAAAATTACATTTTTGATCCATTTATTTCACCTTTTACCACCTAATTGTTTCATGATGACATTTTGTCCCTCTTCAGAATGAAACAATTGATTTAATATACTGTATAAAATACTGTGTTTCTTAAAAAGTTAATCAAACTATTGACAGCTGATGTCTGAACTACTGCCCTGCAATTAATATATGAGATGCTCAAAATATCAGTTAGAAATTACTCTCCTTGCTAAATTCCTCTTATATAAATACATTTACTGGAACTTTATGAAGTAGTACTCTGCAGTGTAGCGACTTAATCCTTTTAAGTTCCATTTTTAAAAGTTCAAAACCACAACTACATATTCCAGATATTCATCAAGATATAAATTAAATGCTCTGAATCCTTGAGTGTCCAATAATTTAATATTTATCAGTGGCAACCAGATACTTTTCTAAAGTACCCAGTCTGACCCATTGACAGGGGAAGCAAAAACATTCATATAGTTTAAAAAATGCCATTTTCACTTCCAGAAGTAATTAGTTAGTGACTTTATCTTAAGGTTTCTTCTGTATTTGCTTGCTGGGATGACAGAATAAAGATCAAATAAATTTGAATGATTGATAGTAAATTGATAGATGAAATAGAAAATTTGGCATTTCAAAAAAGCAAAATCATGCTTAGAGTGATTTGGCACCTATCTGTATCTTCACTATTTCTTTAAGAAGCCTTGCAAAGAGTAATTTTGTTTTAAGTGATCTCTGATTTTATTTTGAATTTGTATCTTTCTTTAGGAAAATTTGTGTTCTGTATACATTTTTATATGACATGATGTTCTGCTGATATTCTCACTAGAAAGAGATTCTAGGGGGGAAAATAAAGGAAAGCTAAATTTAACTCTCGTTAAGAATGTTGTGAGAATTTCCAAGCCCTCCAGGACCTTGCCCCTCCTCCAGGAGATGCCCCTCTTCCAGCATACACATTCACATGGCCTCACACACAGGCTGGCAGAGATGGAGCAGTGTCCCCAGGCAGAGCACTGCCCCCACGTAGATCCTTCTCCCATTGCTTGCACTTACAGCCCCATATACCTTGGCTTCTCCCATTGCTTCCTATGGGATCTGCAGCCCACAATTTCTCCTCCACACACTGTTGCATATACTTTTTAGTGCCTGTACAAATACACACTCTGTCTCTTCAGCCTCTGGCAGCTAGATCTGGGGGCATTGTGGCCACCACTGGTTCTCCAGTAGCTGGAATTCAGACCTTGCAGAAAATATACCACAGGTATAACCTCCCTGCCGAAGCAGGATTGTCCTTGAGGGCACAGGTCAGGATTGAATCCAAACAGTTCTTGAATATCTTCAGCAATGAAGAGTCCACAACCTCTCTGGGCAACCTGTTCTAGTGCTCAGTCATCCACTCAGGAAAGTAGCCCTTCCCCAAGTTCACAGCAGAAATTACTGTGCAACATTTGTCACTTACCACCATCATTTTTTCACTAACAGATGCTTAATGTATTGGAATAGACTGAAACTGCATCTAGATGTTTTAATACTGGATTTATGGGCTGGAGATTACCTTATTTGCTCCTCTCTGTTGCAAATGTGCATTTAAAAATACTGATAACTTTAAGTGCAGTTGTTATACGATGGTAGTAGTTGCCATCCTCAATGACTTCTGTACTATGTATTTCATAAATCCAGTCTGAAGAACCATTTGCTGCTCCAAAACACATATATTTCAACTCCAAAAAACAAGTAGTACACTGTTATATTGTGCTCATGGGCATTCTGTTCCCCCTTCCCCGAGACCCTGTGACTCTGATCAAGATAACCCTGGACTCCTCCTTTCTGCCCTAACAGGGTTGGTGGAGAGCCAGGAAAGCCTTCCTTGTCCAAAGCCTAGAAAAACCCCTGACATATCCTGTTCGTCCTCTTTTGCCCCGCTCTCCCCACGGGCATGACAGAATAAAGAAAGCTGAACCAACATATATCGGGGTAAGAGCCTCTTTTGGAAATCTTTGCCATCTCCTCATATTCCTCCCCTCAAAGCCTCAAATCTCTGGGCTAGCCTGATAATTTAGGGGGCTGAGAGGGGGGGAAACATCAGTACACAAGAAAAAGCAATTTGTAACACCGAATGTGGATTTAGCTCTCTTAATTTTAGACCTAACCATTACCATGATAGATTTCATTTGTGTATCACTGTGTGAGCCATGACAGCAAATCTCTAACAAAGGTGCTTCAAAAGATGCATGAGTAGGGCAAGACACTGCTAATGTATGTCTTTATACCGACAAGCTTAATGACTCTGACAAATGAGCATTAGAGAATCATGTAAGGCCACTTAAGAGGTTGCTGTTCTGCCCCCAGCTGTCTGCCAAATCCTCTGCTAATTACTGCCACCCACAAAATTAGTAGAAGTAGAAATAATGTGAGTTGATTCTTTATCCCTAATAAAACTCCATCAGTTGAGCCTGTAGCTTATGAAAAAGACTAAAAGCTGGTGCTGCTCTTTTGTGCCATACTTACAAAGCAATTTATCCCCTAAAGATAAGTATGAATCTTCATAGTGGTGCTATGCAGTATCAAATTTAAACCTAACAGTAGAAAGTAAAATTGAACAGTCCATTACATTTGGGGGGTTTTGTTGGTTGTTTTGTTTGTTTGTTTGTTTGTTTGTTTGTTTTGGGGTGGTTTTTTTTGTTTGGGTTTTTTGTTTTGTTTTGTTTTGTTTTGGTTTGGTTTGGTTTGGTTTGGTTTGGTTTTTTTGCAGGGTTGGAGTTTAGTCATTAAACAGATATGATCAAATACAGAATCATATAAACACAGAAAGGTATGGGTTGGAAGGGATCTTAAAGGCATTCACAACTTAAAGACAGAGTAATTTTTTGTTTGCCGTTGATTTCTGGTTAGTTAAAACTAACCAGATTGTCTTCATTATATGCTTATTAACTGCTCTTAAGATACTTGCATGGCTAGCCCGCTACTGTGAAAGGGGTAATCCAAATGACATTGCAGTACCTTTTATTCTGTCCTTTCTTTTCTCTCGATTATAATGGGTTGCAGTAAGTGTAGCAGCAGTCATAACAAAATTACACTGTAACTTGATCTGGATAGAGTGTTTCAAAAGGTATCTACTCTTAGAGGTGCAGCACGATTTTGTATTTCAATAAGAAATAGGATCTTCCTGCTGTTGTTTATTTGGCTCAGTTTTTCTAAGTACCTTCAAATTATAGTACTTTGAAGTACTTTGAAGAACTGTTTTGTGCCTTGCTTGAACTAAACAGATGAAAAAAATCTTGCATTGGGGGGTATTATTTTGTTTATTTTTTATATAATCATGACTTTTCTGCCCAGTGCCTTCTTTATGGACATATGCCTAGTTTTTGGTTAAATAAGGTCATTAAAGTGGGCGTATTCTTAGTGGCCAGACTCATACTGTTCCAGCTGAATGAACGGTTAAATGATTTTCTGATTGTGGATCCCTTGTGCTCTCAGCCTATTTCCTAAGATAAGCATTTTTAAACTAAGACATAGACTGTTCTAAGATCTAGAGTTTAGCTGGGTTTAATGTTCATTCCTCCTGAAGGTTCTCAGTTTGTGTCAGTTTGTTTCAGTGGGCTCAGTAAGTGCTCTTAATATTAGATAGGCTGGAATGTCACTTGCTGTAGATTTCCAGCCCTATTTGCTCAAACTGCAAACACTTTGTAGATGTTAAGTTTTCTTACACTTTGACCATCTGCAGTTCTTCATGCCAAATCTTTCTATCAGTTCAGCTTCTTGGTGGTACTGTATTGCACCCAAAAATTACAGCTGTAGTATTTTTAGTATTGGCAACAAAAGTGTTATCTGTAAGGTCTCAGCTGAGACTCAATACTGAAAATAAGATATTTCATTCAATAGCCATGCTACACTTCCATTTAAAATGAAAAATGTAATAAGACAAGATTGACTGTGACATTTAATTTTCCATCCACAGAGCAAGATGATTTCTCTGAAAGCAGATTTTTTTATCCAGTAAAGTATATTCATGATAATGAGAAGATTTAAATGTAAAAGGATTGCATAATGTTATTAATGGAATTCTGCAATTAATGCCTATATATGTTGTTGCATCAATTCTAAAAAGCAATAGAATTTTTAGGTTTACCTGTGGAATTTATTTACTGAACAGAAATATACAGGAGCTGTATAGGACTTCAAAATCATACTAGGGTTAAAATCAAAATCATGACTTATATGTATTTAGAATTCAAACAAAAAATCGAGGAGTAAGACAAGCATCACATTTAGTGGATGGTAGATTGAAGAGTAGAAAACCTTGTTTCCAAGGTCAATAAAAACTGATCACACAAAAGCTATTTAAATAGTTTTGGGGGAGATAAGCCCCCCAAAAAGGTGAACAATAAAAAAAAAAATCAATCTTATAAATGCCAGTGTAGTCCTATTTCACAATTTTTGTCCATTAATTTCTAGATGATATATGAATTGGCATTTCTAATGAGAAATTATAATTCCAATTTCCTGAAATTGCAATATGTGAAAACTAGTTTTTGCTTTCATAGTTCATAATTATCCCTCTGAGAGGTCAAGGACTAAATCTGAAATTCTGAAATAGCCCACAAGTTAACACAGTACAGGAATACAGATGGACTCTTCTTAAGTAGCTGACTGATGAAAGGATTGCACAAGCCAATGCATGACATGTTTAATGCAATATGTAGGCATAAATCAAACTCTGGTGCTGCAAAATCTGTAGCTCTGGCAGATGTTTCAGAATCACTGCACTACAGCAAACAGGGAAGAGACCCAGTTGTGAGTCTTTTTGATATAAATGAGAGGAAAGTAGTGAAGCAAGGCGAATTCTCCATATCCCTCTTCTATCCTCCTGGCAACAAATGTCTCAGAAGCCCAAATCTCAGTACATGAAAAACAACTTTGAATTTAGGAAAGATCCAACTCATGCAAAGAAATTTTACAAAATAGTTCCACAAAAATGGTATGATTCATACTGAGCTATCCATTGAGTTTGCTGTGAGAAACAATGAATCAGCTTTCAGGCTTTTGTTTATCGGGGTGAGAAAGGGCTTCTGCTAGGCATAGAAACATCACTGTAGAGAGACAAAAATGGAAGATTGAAAAGATTTTTTGATCTGGCAATACATTCTCTGCTTAGTTGTGTACAAACCTTGTGGATTGATTCATGAAAACAGAAGTAGTTCAAAGCCTTTACTTAGTTCAACTGAGGTTTATTCTTTTACATTTTGTATAACTAAAAAGGAAATATCTAGAGTAAGAGAATGATCTGAGTTTTCTATTTAGACAACACTGCGAGAAGAAGATTTTTGAAGTCATATCTACTTAGTACTGAAAAAAGGGGATATGATAAATAGAATAAATCATCATTAAAATGGAAACTTTCTCCGGACTGTATGACAGACTGGTTGATTAGCTTGGACCAGCTTATCTCTTAGAGGGCTAAATTTAGATGACAAGATTTATATCATTTATATCGTAACTTTCACTTAGACATATGAGGCAGTCTTCCCTCAAGAAGACTAGCAGACAAATCAAATCAGCCTTTAGAATTTTTTTCTTTAGTGTATGAATGAGAAGAAACTATTAAACTCCTAAACTTTGGCCAAGGTCAACATCAATGCTTATTAATTAGTACTCTTAAATACTTTGTATAAGCCCTCTGTTTCTGAAACCTAAATCATTTATTTTAAAGTATTTGGATGTGGTCCTCCAGTAACTTTCAGGAATTCTACTTTGAATTTCTAAGTTTCCAACTCTCTATTCCAACTCTCCTTTACCGTCTTACAGAATTTGTACACTTCTCTCATTTCCATTTTTAAACATAATATTTTATAACAATTAATATACTAGCCAGATAACAGCCAGAAGCCATTAATTTTAGAATCATCTTCCTCCTGGAATTGAGCATAGCCTTTGACACTGTCTCCCATGGCATTCTCCTGGAGAAGCTGGAAGGCCATGGCTTGGACAGGTGTACTATTCTCTGTGTTAAAAACTGCTTAGATGGACGGACCCAGAGAGCAGTGGTAAATGGAATTGCATCCAGTTGGTGGCTGGTCACTAGTGGGATTCCCCAGGGATCTGTGCTGGGTCCAGTCCTGTTTAATGTTTTTATAGATGATCTGGATGAGGGGATCAATTGCACACTCAGTCAGTTTGCAGATGACGTAAGTTGTGTCGTGTTGATCTGCTGTGCAAGTGTTGATCTGCTGAAGGGAAGGAAGGCTCTACAGAGGAATCTGGACAGGCTGTATCCATGGGCTGAGATCAACAAAATGGTTCAACTAAGCAGAGTGGCAGGTCCTGCACTTCAGTCACAAGAACCCCAGGCAGCACTACAGGCTGGGGGCAGGGTGGAATGGAACATGAGCCAGAAGTGAGCATAGGTGGCCAGGGCAGTGAATGTTTCCCTGTATTCAGCACTGGTGAGGCCACATCTTGGCTCTTGTGTTTAGTTTTGGGCTTCTCATTCAAGAAAGATATTGAGGTGCTGGAGGTGTCCAGAGCAGAGCAATTAAGCTGGTGAAGATCTGGGAGACTAAGTCATATAATGAGCAGTTGGGAGAAATTAATTCTATGATATAAGCATGTTTAATTCTGATAACTTCAAAAAATATCTACAGTTATGTCAGTATAATAATGTTTTTCCTTCACAAAAGTGTGGAAATTCACAGTTAAATTTGATAGCTTTTTGTCATGATTTTACCCAAATCAGCAACCAAGCACCATGCAACCTCATGGCCGCTCACATGGGAAGAGAACCAGAAAGGCAAAAGCTGGAGAACTAATGTGTTGAGATAAAGAGAGTTTAATAGGGAAATCAAAAGCCTTGCGCACAACCAAAGCAAAACAAGGAATTAATCCACTGCTTTCCATGGGCAGGAAGATGTTCAGCCATCCTCAGGAGAGAGGGGCCCCATCACTCATACTGGTTACTTGGGAAGACAAACTCCATCACCAAATGTCCCCCCAACCCTTCCTCCTTCTTCCTCCCACTTTATATACTGAGCATGATGTCATATGGTTTGGAACATCCCAATGGTCAGCTGGGGTCACCTGTCCTGGCTGTGTCTCCTCCCAACCTCCCATACATCCCCCGTAAGGAAGAAGTTATGTAACTTTGAATTTTGGCAGTGTAAAGCTCATATTTGGATACAATTGATATTAACTCCCAGGTATAACCATAGAAATTAGACATAAGTGGAATTTATTCACTGATTTTTAGATGCGGGGGGGGGGGGGGGGGGGGGGGCTGGGGGGGGGCTGGGGGGGGTTGGTGGGGGGTGGGTTGGGAGAGGCTGCAGGATACAATTCCAGACTTGGCATTATATCTGACTGGCTTAGCTAAGAAAGTAATCTTTGGCTGTCAGAGGCATCTGAAGCAGTATGGCAAACCTGAGCCCTGTATGGGGACTTTGGGTACTGCTGGTTGAAATTGTTCATAGAAATACTAAAAAAAAAAAAAAAAAAACAAAACAAAAAAAAAACATATAAAAAGCACCCAACCAAATATTTTACATCCACTTGAAACTTTGGAAACATTAACAGACATTTGACGGTAACAAAGACCTGAGATGTCCAAGACTGTGCATACACAGCAGATGCCTGCATTTCTGAGTGTAATTTTTGTCTCTCCAATATGTCATGTTCTTAAAAGGTGTATTCCTATTCCCAGTGTCTTTGTCATGCCTGTTCTTGTAGAAGCCAAACTCCCTTCCCCAGGTTTAGCAGCAGCTTCCAGGCCAACCAAAGTCAAGGGGATCCTCATGGTGGCTCAGTGACAGCCCTTCAGTGAGGTGTCAATCCCCTGCTCTAGGCAAGGCAGTGCTTTGACATGCAGAATTATAGGCTGTCTCCAAGCAAGTAAAAACACTTATTTAATACAAAATGTAAGTAAAATGGACAGCTACAATTTTCTTCCACTCTTGTCACAGCTATAGTTGTACAATGTTCCTGAGTAACTTCTAAAGAATGTGATTCATGGCAGATTTACAAGTACTGTTGAAAATTGCATTGCTAATACCAAAATAGATATGCATAGCTTATGACTGTACATAATGTAGTTTAATGCTTCTGGATTTTTATTTATCCCTTTGCGTAAACATGTCCTTTTCATATCTTCATATTTTCATATCTTATCAAAGAAAGCAAATCTATTCCATTAGGAGACATGTATTTATCTAATTTCTTCTGCCTTTATCTTTTGCATAAAAATTCCTGTGTATGTGCCATGTGAATGTGTTTTAGCTCCTTTAAGCTAGTTCAGAGCAGAGGGAATACATAGAGTTTTAATAATCTCCAAAAAGTCAAAAATATAATTGTTCTACCTGTTTTGAAATATGGATTTAAAAAATTATTACCTTTTTTCTCTTACTTATGAGGGACATATCTTTAAAGTGTTGCTTAGTTAAAAATCCAAGGATTTTTTGTGTTAGTTTTTTTACTCCCCTTAATTGCACTACAAAGCAGTCACTGAATGATCAATAAGTTTTTCAGAATCTACACTTGTTAGTAGAATTTTTCATTCCATGCTAATATTGGGGTAATTGCAGTTAAACAGAGACAATGCTGTAGCAATGTTTCTGTGGCCAGGTTCCCTGTCTACCATTGAAAATGGAAGATCTCCCTCAGTGCACGTGTCAAGGGAGCTCTTTGGCATGACAGTGTCAATGAGAGCCTAGGGACTCCTCAGTGCAGGCATCATTGATTTAAAAGACAGTTATAGCTCCTCTGGAATCAGTTAGCCTATCCCCATAAATACACCCTTAGGGGCACTAAAGTACACATTACTGGAACAATACTGTGTGATAGCTGTTCGTTCAGTTTTACACTGTTGATGCTGCAGTTGAAGGTGTCATTCAATCCTTAGACAAAAGTAGTTAGAGGATTATTGTGTACTTCTAGCATAGGAAGTAGTTGTAGCCTCCTTTTTGTTAAGGGTAAGATCAGTATTATCTTAAATCCTGGGAAACCTTAGTGACAAAATCCTACAGTGAAAATGAGAAAAATTGGACTGTGTTGGGGCAATTTGCTATGATTGAAGGAATTGTCTTTATTCCTCCTCCTTCTTTTGGTTTTTGAAGGACTTTTTCTCAGTTCATCTTACTCTTTGTTCGTGTTCTTAGTCAATAACTCTGTTAGTGTCCACATATAATTTGTTTTATTGGGTTTTATTTTTTTTTGTTATGGACTATATACTTTTATTTTAGAGATAATAAAAATGCCAGATTGCTCTTTCTGTGCATTACATTAACCAAATTCTGAAGTGTACTATGCCATGAATATCTCAACCATAGCAAATCAGTATTATTTTAGGGAGAAAACAAATTAAGTCTCAATAACACAATATGTGGATAATAGAAACTTGTGTAGAAAAAGTGTGAGGACAGGTCTGATGTTCACCTCCACAAGCGATGGGGAGGTTATGCAACATTTAAGGTCATTATAACATTGTAAAAATAAAACCAAAACTTAGTAATGAATTCTAATTTGGATAGATCAAAGGATGTCGTCAACCAATGCTAGAGGCAGTTGATCTTGAACATCTTTCACCTTCCTGTCCTGTTCTTGTCCTTTGCTTGTCCCCATACATTGGTCACAACACATAATGTTTACAATAATGTTTTGAAAGGCTTCTCTCCTATAATGCAGAAAAAATAAATGCTTATCTTACATTTTGATGTTGACCACTTAGACAAATATTTTTTTTCCTATCTGTATAATAACAATAAATGTCCAGATCATATATATTTAAAAGATTATTGTAGCATTAACTTCTGAAAAGAAACACTAATAAATACAAAAGACAACAAAAGCAAAGTACTTTTTTTCCATCTCAACATATGGCTATTAAAGGGCAAGCAAATCCATGCACCCCAACCCTCCACAACTCCCCTGAATAAAAAAAAAAAATAAAAATTGTGGTTTACACCCTATAAAATGGTGTAACTGCAGTGAGTCATGATGTCATGAACAAAAGAGGTTTTTCCTGCAGATCTCTCAAAGGCTTTGCCTTCCACTGATTTGGTGTGAGTACAAAGTCAAACTGATTGTGATACACAGAGAAGAACTCATTTATTCCAGGCAAACATACTCATATAACCAGAATATCTTTAAGTCCTTGGTATTCACATCACATCAAGAAGAAATCATGTTGACACTTTCTAATTTGCTTTATAGCAATGAGTAAAAAAACAACCTTTGAAAGCTTGGTTGGCTTTGGAGAAGGACAATTAAGGGGACATAATACAGGCTACTAAAATTAGAGCAGGACAGAGAACAAAACTTTTTTGCTGTCTAAGTATTCTGATGATTCTGAGATGAAATTAATTAAGAAAATAAGATTTCTTCTCAAGTTTAGTGTATGTTAACTGAGATGTTTGCTATCTGATGGTGAGACCACTTTTCACACAACAGCAGCAACCATAATTTTAAGCTCCCTTTTAACCCGATGACAGATCAGACTCACCCACACAGACTGGAAAAGCCCATTGACAGGGCTGACTCCTGCACCTTGTGGGAAAGTTGGGACCAGGCCGGCTGGGCAAGCCAAAAATCATGCCATGGGCCATTTTATCTGTTCATTGACACTATTAACCTCACCAGTGGTGAGGTTAGCAGACATGGGCTACATGTGCAAAGAATACCTATACTGTAGGCCAGTTGTAGCTGAATTACTGAGATATAATGCTCCCATATGACTGACAGTGTATTTTTTCCAAATGTGTTCCTTCATTCCATGGATCAGTGTAGGAAGGAAAAGGTGCCTCATTAGAAAAATAATTATGTAATATTTTAGAAATTCAGAGAACTGATTAGTTGCTGTCTGATTTGGCTAGTGTAGCATTTGTCTCTTTTTTGCTTGGAGAGCAATCCCAAGTAATGTGCTCTGGTGAACACTGAGCAGGGAGGTTGGTCTAGATGACCTCCCAAGGTCTCTCCCGGCCTTAGGCATTCTGTGAAATTCTGTGAAATTACCCAGACTGGATATCAAGTGGGACAATCAGCCTCTTTTTATTTATCATGAAGAGATAATTGTGAAATAGCATCTATTTTTGACTTGAGATAATAAAAATCAACTAAAGAAAAAAGTGTTGTTCTGAAAATTTATTTATAAGTGTCCTGGATTAGGACATCCTAGGACAATAAGTATTACAGCTAAAAAGGTTTGTTTGCAAGAGGTTTTTAATGGGTTCATTTTCAATGGGTCATTGATGAAGTTATTGTTGTCACAGGAATATTTCCATATTAGCAAAATAAGCTATCTAAATGGGCCTTTTTCAATTTTTGTAGTGATCATTCAAGGAAATAAGAAAGAAAACGTGTAGAGAAATACAAGGACAAAAATATTAAGCTATTAAAGAAAAAAAACCAAACTGTTAGGACTTTGCTAACCTGGAGTTCACCTGCCAGAAATCATATTGGCACTAATTACATTACTGATTCAAAATAATGAGATGTATTCTAAATCATCACTAATAAAGTTATGATAATTAATTAATGAGATATTGAGAATAATAAGCCTTCTTACCACCCTCATTATATTTGGGTTCAATGGAAATGAAATATGTGGAGAAAAAAATGTCATTAAAAGAAATACAAAGTAATAGAGTTACTCTGGTCTAGCCTTAACTTTCTAATTAGGTTTAAAAGTCATCACTGTAATCAAATACTTGCCATACATATATAGGTGATATTTCCCAAAAAAGATCTTAGAAATATAGGCGTTATTACAGCAGTGAAACAACAAAAGTATCATTGCCTTCTAGAACAAAATAATAAGATTTAAATGTTACATGAGGGTTATTTGGGTATCAATGGTTAATAATTTTATACAATTTAAAAATTGTCAGTTTCAGTAACTTTTATTTTAAGAGTCTTTATACCCTTTCTTCAGGCACTCTACATCCAAAAGAAAAACAAAATTGTTTTATACAGAGTGATTTTTCATAAAATCATAGAATATCCTGAGTTGGAAGGGATCCACAAGGTTCATCAAGTCCAACTCGTGAACTAAAAGCATATCAGATTCTACTGAGTTCAGGTTTTTGCTGTCAATATTCATCTTCTATGATGCCATTTGGTATTGTCTTTGAAGAAGACTGTCTTAGTTACATCCGAATTTAGAATATTGAGCACAAACTTCTTCAAATAAACAAGAACAAAAAGTCATCTTATATTCTCCTAAGTAAAAGTGACTCTTCCTGGAAATTGTGCTGCAAAATTATTTCTCCGAGAAGTTCTGCTCGAGAAGCATCTAATGTAAGCCTCATTTATTTTCTTTTTGGGCTATCAGATGTAGCAATTTTATTTCACAAATTAACATTTGTGAATGTTTCACATTCACATCCATTCTGCTTTTTAATCTATGCTATTTATTTAAACTAGCAAGTTTCTGAATCTGCACTCAAAAGAATTCAACATATCCCATCCTCCCCCCAAATACTAGTTGAGTTTCACCATAGAAGACCTCTCAGTCTTTGCAAAACTGGTATTATAAACGCCTTGGCCTAATTTATGTGAAATAACCAAGAAAAGAAGCTCAGAGGTCCTCCTCTGTCAGTGAGTACTCTTGTAGTGTTCTACAAAGTACATTACCACCATTTCTTTTTCCTGAATAGTTGAAGTTTTAGTCCCCCTGTCAAGTAATATGGGATGTCTAATAAAACACAGAGAAATTAGGCAGAGAAATACCTCTGGATTCCCTTCCACATGCCAAATGGCAAGACTGAATCAGTGAGATAAACTCAGGTCCCTAAATCAGAAGCACCCCAGTTTTGAGTTAAGAAGCTGAAATCAAGAGGAATCTAAATAAAAACTATGGGTATAGAAATGTTTGCAGGTGTTTGAAAGGCAATCCCAGAGGAGGACCTGGATATTGAAGGTAAAGCCAGCCTTTGCACTGAACTATGCTTAATCTATGTAATTAAACATTAAATTGATTTATATTGTACTGAGAGTATTGTATTAATTAATGATTTTTTCCCTGAGGTTAAAAAAAATTGCTACTTTTAATTCTTCTCTAATTAATGCTTACCCAAGAGAGATGATCTATTTTAATTGCTTTCCAGAAGACAGTGTTTGTGTTTCTTTGTCATACACTTAACAAACAGCCTTTCTACATTTGTCTCTCTCTTAGGGCACATTCACAAAAAGATAATGCATCTCTACAAATTATTTGGCAGCTGGTGGTAGCATATAATAAGAAAAATAAATTAAGAAACAACTCACCAACATTTTTTTCCCAAATTACACTATAAAAAGAGAAGTCACAGTTTGCAAAGCAGGGGCTTTGCTCACAAACAAGTAAGGGCTCTGAGAGTGGTGCAATCTGTGTTCAAGGTCTTAACTGCACATAGACAAATGGTTCCCCTTAGTTCTGCTTCACAACGGGAAGTTGTTGTTATAAGATAAATGTGCCCAGGGTAAAATGTACCCAATCTCAGCACACTGATTTGTGAAGACATAAAGTTATCTCAGACACAGTGGAAATTTAAAAGATTATTCAGGGCAAGCTGGAGCAGACAGCAGGCAGTGGTTTGAGCAAAAAATATGCAAGGGGTTTTTCCACTGGAAATGTAGAATTTGTTTCCATAATGACACCATTCTGACATCTGTGGTGCTTTTGCACCGTCATGCATCTGAAAAAAACACTGTGTGAGAAACCTGTCAAGTTTCCCCTGGCAAAAATAAAGACTAACAAAATAAAATAATAAAACCCCTAAAATGGATAAAGATGAATTTAAAATGTGTTTCGACACATTTCAACACATAATTAGGTTCTAGTTGCGAAAATGCAGTTTGCACACAGAGGTTAAGTTCATTGTAATACTTAGTAATTGATAAAAATAGATAGAATGGATTTTCTGAACAATTTAAAGTTTCAAACTTTCAGAAAACTGTCTTTATCTTAAATGATATTTCTTGATTTTTTTTTTTTTTATTTTAAGGACATTTAAATGATATTGGTTTTTTTCACATTCTTCATAAGAAGCTACACACTTTATTGAGAACTAGAGGAATAAAAATGGATACAATTCTTCTCAAAAAGAAAAAACAACCTATAAGTAACTTGGAAAACTATTATAAATACAATACAAATTTAGTATATACCTGGAACATTTCAGGAGCATACACTTCAGGCTTTTCTTCTCTCTGATTTTGGTCCAAGCCATTGTGAAGATACTGTCATCATCTTTCATCACCCTCCCCCAATGCCTGTGGTAAGGTCTTCTTTTATGATGTCTGGCTCTAATTACAATGAATTAATTGCACAATAGATGTATAATGATATCTGATTTCCTTAAATTTATGGGGGGAAAAAAAAGTGTAATTCTCTAGTTTTGGTGTCCTGATGGAAAGCAAAAGGTGGTGGTTGGAGCAGGTCTGATTCCAGGACCTTACACTATGCATCTGTTAAATCATGGCCCTATGCTTGTAATGCTTCATAGCTGATGTCATCCCAATATACTCCATATGGAAATGAAGTAATACAAAAATTATATCAGAAAGTAAAGAAGGATAGTGCTCATATAAAATATTTATGTTGCTAAAGTTCTTATCTGTCTTTGTGCTGCAAAAAGATGCAAGCAAAGAGCTGAACAAAGGTTACACCTATTTGTGTAACCACACAGTTTGCAGAGATTACTGGAAGTATCTGTAAAGCTAAAATTAAATGTTAATGGATCAATCCAGTGAACAGACTTTGACCATGAACTGATGACTGTCTGAGAAGAAAGACAAGAAAATAATTTCACATGGGCAAAGAAAGGATCTGACTTGAAGTTTCCATCAAAGGACAGAACCCTCAAACTATCTGAGTATGAAATTGCTACAAACCTTCTATATAACATGCAGAAGGCTTGCTTACACAGTTTTTAAGAGTATGTGAAAGACAGCAGAGTTGAGTTACTATATTTTTCTCTTGGATCAAGATGAGATGCCTTTCCACAGCAGTGATGAGCAGAACAAACTGGATACTTAGAGATACAGATACAATTTAACCTATCATAGGTGGAAAAAAAAGCAAAAAATAGCACAATTGTTTTGTTTTCCTATAGGTTTGCAATTTTCAGCCATTCCTGACAAAAGTTTTTAGAAATTGATTATAGATGCTTGGATTAAGAAGACAAAACAGAATCTTATTTTGTTACAGCTTAATTTTTGGCAGAATGAAGAACCAAAGAAATTGTTTGAATTGTGAACAATTTCAAATAATGGTATGTTGGAAAATTAGTGCAAATAATCCAAAGAGTCTCCATGAACTACTCGTCCCAGGTTTATTTCACCTCTCCCAACATCTTCTATTCCTTTACCATATACAAGTGCTGTGACATTGTGTTTCAGATGGTATCTTTTGTTACTAACTCTAGCAATTTCTTGTACAATTTTTGATTTCTCTTGATTAATTTTGTGTCACTGATGCTCATGATAACTCACAAGAAAATGGAGAGTGGCAAATATTTAAGGCAAATATGTTCTGAATTTTCAGGGTGAAAACCTAGAAGATTTTGAAGTTAACTTTAGATATTTATGTCAAGAAAATTAACAAATTACACATGCAAATGCATTTATGTATGAGTTAAGTTCCTTCGAGTTTCTTGGTAGATGCTTTATTTGACTTGGACTAGTTGTCTTTCTATTGTTTTTGGCAATAGAGGCTAATTTCCCATTGCATGGAAATAGTTATATATATCCCTATTTCATCTGGTATACACTTAGTATACCTTTTCTAGTTCATCACTCTAGTAAGAATTCCATAACAAAGATGACTTATCATCCATGTTGTATCACTTCCTTATGCCTCTGTTAAGCGTGTATTCTACATTACCAGTATTTGAATAGTATAAAAAGTCTTCTATTTCCCTTAACCTACATCTCATGTGACTTTGGGATGATCTGCCTCTCTTTCCCTGCCTTCATGAGTCTAGTCAGGGACATGGCAGTAAGGAAGAGATTTTTGTAAAAGGTAGCTGCTGAAATCTACTGCATAACAAAATATCTCAGTGATAAGCATCTTAACTGAGACATAAGTTTGCAATTTTTCAGTCTATGAAGGTGTTTTCGGAAATGAATTTCTGCTTTACTGGGACGGCCTGTCTTGCTCAGCTTGGAAAGAAGAAGGCTGAGGGGTGACCTCTTCACAAATGTGCCATGTCAAGAGAGGCAGCAGAGGGAATGTGCTGATCTCCTCACTCTGGTGATCACCAACAGGGCATGGGGAAATTGAATGAAACTGCATCAGATGAAGCTCATGTTGGAGATTAGGATTCTTCACTTAAAGAATGGCCAATCACTGGAACAAGCTCCCCAGAGAAGACACAGCACCAAGTCTGTCAGAACTCGAGAAGTGTCTGGATAACACTTTTAGTCACATGGATTAGTTTTAGACAGTCCTGCAAAGAGCAGGAATTTGGACTTATTGACCCTTACTACTGGGACTCTTCCAATCTGAGATACTGGATTCTATGTAAAGTGTTCCAAATTTATTTTGTCTCCTAATTCAAGACAAGCCCTTTGGAATCAAATTGTGAGTACCGCTATATATATACTGGCAAATAGACTCACTCATATGACTCCTGGCCTTTTCAGAAGGATACTTTATTAAACATAAGTATCTCACAGGCAAGGAAAAAACAAACAGAGTAGCTAATCGGTATCTTATTTGGAGGAGAGAGAGTAAGGACTCAAGCTCATAACTTAGAAAATTTAGCTGGTACAATCCAACACAGGTGCTAAATCCTCAAATTCTACTGTGACTGAAATTCTACTGTGCTTTACTTTCTACTGTTTTCAGACTAAAGATTTTGAAATTTTCTCTCTGTTACAAAGAATTGGGCAGTAACTGCTTCTCAATGAAACCAGATTTAAGTTTTCAAAAGTATTCTAGGCAGAGGAATTTTACCAAAGTTATGCACACCTAGGAAATTACTTTTATTTAAAAAAATCATAGGAATTAAATTATTAAAATGGGAAGTCAGATATCAGAACACAAGAACACAAATGAACACAACATTCTCAGTGATTTTTTAAATTTAGCTTTATTGAGACAGATTTTGTGGCAACTAAATACAACAGATTCCTGACACTTTGTGGAGGATCCGGTAAACAGAGTGCACACAGCTCCTGTCTCCTGTTCAAACTGCCTTCTGCATGGTGTGAGGTAGAAGAAAGGGAAAATACCTTAATATTTTCTGCATTGGGCAGTGATAGGATTGTACTATACCCTTAGGAGTACTTTGCCAGAGACATAGTATTTTTCTCAGTTCTCAGATAATGCAGCTCAGAATTACTGGCAATGTGTACACAGATCAAGCTCTGAATGTGTTCTTTAGAATATAAAGTGGACTCTAATTTTTCTGAGTAGCTGGCTGCTACAAGCAGAAAACAGCTGGTCATCCTCCTCCCAGAGACTGCATTTTCATGCTCTTCAGATGTACAGTATATATACTAGTAAGTTATTCATTATATTAAGATGCCCATGGTAAGTTTGCAGGGAAATAAGAAGACCTGTCTTGTGTTTCCTACTACATTCCAGATCTTTCTAAGAAGCTGAAAAGCAGAGTCAGCAAGAGACTTGTTGAACCTCATGACATTGGCCTCAGCCCATGGATCCAGCCTGTGCACATTCCTTTGCAAAGCCTTCCTATCCTCCAGCAGATCAACACTACCACACAAGTAGTGCTGTCTGTGAACTTACTGGAGGTGCACTTGATCCCTTTATCCACATTATCAATAAAGATATGAAACAGCACTGGCCCAAATACTAAGCCTTGGGGAACTTTGCTAGTGCCTGGAAACAAACAAACAAACAAACCAACCAACCAACCAACCCCAACCCAACCCAAAACCAACAAAAAACAACAAAATACCAAATCAAAGACAACAACAAAACAAAAACACAAACAACAACAACAAAAACCCCAACAAAATCCAAAACCCCATACAAAACAAACAAAAAAAACCCCACACCAAACAAGCAGCTTCGCCAGGAACAGTTCCTGCACTAAAGAGGGTTTAATAAACCCAAAATGGAAAAAACTTTTCTGCATAAGAACACTGTACATCTTTCTTCATATTCCTTTTATTGCTATAAAAGGAAAGGTCCTGGACAAAAGGCATATGCTGATGAGTCACATCCCTGGGAGTGGCAGAGGCCCATTTCCACTGATTAGAATCAATTATTGAAGCAGAGAGACAGACTGTCCACAGTTAATCAGAAATTAATACTGTTGTTGATCCTAAAAGATGCTGTGCATCATTTAACTGCCTCTGTAGCATAACTGAGGCTTTGGTACATACAAAGTAAGCTTCATAGAACATATTAGACATGTATCAGTGATGGATGGATATTTCAGTAATTTCATAGTGCAAAGACAAACCACAGAGCCTCATATATATTAATCTCCTTAGCAAAAGCAATGCCAGCATCAGTAGATGTCATCATCAGAAGAAAGGACAGCAAATCCATCAGCTGGTTACACTGAAGTAAAAATAGTAGGTAAGAAAACAGGAACCTGATAGTTGAAGTATGAAATGGGGAAAAAAATAAGATAGCTCTTTAATGGTATCAAAGATATCAAGATTTAATATTGATTTACTGTCAAATGAGGTACATGTTTCTTGCAGTGCTTTGGACCTAAATGATTATTTATGAGTCCAAACCATGTTGCAAATAAGCACATTTTTTTTTTTTATACACCACAGATGTGGTGCTGTGATCCTGCTTCTAGTACAGTCAAAAAGATTATGTTTAATGGTTTCACGCAAACATGACAGTGTCTCATTTATTTAAGAAGAATAAAGATAGAAACTTGAAACAAAAACTAGCAGGAGATAAATTCAAAGCAAGCAAAATAAAACAGGTTTTTTGTCTCTGTGTGTTGGTAAGGCAAGGAAATCCTTCCTGAAGGACATTTTGAGTGCTGCATATTTTCAAGACTTCAAGTTCGCTGAAACAAAATCCACACCAGATCTCTACATACAAAAATATGACCTCTGATTTATGGAATCTTTGAACTGCAGATGGATGTAACCCAGGATGCTATTCTCACTGGAGAGCTGGTATTTCTACCTACCTGTTCAATTCATAATGCCTTCTGCAAGTTTCTGCTATTTGCTAAGATCAAAGAATGGATATTATGTCTGATAGGCCTTTCATCTGATTTAATGCAACTGGTTTCAAATTTCTCTATATTGTAAATGATCCCTTCCAAAATATACTAATACTTTGAGACAGTATTAATGTAGTCTGTAGTAGACCAAAAAGGCAGTAAGGACATGGATATAGGAAGCAATTCTCTGAAGTACTAAAAACTTTCCATAGTATAGCAGTTCACCCAACAAATTAACTGTTTTAATACTATAATTGCAGCAGCACCAAAACCATGCTTGACAGTAATATTAACTATGGAATATGGCAATTAACTCTGGAGAGCAATAAATGACAAGAGAAATTTTGCTGGTAAAAGTTCCTCACAGAGAAAAAGATCTTTCCAGGGCAAAGATCCTACAAATAAAATTTGCTGGTAAAAGTTCTCACAGAGAAAAAAAATCTTTCCAGGGCAAAGATCCTACAGAGGTTATTTTGACAGTGTTCCTCAGATTATTTTGATAGCAGAGCAGACCCTGTGGCTTTTTCCTCAGCATTAGATCAAAAGAGATTACCTTTTCCTCTTTTTTCCTCTGAGATTCAAAGATTTCCTTTGAAAAGAGTCAGTTCTTGTTGATTTTCTGTGATGCCTGGTGCATAATTATCCAAAAGAGGTAATATCTAGGAGGCAGTACTGAAATTAATATGGCACAGAATTAGTTAATATTTTTTTCAACAAAAAGGCCACTTTCAGTACTAATTGTTTGTACCAAGAGGGCCTCCTGCTGTTACAGCAGAACTAGCATAGTGTGAATATCTGAATTTACCCTTTCCTAATACTTTGGTAATTGCTATTGTATGTCTGATAAATCTTGTACAAGCTGTGAGACCTTGAACAGACAAATCAGTAGAGTTATAAGAATCAACCTAACTGAAATTAATTCTCTAGCTAGCTTTATGTTGCTCTGTGACCAATCATGCATTCTAACCAGATGTCTGCCAAAGCCATATGTCCTATCATTTGTATTAATTTTCTTTAATTGGTCATAATATTAACTTACAAGTACCTGCTGTAAGTGACGCTGAGGGTAGAGTGTCCTATAACACAAAGTATTAACCTTCACTCTTGTCAGAGAGAATATGTGGCCTAAAATCTCTTCCCTTTATTTGGACTTCCAGAAAATCTATGCATGTGGTTTCAAAATGACAGGTTTTAACCCTTTCACTTGAATTTAAATTCAAACGGAAAATGGAAGCACACCCTTTGCTTTTCTTTGCAAGCTTAATAATCAAGCCAAATAACAGTGCTTATGTCACACATTACAGTTAAAAGCCTTCAGGACAGTACTGGAATTCAACCTCAGGACTCCACATTTATTTCTAGAGTAAGAGCACCATATAGAGTACATAGAATTTCAAGTTGTATCTATACAGTATTTGATAATTTGATTTGTATTTCTGAGAGAGAGATTTTCTTTCTCATACTTTTCCTTGTGTTTTGTAGTATCAAATTCACCCATAAACTTGCTCACAGCAGTTCTGTGTCTTTGAAAATATAACCTGGAAAGGTATAACTGTTCAATCAATTTTACGAGCTATATAAAATTTAAAAGGGAGAAAGTTTCTGGATTCTTCAAAATTTCCTTGATAGTATGAATCTTACGTGACTGTTTTTAAGTCAGTTTTCAGCACTATGAATGTATCAAAGCACTTAATGCTGCTACCATAGAGATGTTATCACCCAGGATTTTGATAACAAAAAAATATTCTGGAGAGTTTGGGAAGTATTTTCTACTCTAGGAAACATTGTAATGAAGATGATGGCCATTTTACAGCTATGAACTTGCCTTGGAGGAAAGTGGGCTAGCAAAATTCAGTTTGATTAATTTGATTTGGCCTGCAATCATATTGTTTGGTCTTTGGGAAGAAAAAGACCTATTCTACATCTGGTAAAATATGCAGACATGGACCTACATAGTATATTCCTTCTTAGCAAGCAAGAAGTAGAAATATATACTCTGGTGAACTTATTATTCTGTGTCTTCAACAGTTATTCATATGTTACCAATATTCTCACCCTGTAGTCTACAATAGAATCTACAGTAGAATCAAAATGTAATAAAAAAACCAAACAAAACACCCAGGATGACAGTATTTGCATAGTTAATTGAATCATACATATTTAGTGGGATAATATGATTAGTGAGAGAAGGAAACTAATATTATACTCAGAATATATCACCTTGACTCATAACTGAGAATTTTTAAAACAAAGTAGAAGCTATAGGAATGCCAGTAGTTTACTGCCTCAAAGTAGTTTTAGCTCTAGAGAGAAACTAGTGCTGAAAACTTTGTTTTGAGAATGTAACACAAAAATTGCTATATTTTAATAACTAATTTAGACTATCTGGCTAGCAATGAAGAAAAAAGTTTAGGGTCCTAGCAATATACATGTATGTATTAAAGCATGTGAGAGTAGAGGTCAAGAATCCTAGACATTTTTATGCTATATATTAATTACAGTATATTGAGCGAGGTTTGATACACTTACATTTGTGGGGATGAGAATGTTTGTGGGGCAAGTTTGCAAGCCAGCACTGTAAGGAGACTTGGGAACATGTTAATGTGCTACTTTGGCCTTTCTACCTTTGACAACAGGCTGTAAAGGAGTGATGGATTGCTCCAGGCACAATCTGGGTGTGAAAAGTTGGGGAGCTGGCAGTCTGGGGCTTGCCAAGAGATGCTAGGGCTTTTCAAGTAGTTGAAGCCCTGCTTTCCCAGTAGAAGTATTCACATGGCTATAAAGAGGAAACTTAATTCTATCTGTTCAACTCCTATTGGAAAAAAAAAAAAAAACAAAAAAAAAAACAACAAAAAAAAAAACCACGAAAAAACCCGAGAACATTTATCCAGACTAGTTTCCATTCAGAATATATTGCATGCACTTAGCAATAATAATGACTAGCAAGAACAAGTGTTCAACATTTGGTACAACAGGCAATGATATAAACAAATATTCATTTGTAAATCACTATAAAAAATATTCATCTAGAAGTCACTTTAAAATATACATAGAGAGAAAGTTACCTGAAAAGGCCATAGATTTGGTCTGAAATGGAATAAGTTCAACTGAATAGTGCTTTTCTTTTTCCTGTGAACTACAGGAAAAAGTTGATAGTAAACATTGAAGTGAAATATTAGTTAGAATTCAATCTTCAGTGTAGTTTTACTTTGATGGGACACCTGAATACACAGTAACTTCAAAATGATTGAAACACTCAGAAAAAAATCTCTGCTTATTGTTCTCTAATATTGTTTTGGGAATTTTTTGGAAAAGCAGCTTTTACTTCTTGCAGTCCTTTCTTATCTTTCTTTAAAGCTGCATGTCTAGGCAGAAGTAAAGTTTTCCTTGTGAGACTTCCTTAAAGTATTATTGAAGTAATTCTCAGAGCTTCATCACAGACAAGGGAAGGCAAAGTTAATAACAGCTATGTGCATGATTGATAAATTCTTGATCATTATTTAAATTGATCTGCAGTTCTCAAAAAACAGTACACTGAGTTTACTGATTGGAAAAGTCAAAATACTCATACTTACCACCAAAATCTTTGTGTTTAGATGTAGACATTTATATGTTAGTAGGTTTTTATAAAGTAAGTGCATTTTTAATATATTTGTATATGTTCCAGCAACTGAGAGTACGTATGCATGTACCTAAGTCTGTAAATAACCATGTGCACTAAAACAGAAGCACACAAATGTCATGATTCACATCTCACTTAGACTCTACTCAGGTTTAAAATACTGTTTGAATCGGTTTTGACTCTTTCTTCTTAATGACATTGCTGACAGGTCCTGTGTCAGAGAAGAGAAAAATGGAACTGTACCAGATAAAATTACTGTAATATTGAAATCTCAGAAAATGGGTGAATTATGTTTAGGGTGATGTTTTTTAAAACTGGTTATCACCACTCAACAAAAGCCCTAGCTGATAATGACTTTTATATTAGCTGTGACCAGGACTCCTTCATTTCTTCATTTATTGTATTTTTCATTCTCTCTTTGAAACTTAAGAGCCAGTTCATAAAGGGCAAGTAATGTAGCAATGCACAGCTAAGATCACTGAATTTTTAAGGTACCACTGCTTACTGGAAATTACAACTCCAGTCAGGTACCTAGATAGATAAGGTAGGTGGAGAGCATGGAAAAAAAGCATCATAACTATTAGAAAAGTTATCCAGTTGTAGATTCTGATAATGAATAATTTTTAAAAAAAATGTTTTAAATTTTTATACAATATGAAATGTTTTAAATTGAGGTGCGGATAGAGTTGTTACCAAACAGCTTTGTGTAGAGGTGGGTTTTCAAGTTTGCTCTGATAGAACATAGGGTTCCAAAATACCAGAAAAAAAGTGCTATGGACTGTAGTCTGTGGTAGTCTACTGGAGGAACAAGGAGGTCCAAGGGTGAGAAAACTGTTTGTATATGTGTTATCCTGTGTGGAGCAGCTGAAGGTGAGAGGATCCAATGATTAGCTACTGAGTTCCTAAGGCCAGTTACTTGAGGTATCTCTATTATATAGATGTTTATGTTTCCCACTTATGGGTCTTATCATGATCAATCAGAGAGGGAGGCAGGATGATGCTGTTGGCATTGTTGGCATTAGCCCAAATGCTGAGAGTGTCTGTGTTGATTCTGTTGGCCCTGTTGATTCTGTTGCTTTTTATGTTGCTTTTGTATGAGTGCTTATTGGAAATTCCTGCTCAGCTCTAATACTGGCTGGACCTTGAAGTGTCAGGTTGTGCCAGTCCTGCCTCTATGAGACTACCAGATTCAGCAACTCCTAAAAATTAATATTTCATTGGAGCCTTGTGGAAAATAAAAATAGTAAACTATGAAGGGTTTTACTTATTGGAACAACTCTGAGGGAAAATGACAGAGTTCCTGTCATCAGTGTAATCAAAAGTGAGCAAAGTTTTGACATCATTGCACTTTATATTGTATTAGATCTTTTCTTTCTAGCATCAGTTTCGGGTTTATTTGATATCAATAAAGTCAAACTGATCTTATGTGTTTCTGTTTAATTCATGGCTCAGTGAGATGGAAGGAGAAAGGGTGACAGAACAGTTGTTTAACACTCTGGTTTTTCAAATTACAGCAAGCTGGATGCAGAGTATTGTGCTTGATTATCTGGACTATTCCAGATGAAATATGAGAAATGGGCTTGCAGATATAACCTTTTGCTCCCCCATCTACCCCTCAAGGTCAAATTTGCTGGATCATCTTACAGTTGAGTCTGTAGAGACAAGAACAACTCAGTTTCTCAAACCTCAGGTATTGACCATGCAGGAAGGAGTCCTGGCACTCCTGCACAAAGGGAAAGGACACCTTGCATGCCAGATGACGAAGTGAAAGCAGCATAAAATGCATGTACAATTCCCATGCACAGAAAAGTATTAAATAGAATTATCATCTGAGCCACCCTCACCCAGCTGTGTACAATCCACACATTTTAATAAGAATTCAGAAAACTCATGCAGAATCATAGGATCATTTAGGTTCTAAAAGACCTTTAAGATCATCAAGTTCAGCTGTTTACCCAGCACTGCCAAATCCATTATATCACATTCCCAAATGCTACAGCTACATGTCTTAAATACCTCCAAAATTGTGATGCAACAACTTCCCTGGGCAGCCTGTACAAATACATGGCAACCCTTTTAACACCACCACTCTCTGGGCTTGAAGATCCAGCCAATTTTTTACCTACCCAGCAGTACACATGTTCAAGCCATGACCAGCCAGTTACTCCTGGAGAATTCTGCGGGGAATGGTCTCAAATGCTTTACTAAAGTCCAGCTAAATTCCATCTGCAATCTTACCTTCATCGACATGTAGATGGACTATGTATATGCAGGCTCCCCAAATGAGACACGGTGTCCCTGCCTAGATGGAAATAAGTAGAGAATACTTAAGAACCTAATGAGTAATAATGTCCATAAGACGGAGGAAGATTTTCTAGTTTATGAATATTTGCTAATTAGATGCATAGTAACTAATTAATTTTGGCAGAATTGTGTAGTTCTCTGTGTGCTTACCTGGAGAATTCAAAAAGACCCATGACTCAAGTTTGGGTTTTTTTTAATTCTTGTAAAAAATAGTTTTGAGATAACATCAAAGATTCATACCTCAAGGTTAAGATGAATGAGTAGTGGTAGCAGTGTAATCCAGAACCAAGGGACTAATGTATAATAAAGAAGACAGGTTGCTTTATCCAACCAGTCTTCTGCTCCTTCCCAAATGTTAATATTTGCTGGAGGACTGATTCTCATTCTTGAAAATTTTAATGAGTTAATTCCCCTATGAGAGAGAGAGGGAGAGCATTATTTTACTTAAATATCATATACATTGAAACTATAAGATCACAAGCAACCAGATGCTCTGTTCATTCCAATTAATTATGCTTTGGGATTTCTGATATGAAGAAAGGACCTTGAACTGATCATCCTTAATTACAAGCTTACATTGCTAATGGTGAGCAAGAATGAAGAGAGTGGTCCAAAGATGCAAACAGTTGCTGAGAGTATAGAATGTCCTCCTACAGTTTATTAATGACAGAAAAGTAAAGTAACAATGTTTCTCGAAGTTCATTGCCTATAGCTATTGGTATGACATTTAAAGATTATGGCAAATGTTGAGAATTTTTTTTTTTTTTAAATTAACAGTTCCTCATTCTCTTCATAGCATCTCCAAAGATATAAGATAGCCTTGATAAATAAGAACCAAAGAGATGTTATAATACCTGTATTCATCATTAATTGTGAAATATGCTTAAGAGAACAACTTGCTGAAATACAGTTTATTAGTCATTACAAATCCAAAAGTACTTACTCTGTACTGCAGTCTGGGACAGCTTTCTGCAGTAGAAGGTTTTGGTGATGCATGTTTTAATGATTTATGATACCATGAGTATTATCCTTCCTGGGACCTTCATTTATTTTTTTCAGGGTAAATATAAAGTGCTTTCCAGCTATTCTATGCCTATCATTATCTGTGCATGAGCATTTCTACAGCTATCCAGAAAAGCAGATAGAAGCACTATACTAAAAAAAAAAAAGCGCATAATCTAATGTATTCCTTGATATTTAGCAATCTGAACCAGATTCTCACTTGTTCACAAACAGAATTTCTTCACAATTACATATGTATTTACATTTTTGGAAATTGACAGCAGAAAGAATAAAAGAGGTCAGTGTCAACATGTAAAATTTTTCCAATATCTCACCACGCAATCATTAGAGAACACTGAAGAGCATGGTCTGGCAAGACACATCTCACTCATATTGTGCAGCACATATCAGACACAAAGTATAGTTGGCCAAATGATATTTTATGAATGCATCATCTGCCTATATCAATGTAGAATTTTTATAATGTTTTTCTTGATCTGTACGCAGTAAAATTACACTTGTTAATTAAAGCCTGGGGTTTTATCAGATAGAAAAGCACAATATTATTGCCCTTTTCTTTATCCAGCATTTTCATTGTGATTAGAATAGTTTCTTATCGATGTATTCTGACTTCCTTCCTTAAGCTGAGTCATATCCTACTAAAAAAATGGGCTTATATGTAATCAATATTACTGATATTTCTTAAGAAAACTTCATTTATAATCTGTTACAGATGTCTTTTTTTCATGGAAAACAGAACTGAGTGGTGTCCATGACAGGCAGGTAAGGTGTGGAAACAATCGAGAACAAAGTGAGCTCAACTTTTCTTTTAATGTCCACTAAGAAGAAAAAGGATAAAAAGCAGGAGGGAAGGGCTTATGCTACCTGCTTCTTTCTGTTGTAGACTATGTTTAGGAAGAAATAGCATTAGCATTAGCATTTGTGAGACTGAGATATGCTACTCCTGGATGTCACTTCTTTATTTTTTTTTTTAATTTTTGAATCTGTTTAAGAGCCTCCTTTTTGGAAATAATGCAATAGAAATGACCAGAACTTTACTGTTTTGAAATAAAATGGATTCACAAAAATGGTTTGTGGGCAAATTAATAAATATCAGTGATGTTGCATTATAATAAAATAAGCAAGAATTCAGTTTTTTTCTCAGATTTTATGTGTATGTATGTGTGTTTTCATTTTGGCAATTCCATTCTGCTTTTTGAATAATAGAGTTTTTAAAAATTATTGTGGAGTAATTAGTCTGCATTTCTTCTCATATCCTTGCCATTCTAGAAAATGCAGTAAAATTTGTTCTTAAGATAGCTGGATCTTTTACTTCTTAGTACTGCTCCAGTGCTTGAAGATACTTAGGAAAGATATTTCTCCATTTAATTTATTCAGTGAAAATATGATTTAAGGCTGGAGAAGTTAATTCTTCAATCACTTATTGCTGAAAGGTCATTCAATTAACATCACATTATGCTTGTTAACTGTCAGTGTAAAACTGACATCATTACCTAGGCATGCAAATTGGAAGGTAGATATAAGAATATCCTCTGTTCAGTTAGAAGCACACACATGGCTAGAGCTGCTTTTGCAGATCTCCAGATTTTAATGACTAGAACAATGAAATGAGCAGAGACTACTACATCATTATTTGTTGCTAATGTTTGCAGCAAAGACAAGAACACATCTTCTCTTTTAAAAGGTTAAAGATAAGAAAAACACCTTGTTATTCCTATTTTTCTGTTATATAGGCAAATACATTATTTATTGCTTATGGATGATATTCCTAAAGGAATTAATGTTAGTTAAGCATCTAGATACTGCTTTATATTTGCATCTAAGCCCAGACCTTGTATACTCCTGTTATATACATTAGAGTGGTATCACTGTAAACTCTAATACTGATTTTTTCCGTTCCAACTTTTGGATGAAATGGCATTAAAGTAGGGATCTAAGAAAAGTCTTCAGCTCTGTGGTCTAGTTCTCTTTTTTTTTTTTTTTTTTTTGTTCTGTTTTTAATTTGTTTCACAATCCTTAGTGGGTTTTATAAAACCTGTATCAGTGAAGACATAAGTATACTAGCCTGAGATCTGCAAAAATATGCATATTGAAACCCATGGGGATAGTATTTTTTCAATTGTATTCATTCAGTTAGTAGAGCATTCAGGATGTAGAAAATGGCAATTTATCTTCCTTTGCTTCCTGAAGAGATTCACTGACCTTTCCAAAACTCTCAATCTTGGACAAAAAATGTTTGAGCAACTAAAGGAATAGGTACTAAAATATATAAATAATTCTGCTTTCTCCCAGGCCCCTCTTTGTCTTTCTATTGGATTTAACAAGACTAGTGGGCTTCATTTATTTGTCTTTGTTTTTTTTTACCTTCAAGTTTCTTGATTCCAAGATTTTGTTTGCAGGCAGAAGGATGGACAGCTACCTCTCACAAAATAAGTTCTAATATTTTCAGGTGGTCAAGAGATCTTAGATACTGATTTTTTAAGAGTTATAAAACAAATTCTAAATCGAATACCATGATAGAAGTGCTAAAAATCTCAAACCTGGTGGCATGGTTTTTTTTAAGACCTGGAATTATCTGTGGAATCAAAAAAAAGTGCCATCCATTTTACACTTATTCTGTTACAATTTGGAACTATTGCATTCATTTTATATAATTTGGTAACTGTCATGTAAAAATACCATTAAAAGGGATTTCTTATATAATATGTGTTAAATATTATTGCACCATATACAGTTGCCACATTTCCTTTCAATTACGATTTTAAGCTCTTCTTAGGACCTCAGTACCCAACCCCCGACTTATTGCCTTAAATATTTCTATAACTTCAATTTTCTTTAGTAGAAAAGTAATCTGAAAGTGTAAATAAACCTCTTAAAACCTGTCTTTTAAGTGCACAATTTTTTTCTAAAATTTCTTTTCTTATTCATAAGGTGCAGATTTCTACTCAATATGATGGTTTTCCTCAAGTGAGAAATTTTTATTTCTCCCTAGATCCTAAATTTCTTTGTTTAATTATAAGAATATTTTTTAGCCATGCTCTCTGTTTTGACTACATCAATTAAAATCAGTCTGATCTATCTTTTTTTCTCCATAATTTAATTTTTTTATCTTTATCAGTGAAATAAAATGGTCCTGTTAAGATAGTTTTGAAAAAGAACTGAAAGTGTGCCTCCCTTTCTTGATTTATTTCAGAGAATATAGACAACTACCTAGATTAGAGATCTAACTTTTAAACAAGTGTAGTTTGGTGACATGAATCCCTTCTCAAGTATAGTTACAACTTTTGGGCACCTACTGGAAAATATGGGTTTGTTCAAAGTTCTACCAATGCCTATCATCAACCATGATACACAAAATAAGTACTTTCAGCCTGCTCTTTCAAGGGCTAAAATCCACATCCAAAACCACAGTGATCACAAAAGTTTAGTCTGGGACATGTACTTTTCACTATGTTGTTTATGTATCATGTATTTTTCGTAAAAGACAATGTCAGAAGAAAGTAGTCTGGTCCGTCTTTTTTTAATTAAAATTAATTAAATTAATTAATCTCGTCTATAGTTAGAAAAGGAACTAGAGAATTGGAATAATCCCAAAATTTTCATTGTTGCCCATTCGTTGCTGTGATCAGCTCTAAGGATGAGTTTTATGGATTCTTTTGCAAAATTTGGATTGGTTATCTCCTGGGATTACTGCCAGACTGAACAATTATTATGCCTGCTGAATTATGAGTTCTTTACATATAAGAGTAGCTTGAGTTCAGCTCTCCACAATAATTACCTTAAAAAAATTAAAGGTCTGGGCAATCACCAACCATATGAAGATTAACAACAGAAAGTTCTGGATTCTGTACCTGGAATGGGGCAATCCTGGATGGACAGACAAACTAAAAAACAAGAGGCTGGAGAGTGTCACTATGAAAGGGACCTGGGGATCCTGGTCAGTGGAAAGTTAATTATGAGCCAGCAGTGCCCTGGCAGCCAGGAGGGCCAACTGTATCCTGGGGGGCATTAGCACAGCATCACCAGCTGGGCAAGGGAGGGGATTGTCCTGCTCTGCTCTGCTCTGCACTGGGGTTGCCTCGCCTCGAGTGCTGGGGGCAGTTTTGGGTGCCACAAAATGAAAGAAAACATTAGACTATCAGAAAATGTCCATAAAAGATCAACAAAGATTGTGAAGGGCCTTGAGGAGAAGCCATAGGTCACTTGGTCTGTTCACCCTGGGGAAGAAGAGACTGCAGGGAGACCTCATTGCAGTTATAACTTCCCTGTGAGGGGAAGACAAAGGGTAGACACTGATGTCTCCACTCTCATAACCAATAACTGGTCTCAAAGGAATGACAGGAAGCTGTGTCAAGGGAGATTTAGGTTGGCTATCAGGAAAAGATTTTTCATCCAGAGCATCGCTGGGCACTGGAACAGGCTCCCCAGGGAAGTGGTCACAACATCAAGTCTGGAAGAGTTTAAAAAGCCTTTAGATAATTCTCTCAGGCATGTGGTGTGACTTTTGGGGATGGTCCTGCACAGGGCCAGGAGTTGGACTTCATTTTCCTTGTAGGTTCCTTCCAACTCAGCATATCCTGTGATCCCGTTATAACTGTAGAGTTAGAATCCTACCTCTTAAAGCTATTAGAATATATTGTAATTGTTTTAAAACTGATTAGTTACACCTTTCTGGGAGACACTACTGGGAGTCATCCATTCCAGTTAGTGTTGGAAATAAAAGTGATAAATGATAAGCTACATCTGTGAATTCTTCTCAGTAAGAAAAGAATTATTATGATAGGACACTGATGAAATCTAAACTAGATCTTATCACTAGTGAACAGGTTAAGCTAAAGGGGAAGATGCTGCACTTGATCAATTGCTTGAAGCTCTTTGTATAATGCTTTCTTACGAATGTGATGTAAAATAGAAAATGAAAAGAAAATAAAACTGTGATACTAAATATTTTCATAGGCACTTTTCCTTTTTTTTTTAATCCAGAAGATTTTTGTCCCAGGCTGATTCATTTGCTTAACTTCATTTAAAGACATAATCCACCACCCTACTTTGTCATACTTGTGTCTTTTAAAGGAGCCTTAGCTCATGAAAACAGTGTTCTATATTAAAATCACGGATTCGGTTTTCTCTTCTTGTCATGCTGCTAAGACATCCTTCTCTGAGGGTCTTTTAGCTTGATAAACTTTAAAACAGTTGTGCTGTAAGAAGGCTGCAACTCAGGTTTTTGATGCTTTTCCATTATGCTTATGGATTTATGCTTATGCTATTATGACTCAATAACAAAATTTCATAATCCTCTTGAGGTATTTTGCTTTTTTTTTTTACCTTCTTTCTTTATACTTTGTAGCTTTTCACGATATTTTCTACTAACTAGCAGAGAGAGCTTCTCTGGGACAGAAAAACACAGGATATGTTTTTACAGACTGATTTTTTTGTCTGCTTCATATAAGAAATATGACTTTCAGGATTAGTAGTTCACCTGCCGTCTTCCAAACAACAATATTGTGAGTTTGCTTTTCTGAAAATTCATGCATATATTAATTTGACAAGGTGTCAAAGTTAGAGTGAGAATTTCCCTGAGCTGAAGTACAAATTAAACACATGCCCTGTGGGCTCACGTCTCAGGTTTCCTTGGCATTGATGCTAATGATATCATAGTTGTAGCTGGCTGTTGTGAATTTTTGTGTTAGATATAAGATTTATTTCCTTTATGAATTATCTGACATATTAATGTTTTCATCCATCTTGTTTTACAAAACATGTAGCTTTATTGTCAATGAGGATTCTATCCATTTGCCCCATTTGATTAACAGATTAACATATTGGGAAAACGAGTCAAGATTTTACACATATGTAGGATGATTACATACATTTCACTTCCATGAGAAACGAGGATCAAATTGTCTCCTATTCCTAGGTAAATATAAAAATGTAATTAAATTTTAGTCATATAATTGAAACATCTTATATGTTTAATAAAAACAACAATTAAAGGATCAAGAATTTTCAGATTGAAACATAGACATTTATTTGAACAGGTTCTAGCAATATCTACTGGTATAATACTCAGAAATATCTCTTAGGAATTGTTTTCTAAGGAAAAACTGAAAAAAATCCCTTTTCCAGATTTTTACATAAAAATTATGGCTTTCTATACCACTTGTCTGGCAACGCCTAGGTTTATGAAAGTAGACAGCATTGTCAATTATATTTATTTTGCATATTTTAGAATTATGGTGTCAAAGGAATGGTCAAGTGTGCAGGTGCAGATTTCTATAACCACAAGATACTTGCCTCATTAATAGGCTAATTAGTTGAGATGTAGAAAAAATTAGGACATTGCAGTGCTCATAACGCAAAACTCTAATGTTCAAACCAGCATGAAACTGGCTGTTCTAATGGCAAAATCATCCAGGAATAACAGAACTATTTTCACCTCCCCCCTGATTTACAAAAGCAGTATTTTTATACAAAGTGCCATAGCTGTCTCTCCAAAGAGAGCTTGTATTTAAGCTTCTGTGGAATTCCTGAGGCCTTTTCCCTGTTTTGTGATTAAAATTTGTTGTTGAAGCATTTTCAAAATATTGTAATTAATTTAATTTGTCTACATGACTGGAGTAGGTAGTGTAGCCAATTAAGACCTAGTATTTTGGCCCTAGGGCTTTAGTCTGAAACATTGTTTAGACAGGAACTAATGCAATTATCCTTATCTGAATGCTCTGAAGGAGATAGGAAGCAAATGCCAATTTGATCTCTTTACACAGGCAAAGAGACCCTTCTCTACATGTAATCAAAGTAGAAACATTTTCAATAATACATGCAGCCTAATTCAAATAGTTAAAACAACTATAAGAATCTTTAGAGATGAAAGACTGTTTTTGCTGATAAAGTTTAGGATTCAGAGAAATGCTATAAAATTATAACATTTATGCATAAATCCCTTTTACTTTTAACTTCTATTCTTGAAGCAGCTCAATATTACCACTTTTCTTTTAAATAATGATTGCAATAAACTACATTCTTTTTAATCCTAGTTGTCGCGGTGCCTCCGGTGGTCCACAGCTAGCCAGATGTCAGGCACACTGGACAACGAAGGCCACCCCCTATGGCCACCGCGGGCGAGGGGTGTGACCTGTGAGTCCTGCTGCACCGACCCGAGAGAGAGACCCTTTGCGACGTAGACAAAGACGCGGGAGTTGTCCTTGAGGGGGTACCAGAACTCCAAGTTTATCGGTGGTCGACAAGACCCACCTCAACCTGAATAGAGTATGCCCCAAAAGGCAGAGGGATACAACCAGAAAGGGGTTATAACAGGGGGTGTCGACACGGGGAGGGAACAACTGTGGGCCAATGGGGATTGACTGGGGAGTGGTGAAGGGAATGACAATCAAGGGAGGGATCCAATAAGGCGAGGGTGAAGGAGGGGTCCCTGGGGATCAGCCTATCACCTGAGGCAGAGGCTGGAAGGTTCTGGATGGAAGGGAGAGGCCTCAGGGTGGCAGACAGGCCCCGGGGTGGGGTCAGGGGAATGACTCAGAGAAAAGTTATATAACTGGGGTGGGGAAAGGGAAGATTGACAGGCGAAAAGGCGGGGGAGGAGAAGGAGGGATGGACCATGTAACATAAGGAGGGGGAGAGGGACAAACCACAATATGGGGGAACTAAAAACACACTCCAACACCTAGTGGTTTTTTTCACATGGCTGTTTCAAAATTACTATCTGAAGTGATTTTTTAGGCATTCTTATGTTTTGAAAACTATAAAAAATATTTTACACTGGCACTAGGTTAAATCTTAATTTCTTTATCCTTCAATAGTTACTAAAATTAATCTAACATATTATTCCAAGGTTATTGGACTAACGCCAGCACCATATTATCTTAGACTGGTCTAACCAATGCTATTCCAAGGTACTGGTCTGGATTTTAAGTTATATTTTAGGTGCTCATTTCTTTTAATTTATAATGGGAAATTGACTTTATGCAGTACCTCCAGTCTTAGGGAGGGAAAGCAAAGTTTGCTTGTTCTGCACCGACCCTAGTTGTCAGATTCCAAATTTCAGTACTCAAGATCACATCAGAATTATATCAAGTGCTTTAAAATTATTTTAATTTGCTGAGTAATATGAAGGATAAAGGCATGAACAAATCCCAAAAATCCATAAGGATAAAGAATGTAGGATAAAGGTATGTACTTAAAGGCATGAACACACTCCAAATAACCATGTTTAGTTCCAAGAGGATATTTGTAGGAGCATTACTGACCAGCAAATGGTTAAGAACAAGTTTGATTCATCAGAAGAAACTGTTAGCTCAGAAACAAGTTAAAAATAGTATGTCAAATGTTTTGCCGTTCTGTCAGCCTGGGGCATTGGTAATAATTTCATATGTTTTATTGAAGCTTTTATATCAACTGATTTAGTACACAGATTATACAACTAACGTTTTAATGAATATGAAGGGTAGATTACCTTGGAGGATAGTAAGAGAAATGGTAATCATTGTTGCTTTTCAATCAAATAAGAATGGATTAAGGTGTGCTTTGCAGTGCTTTGGACTACTTCTGTGTGCTGATTCAGGACCTCAACTTTCTTTCACTTTTATTCGTGCATTGCAACAGTCTGCTTACTTTGAGAATAATGAAACTGCAAAATTTAACTTTAATAATTCCATGCACATAAAAATATAATTTAAGATATCACAATCATTCCTGAAATGTCTTCATTCCTTTGAGTGGTCTGAAAAACTGGGGACACCTAGGAGAGTCAGAGATTGGACTCAAACTTCTCCACAGCTTTACTTTTGGCATTTTTTTCCTATCCAGTTTCTTTTGCCTTGCAGCTCCTACCCCTTATTTTTTTCAGACAGAATTAATCTTTTTGACTAAATACCGGGCTATTGATGTTCAATGTGTATAACCTCAACCCTTGAGCCGTAAGCCCTGCAGTAAAAAGCATTTGTTAAGCAGGTATGGATTTATAAGTTAAACTAAAAAGGGTCATGGGTGAGTGCTACCGAATAAATTACACAAGTTCATGAAGGCAAGGTATGGAAGAGGACATTCTGCCAATCCTATGGGCAGTTTAATTGCACCTGCATTGGCTGAGTGTCTATTATTAAGACTTGTTTCTTTCCCTGTGCAAACTCAAAGGACAATTAAGATCAGATAGTCCCTTTAAATACTATACACAATCAGGTGCTCTGGGGAAGCCTTTTGAAATCTTCAACACAAAAGTATTTTCCTGAACAGCGTTTCAGACTTCTTACATCAGCATTTCATTACCAGACTTTCTATAGTAGATCAATACAGCATTATTACTTGGAGCACGAGAAAGTACAAACACAATGTCTGAACTGTCACTGTCATATCTACTTTAGTTTTTGAATGATGATTTGGACAACATAATTATAAGTTGTTTTTTTTTTCTCTAGTTTGTCCTGTTCAACTCAATTTACGATATTAATGGTACTTTTTATATGGAAATGTCAAGTTTCTTTCACTTTTTCCTAGAAAGTGTCTGGTTTCAACCCTTTTATCCAGATGAGAAAAACATGAAACAAACTTACAAGAATTTTCAGTGAGTAGGACAACTAATAGCATAGGTACAAACAGAATTAAAGAAGGCCACTTTGTCAGTATCACAGAATGATAAAGTGGTTTGGCTTGAAAGTGACCTTGCAGATCACTTTCAGACCAATCCCTCTGCCACTAGACTAGGTTGCTCAGGGACGCATTCAACATGGTCTTGAGCAATTCCAGGGATGAGGTGTAGGGATGGCTGAGCTCCAGGAAGGCTTGGATGAATGGAGACGAGAGATCTCTGAAGGCTGCTCTTAGAATATAAGGTTTATAAGGGATGGTGAAAGGTCTTGCTTGGAGCTGCCAGACACAGCACATGGCAAGGCCTGAGGGGATGGGGGAGGGGAGGGACAAGGGGTAGAGAGGATGCTCTAGGAGAGGGTGGATGTTCCAAGAGAGCGGGGATCCCAAGAGAGGGGAAGTTCCAAGAGAGGGGAAGATCCAAGAGAGGGGAAGATCCAAGAGAGGGGAAGATCCAAGAGAGCATCTGACCCCTCAGAGACCCCTTATCAGGGGGCTTCAAGGTGGGCTGGAACAAGACTTAGGCCAATGGGGTCAAAGACACCTGATGTTTCAGGGGAGGGTTACAGGTGTGGGATGAACCCTACATTTTGGGGGTTGAGATGGAACAGTCCATTTGACTTTTGGACCTACTTGTAGGTAAGGGTATTGTCCAGCCAGTAGGGGGGATTATTTTCATCCCGGCTGTACTGTTGTGAATCTTTTACCAGGCAATTATATTTATCCATCCTTTCCAACAATGAGGCATCTGAAACTTCCCTGGGCCTTCAGTGCCTCACCACACTCACAGTAAGTAAATAATTTCTTCCTAATATGCAATCTAAATATACAGTAAGCTTAAAGTCTTTTCCTTTCATCCTGCCACTACATGCCTTAGTAAAGTCCCTCTCCAATCTCAAGATTTCTTGAATGCTTGGGTACCAGAGAGCCCCAGCAAGGTCTCCCAAAGCCTTCTTTTCTTCAGGCTGAACAACTCAAATTCTCTCTGCTTTTCATCAAAGGAAAGATGCTCCATCCCTCTAATCAACTTGGTGGCCTTCTCTGCACCATCTCCAGCATTGCCATGTCCTTCCTGTGCTGGGGCGCCCAGAACTGAAGGCAATGTACCAGGTGGGGTCTCAGCCAAACAAAGCAGCGTGGGCAGAATCCCAGAATCCCCTCCCTCGCCCTGCTGCTCACGCTGCTTTGGATGCAGCCCAGGACATGTTTGGCTTTCTGGGCTGTGTGTTTATGGCTGGGTCATGTCCAGCCTCTAACCCACCAGCAACCCCAAGGCCTTCTCAGTAGGGCAGCTCTGGATCTGTTCATCCCTCAGCCTGGGTTGGTACTGGAGGTTGACCTGATTCAGGTGCAGCACCTTGAACTTGGTCTTGTTAAATCTCCTGAGATTCCCATGGGCCACTTCTTGGGCTTGTCCAGCTGCCCCTGGATGGCATCCCATCCTTCAGGAGTTTTAACCACACTACTCAGCTTAGTGTCACCTGCCAATTTCCAAATAACCTTTTTGTGCAACTCTTTAGGATTTCTATATAACCTTTTTGTGCAACTATTTTTCTGTTCCTTCCTTTGTTTTCTACAAATTCTTTTTGTCTCCTTTTGTTCCCTCAGTTATCTGGAAACATGTTCATAATCTCTTGTGTTCATGCTTTTTCTTCTTGAGACTAAAATATGTTAATTATTTTGTCAGCACAGTGATATCTCTCCAAGAGGAGAAGCTGGAAATGTTTGTTGCTTTATTTAATAATTTGAGAGTATCCATTGACACTTTGAGAGCATTTATTACAAAACAGAATCCTGTATTAGTATGAGGAAGAGAAATAGCTAGTTTGTGGATCCAGCACAAACTCATTAATGATCTGCTAAACCCTACATAAGTCATGGGGTTTCTCCGAAGACTGCTAACAAAAGCTCTGAATAGTTTCAACATAAAATTGAGCAAGGTACCTATAAGGGGTTCTGCAGTCACATGGTTATTTAAATGTGAGGCTTCATTCTAAGTAAACTTAAGAACACAGGCACCAAGTGTTCTAGAATTTAAAAAGTTTGAAAAACCCCACATTAATTTTAGATTCCTTTTTATGGTGCTACATTTACAGCCATCTGATCAATTATGAGGAAACAATGATCCTCTTTTGATAAAGAGCTTAAGGTCTGAGTCAAAACACAAACATATCTGGCTTGCACAGGCAAGGTCTTTCCTGACACAAGGAGAAACTAAATATTAATTCCTAAGCTGATATTAAGCAGAATGTGCTCAGTAAAATCAATGAAGATTGGCTATATAATACTAGTTTAATTTTTTTTGCTTATCTGATCTATTTTATTGCTTTTTGCTGTTGTTATTATTACTACTATTGTTATTATGTCCATGTGATATATAAAGTATATAAAGGCTATTTCAATGGGTTTACATTTCAGCACTTCATTGCTTAGAGTTTACAGATGTACGTATTTTCCCCTGGCAATCTCCTTTTCAGAATTTCCTATTCTCATACTATCATTTAGCATAAAACAAGGTTCTTAAACCTACCTTTTAGGATCTATTACACGCAGTCTACAGTTTCATTGGATTCTGACCACAGGTTGAAAATGGAAGTGCTAGCAATAATGTTGGGTTGACAAGATACTTTTGGCTATGCTAAAATACCTAATTAGAGATGTGCAACATGAATATGCAAAAATTAAAATAGTAAAGAGTGTCTGACACTATTTTATTATTGACACAATCAATAGTTTCTGATATTTTTTATGTGTCAGTACAGACTTATCAAACCTCAGCCATTGTAACAGTGGTTTCCTGGGAATTGTTTATTTGGTGTGGAGTTTTTCTTGGTTGTTTTTCATTGCTCTTTTTGTCAGATGAAGGGGCAGATTTAGCATCGATGTTACTTTTGTCAAGAAAACTCCTCTGCTGGGTGGAGTACTGTACCATAATCATAGATAGATTGCATTGAAATATACTGATCTCATTGACTTTATAGTGGATGGTAAAAAATTTAGTGATTTTTAAAGAAAGGTCTTAGAAAACAGAAGTTTCCAGTGTTGTTCAATTGCAAGAATAGGTGTGAATGATCTGATTATACCATGGCTAGACATTTATCAGGCTTCACTATAATGCAGGTTTAGGGACACACAAGTAATTTTCTCCATCTGAACTCAAAGCTGAATGTATGAATCTGTGTCATATGAAGATACCAGACTTACATCACACAAGCTCTATCAGAGTCTACTAATTAGGTTGTGGTTAATTTTACTTGGTAAATAAGTGTATTAAGAATACATGAAAATGGAATTTCTGAACCCCCAATAGTAAATTTACATTGCCAGTGGGCTCTTTAAGTCACCTTTGAAATTAACAGCGAGGTTTTCTGATTATTGTCTATTGGAAAGGGATGTCCACTGTTTAATGGCTTTGCTTTATGTGCAGTTAGGTTTCAAGAGAGTGTTAATTCTCTCTAAATAGAACCACGTCAATAAAATACAACCAACCTAGGTGCTAGTGAGAAAACAATTACAGAGATCAATACTGGAACAGAAATGTGGGATTATCAATAAGACTGATCCTTGTTTAGGGTCGAGTTCTTTCAGCCAGAGCTGCCTAAGGTCATGCAAATGTACTATGGAGGATATATGGTTTAGTCTCAATGAATCAAGATCCTGATGATTAGCTGGTTGTTATTATTTTCATAAAAAAATTATCTATCCAGTTAAAACTCACAAGTGTCAAAGGTTTGTTGCTGATAGCAGAAAAGGGAGGTTGTGGGTGGAAATCATGCTTTCTTATATAGCCCTCAAGAGAAGAGAGTTGTTTAAAGTAGCTCCTGATGGAAAGTTCTAGTCAGTTAAAGTTCCCTTTGTTTATATGAACCTCTGGGTAAAAGTAGGAGAAAGGGACATTTATTGTTTGTGCTTTTCTGATCTCCTCTTTCAGGATGTAGTAGGAACCATCTCTGTCAGAATTCTTGTACATTTTAATTGTTAAACACAGTGGGCTCATTAAACCTGATGTGTTGTCTATACATTTATAGAACACCAGGTCCTACAAAACCAGAATAAATAGAGTAGAATATAGAATAAAATTTCCCTGTAACAAAGATAATACTTTAAGTCGTAAAATATCATTCATATCTGAACACCTTTGTCATTTTTCTCCTGGATTCTCATTAAAAGAGCTGCTATTGCTTTTTGGTGGAACTGTGAAAAACCTAAAATATTTTCATGCTAGCTTAAAACATGCTTATTTAAATAGATTTGAGCATGGGGATAGTATTGTTTCATTCTTTCTGACTATATAGACCAGGATTTAAAAATTCATCCTCACACAATATTTAACATTTTGTTTTACTGCTAATTCTTGTCGCTTGTCTTCTCTCATATAATTTTAAATTTTCAAGGAAAGAGTTGAATTATCCATCAGCCAAAGGAAATTTCCCTATAAGGTGACAGTGAAAAATCTTAGGAATGACTTGAAAGTCTGCTCAATTTTAATGCCTTAAGGAAACTTTCTGTGAAAGACATAGCTTCCTTTTTCTTCCATGTTTCTTCTGGAGGAGCTTCTGTCATTTGTGCTAAACATGCCACTACTGACGTTTCTTTAACTCCTCACCACAAAAAAGAAACACTAGTCCTTTTCAATGACCTCCTGGCTGAGTACTCGGTCATAAGTATTAAAAGTGAGATAGGATATTTACCCCCACTAATGGAAAAATGTGGGTAATGATGGATCTTAGTATTGAAAGGCTTGTTGATGGATAGAATGTACTTTTTCCTGGTGGTGATAGATGTAAAGACACATTAAAGCTGTTTTTCAAAAAAAAGTTATCCCATTACAGCTATGAGAGAAATATGCATTTATTCTTACACAGGCACAAAGCTATCATTTGAATTCGTCCCTGAAGAAATATACCCACTCTCATAGGTGTTTGCACACAAATTATAACTGACAGATCAGAACCTCCCCCCCGCCCCAAACCTGGATTAAAAATGTCAACAGAATTTTGGAGTCTTGTTTCAGATACTTAGGAGTCTCTGCACTTCATCTGCTAGATTACAGAGTCATGCTATCTTAAGCACAAAAGAAGAGCTGTTGTTTGTCATTAAGATGGAAGGGCTAGAGGTGTGGCTTCCCTGGGGTAGAGTGGGATGAGAAAGGAAACATCACTGGTGCTCAACACCTGAGATTCTGCTGTGCTGAAACATAGCCGGCTGCTGCTGTACTGAGTCAAAAGGCTTAATTAGTTTTCACCTGCTTCAATTTGGATCAGTTTGGGCTAGAGTAGAAACCCGTTTCTTTCTCCATGCTTTTCTCAGGTTTGCTAAGCATCATCATGTGGAGAATAAGTCTTCAGCACTGGCTGAAAATTAAGACCTTTTTTACTTCATTTATGAGGACACACTAGGGAAAAAAAGACACATAACCCACTACAAGAATGCTATTTGAATGGAAATTTGCAGACTCATTGCTGGTCATGCAAGACCTACAGAAAGACTGGAGGACTGTATGCATAGAGCCAGATTTTCAGTTTGCCAGCCACTAACAGTCTGACTGTAATTGGAATTATGGGTGTTCAATATCTTTGCAAATTAGTTCCAGATGTTACTAGTTTGATATGTAAATATGTAGGCAATAAACACTGTGAGCATTTGAATCTGTAATTTAATGAGTCCTTCTTTCATGAATCTTGTAGACCTGGAAACTATTCTTAATATAATTTCTGAATGGGCCCTCAAAAAAATTTCTAAACCTACTGATATCACTGTGAAAAGTGAATATATCACATGAAACACAAATTAAATACGCAGATGAAAATTTTGTATACTGTTTTAAAACCTGCTTCATTGTGATGTTAAAGCCTTATATTTTATGAAATGTTACATACTGCTCTATGAAATATTTAAATGTTATATTTGAAATGGGCATGGGAAGTGTTATATCATGTGCAAGGCAAGTGCAGTGACCTCAGAAGAGAACTATCAGGTTCAGTAAGACTTTTAAAAGGTGTTTTTTAAGTATGAGTCATTTTCATTATCATGTGTTTTCCACAAGGTGACCTAGGAAAGATGAGGGGTTTTATTTATCATAAATGTCAGGTGTGCTTGCTAAGTGTGTGTCAAGCTAAAATTTAATCTCAAACCTGAAACCAAGAATTGAAATCAAGGGAGAATTTAAATTCAAGACTTTAGGAAGGTCGTGAGCAAGGTTTGAATAAGTGAATTCAGACATACACAGAGGGCACTTTTCATCAACTGAATGAGACAATTAGGAGGATGGTTTCGGCTCTTGAATATAAATCTGAGAAAAGAGAGCTATATGTATAGGTAGGATTTTCAACATCAGGACCATGGATTGAACAGTACTTTTTATAGGATATAGGACTGTTCAGATGTGTCTCCCTCTTAGTCTTGCCATAGACTGATGCTTTCTTCAGCAACTGTATTTCTCTTACATTGAATTGTATCACTAATACAAAATATTACTTTCTTTGCAAGTTTATAGGTGCTACATTCAAGCAAATATAAAATTCATCTCCCATCTTCAACATCGTTCTGCTCTCTTAAGATGGGAAGGTATGCTGATTAACTTTATAGTACTTTGTGTTCACACTGGAAATTTGACAGGTATCTGGCATTCAAGATGTTAATGGTGATTCTTACCTCTCCCAATCTCCATAGTAAGTTTTATTCTGCTGGAATGCCTGTCCTAGACTGAGACCAGTGCATATTTTCATAGATTTCTGAAAAATACTGGGTAATATCTGGACTGTTAAATCCTGTTGTCAAAGTAATATGGGTTGTCTTCTTAAAGACAAGCAATCTATGTCAGTATGCATAGAAAACATAAGTCTTTATCAAGATTAAAGTTCAATGAATCCCAAACTAACTGGTTTACAAATACAACTATGCCTTTTTTACAATCCATCATCTTCTTCATATTCTTCTTAGGCATGTCCCAAAAGATTTTTATAGAGATGTAATTTAAATTGTATTCTAAAGTTTATTTTGTTTCCTTGTTGGTTTGCTTTACTAAATTTGTAATGCAGTCTTTTTCAGCAGATGGTTAGTTCTAGTCCTTTTCATGTTCCTATTCTGTTATGTTTGTAAAAGACCCAGCTGCCAACTGATAATATTTCACTGCTGAATTTATCATGTGTAATATAATTGCTCATTATATGCTTTGCAATAAAGTTAAAGAACTATCAACACAGTTGTTTAAACTCCAAACAAGTTTAAAGAAATAGTTATTTTTAATATCCATAATTCTCAGCTGATGCTTAGCTATTTTAGAAGTCTACTTTTTGCAACATATTCTCCTATTTTGTCAGGTCTTGATTTTGAAAATCTTCATATTCAAGAACAGCAATAATAAATATCTCCTGTTTTAAACATATTGTTGAGTCTGAAGCATCTTAGGAAAAGTAACACAATCTGAGCTTTTGCATGACAGTTCTTTTTAAGAACCATACTCAGTAGTCAAAGATGTCTAACTGTATTACACACTGTAATGCTTACCCAGAAAAAATAATGGGCTGTCATCAGAACAACAGTGAATCACTGAATATTAACTCTCTCTTTTTTTTTTTTTTTGAAAGCTGCTGAAATATTTTAAAAGGTGACCAGAATGTAGTAAATATGTTTCCTCACAAAATGATATTGCTATTTTCAGTGAAACATCGGGCATATTACACTGCATATGATGACTGAGGAAGTTCTTGTTAATGTTTCCTGGAATTATATGGGTGGAGAATCTTGTCTACAAGTCTAATACAATCATCATGATCTGTCACTAATATCTCAGGGATTTTAGAGACTACAGTAAAAGTGATATATTTCCCAAAGAACTCTGTATTAATTATGTATATATGGGAACTTTAACCATAAAATCAGAAAAAAAAACCTTCTGAAATAAAAAAAGGGAAGGAGCTTTCAATCAACCAGCCCTGCAATTTCAAAGACATTTTAATATACTTTCAAAGATAAGAGAACATTTCAAAGATAAGAGAACTTCTGAACTTGACTCCTTTGTGAGCTTCATTATTCCTGACAATGAAAATTCATATGATTTCTTTTTATGCAAGGCTCTCTTGGGTCAAAAGGCCTCACACTTTTGTGTACCAGTGTATAGGTAATAAGCAAACACTTATGTTAGATTCAAATTCTAACTGTGTCAATTAAATGGTCCAGTAAAAGGCTTCTGTCCCTAACGGAAGCATATTTAGGGATTTTGAAAAAAAGTTCGGTATTCTCCTCCATTCTTGTTTCTAACAATAGATGAAGGCTAATATGAGCTCATAAAAGTATAAGGTAGTCCACTTCAAGGTATCTAATAATAAACTTGAACTCCATATCAAATGCTCAAAGCATTTATTGAAAAACTCATGTTTTCTGTGACTTTGTTCAGAAAAAGCAGTCCAGCATATTTAATAATGGACATTTCCTATTCATTTGATCTTGCTCTACACTGTTATATGCACATTTCCACCATCTTTCAAAATTTGTACCTTCTTTCTAATGGGTCAAAGCACCGGGACCCCTTAGAGACAATATGACTTTTACATTACTTTTTCTCAGTAGGCTTACAGCTTTCACTGTTATGTCAGTCATAACATTATAAGCTCTTCTAAAGCACAGACAAAAGGAAAATATATTTTATACTGAAAATGAGACTTTTTTTTTTAATAGAAAAAAAAATCAGGTTGTTTGTTTTGTGTTTCTCAGCTCTCTCTGTTAAATTCACCCTGTTTTACATTCACATTGTCAGACCTATTGAATGAGATGATTTTAGAATTTTGTATGTAATTTTAAATCTTATCACAAAGAATTCAGAATCTTTGGTAAACCAAGATTTTATATTAAATGTTGGTTCTCTTCCCTCTTTTAATAACACTGAGGGATAAAATCATCTAAGTTATGATGAACATTCAGAAAACAATACAGCCCGGTTAACAATAGTTAGAGTAGCTGTGAGATTTAGAATAAAGACTCCCTGAGTACCCTGTCAGGGCATCATAAGGAGCTATATAAACTAATAAATAAATAAGTATCTAACATCAAATTGTGGTAATAGAACAGAAGATTTTCTATAAGCCATATACAATTTTGCATGTCTTTTCCCAAACAGAAAGGATTCCTGTTCATATTGCAACGCTGAATATCTCTTTTTGTGCATGGGAGGCTAAAATCATGGCACAAAAATATGGCTAATAATGTTCTAGAAGTATTTTGACATAATGGCTCAATCTATACCAGAAACATATCTGGTGAAAAAAGGAAAAAGTAACAAAAATTTTGCTGGAGTGGGCCTGGCATTACGGGGAATAAATTCTTTCATTTGTCTCTTCCAGAAAAAAAGAACCAAACAAACAAAAAAGGAAATAATCAACATCAGATTTAAAGAAAGGCAATAACACAGGATCAAAGCATAGGATTACTTAACAGGATTATTATTCATAGAATTTCTGTATATAGAAATATAGCCCTTATACGTTTAATGATTTATGTGATTTTCTTGAAAAAGAAAAACCTCTTTTAGAAGGTTCTTTTGCATCAACACCCCCTCTCTATTTTAACAAACCACCAAAATGGCTTCAAAGAAATTTCCTTTTGAAAACCCAAGGTGACCTCTAGAAAAAGATATGTAGAGTCAGGGCTCTGACAGTTGTTTTGGTTCTAAACTATTTCCAAGGGTTGAAGACCATGACATGCATGCAATTATATGAAAATTTAAGAAATTGTGATCATGATTGCATATGCAAAGTGTTTTGAATATGCAAACACAAAGATGTCTTTAAGCATTTCTTACCAAAACAGTTTTTCAGTGATTATAGCAGGTAGTTTATCAGGACTTAATGTGAAGGACCCTATTTTACTATTTGTGCAAGATGGGTGCCTGCCTACAGTCACTGCTGCTGCATGGTCTGTATTAAATTTGTCTCACTGCAGCACAACACTTGAACTTTGGCCCTTTTCATTAATTATTCTTAAAGGAAGAGTACTCTCAGTGCAAACTATGGCCTACATTTTCCCCACACATATTCTCCAATATATGTATATATGTGAGTATAGATATAAATAAAGTATTAAATGTAAAAACTGGCAAGTGTAATATGACCTTTACTGGGTTTGGATGCAGAGAAGATAAAATTATGATTTATTTAGGCTTGCCTTTCTTATTTTTAAGTGTCTCCAGTAGTTTAGATACAAATACGGTCAGAATTAAGCTGCACATCTCTCATGTTGACATCAATTGATCTCACAATGACCATTAATGATGAAAGTCTGATTTTAAACTTTAAACACAAATGTATAAATCTCTTGGGTACAAATATATCTGTGTTACCAAAACTGTTCAAAATGCTGAATCAGAATGAATCACATTCTTGTAGTTGTGTCAGCCATCACTATTTCAGTATAATGTGAACATGGGATTAAAAAATTCTCATGGACAGTAAAAAATAAAAAAAAATTATAATGTAGCTAATGAAATCAATATAAAAATTATATTTGAATGTATCAAAGGCATCTGCAAGTCATGTGTGAGAAAGTAGAAATTTTTAATACTGGAGTTTGAAATTCAATCTTTATTAATATGCTGAAGCCTCAAATAAAACTGTTGTTATATAGTCTATCCAAGTTCTCTGTTAAAAAATTCTACCACTCATTGAGAATTTTACTTCACATTTAGAAACAATCTCAGAGAAAACTGGAGGCACTAGCTTTGCCTCTTCCAGCTGTTAAGTTCATTCCAAAAGGCTTCTGTCATAGGATACAACATACATAGATTAAGATATATTTAGTGGGAAGGGAAATGGGCTGTTCCTTAAGAATGTCAAATGCCATGTATTCCTCAAGGTGAAAGGAGTTGAAAGAATACAAGCACAGGAACAACCTCCAGATATTAACACAAACAAGAGGAGGCATCTGTTGGAATGGAGTTGGGATAGAGAAACAAGAATGTAGACAACTGTAAATGAGAACTATTACAAATTTGTACTCCCTAAAGATTCAATTGACTGTGGAGAGCAATTGCTTATGCAGAGTTTTCTTAATACTGCTGGATAACAGCACTCCAGGTGGGATCTCAACAGAGGAGACCAGAGCAGAGCAGAGAAGAGGGGGAGAATCCCCTATCACATTCATGTGGCCACATTACTTTGAATGAAGCCCAGGACACAGTCGGCTTTCTGGTCTGTGAGTGCGCATTGCCTAACCCTAACCCGAACCCGAACCCTAACCCTAGTCTTAACCCTGACACAATTCCAAAACCTAAACTGTAACCCAAACCCCTAACCCTAACCCAAACCCTGTGGTAGTGTGTTTTTCAGCTATAATTAAGTTGTTGATGTGTTTTATTCCAAAGGTTTGTAATGGTTTATTCCTATGTACCCCTACCTTCTGTTAAAGTGGTCTACCCCTATGTTAAGCCCTTTCCCTGTACTCTTCCATCAATCCTTGTACATGCTGCTTTTCCAGTCCCTTCCATGTCACTCTATGTAGTCCTGCCCCTGCTAGCCATCAATCACTGCAACCCCTGCCTTTTATCTAGGACCTTCGCTATCATTTTTGCACTCCCTACCCTTCCACTGGTTGCATATGTATGCTCTCCTGCCCCCATGTACTTTATTGGTTACGTGTTAATGTAGTCCCACCTCATACTCCTCCATTAAGCTAGCTGATTGTTTGATGGGCTGTCTCCTCCTCAGAGCTAGCCCTCCTTTTTAAGTTGCTGCACTCCCTTGTTCTGCATTCTTTGCCTCTGCTTTCCTTTGGGTGTGCTACTTTTTTACATCTGCTCTGTCCGGGGGAGGAATAAAATCCACTCAAAACAGCAAGTGGGAACCCTTCCCTCATTCCTGTACCTCAATCCAGTCAGAATGGACCTTGCTCTCATCAGCCTCTCTGGGTGATAGGAGGTCCCAGCTTGTGGTCGTACCGCAGCCCTTCCATCTACGTGTGGCGTGAGGCAGGGAGCTGCCACTTGTGACACGTACCTGAGGAAGCGGGTCAAGCTAGCCAGAAGATCAACCCTTCACCTGAGATCAGGGCATGGTGTGAGAACCCTAACCCTAATCCTAACCCTAAACCTAGAACCTAACTTAACCTAAAATCCAACTCAAATCCTAACTCCTAACCCCAACCCTAAACCTAACCAAAAAAAAAAAAAAAAAAAAATCAGTAATCACAGTTAAGCTGTCTTTACACATGCTATGTCTTTTTAAACGGTTTGTTCATTTGGTTTATTCAACTTTAGAGACCATAATGATACGTAGAGAAATGAATACTAGCTAATGAAACAAATCAGAAACCATGATCCAGTGATTCAAGATATAATTACAGATGCTAATGGAGAACTAACGAAGACCTATAGAAAAAGGTCATAAAGGTCAGCAAAAGGTCATAAAGAAAACTTGTATGCAACAAGACTTGGCAAGAACAGAAGTTCTTATCAGTTTGACTGCTAAACATAATACTGAGGGAGTTCACATGAAAGAGGATATCTGCATTTGGCTGGCACATCAGTGTGACTTATCCCTAAAACTACAATCTAGAGACAAAAAAATAATGGGAAGATACTCACTTTGGAGGTCATCTTCAATTTAGGGAATAACGATATGTTGTGTTAAATTGTGTTTGCTTTAAAAAATACAATTGTGTTGACTCATTTATGTAACAAGCATTGCTAGAGGCTGATGTTGCTCTGACTTTTACAACTATCCAACCTAATTACCTAATGAATTGAAAAAAAAAACCTTCCAGGACACACAGAATTTTGATGTAATGATTGGCAAGGCAAAGAAATGTCAAGTAAATTATTTATAATGTGCTGGCTGGACAATACATAACAAAATACAACAAGGTTATTAAAAGTAAATGTCTAAATCAGCCCACTGAAGGAGTCACTATAGTGGTTGTAGTTTCTGTAGCACAGAATTTACCTTGTGTTCCATGTGCTTCTATCTCTCTTTTACAACAGTAAAGTGGAAGTATGAATGGGGATTAGTTGGAGTCAAGATGATACAGGAATTTTTATATGCTTTTACCCAACTTGAACCTGGAATATAACCCAGGTCTTCCTCCTGGAATCTGGTAAATATTACCTGATCCAGCATTACAGGTAACAGTATGACCTTGATAGATGTATCTAAGCATGTACATCTAATATCGTGCCCTGTGAAGATGAAAATTTTGAAACTACCTCTAAAAGCTTTGCCAATACATATGAGTACTAGAAAGTAAACTAGAGAGCTTCCTTAGTGCAAACCAAAATATTTACATGGCTTTTTTTTCTGTGAGTTATTTTTCCTCTAGTCTATGCAAGATATATTCTCTTGCTAATGGAAAGAGATTTGTTTTTTTTGCTATTCACATCAGTCATGACTACAGTCTGTTCTTAAATTTTGATTTCAATTTGCATATTAAGTTGACTTTAAATTATTATTTTATAGACTCTAAAAGCAGTGAGGCAAGCATTTACAGTTTCAAAAAATGCTTTAAAATGCTAAATGGAAATTTACAGTGTTGCAGCTATTTTTTTTAACCTTAGAAGTCTATTTTTCATTAAATTATATTGTCTAAGATACACTTTCAAGACACTAGATTTCATGGGATTTCTCTCCTTTCATTCTTGTTTTAAACTTTGTAATAGTGAGCTACATATTTTGACAATAATTTCATCTGCTTGAGATGAAGAAGTTATTAAACTCCCCTCTGAGAGAGAATTGCAATTTACTTAATGAAGATTTATCTTTATCAGCTTTTCAGACTAACAGACATTTGACTTTCAGACATTTTATAAAAGTTACAAACTCATTGCATAAAATTATGTCTCTCAAGTAGATAATTGCTCAGATATTATCCAAGCAGTTTATGTTTAATGACAGAAGAGATTTTTGACAATATTTATTTTTATCAGGGTATGTTCTCATCACCATTTTGTATTAGAAGCTTTACAGAAGCACAAAGATGATATTACTAAATTGCTAAAAATATTTGATTTTAATCTTTGGTATCTTACTTTTTTTGTAACTTGATAAAAAAATAGCACTTATTTTGCTATTCTATTCAATTTTTTTTTCTCTTCCTGTTTATTCCCGATTTCTCTCTACCTTAATATTGTCTCAGTCGGGTAAGTAGCTCATGATGAGTTTATTAAGCTTATGTCCAAATGCAGTTGCTCTTTGAGGAATTTGCTTTAGAAGATTGCATTTATTTAAAAAAAAAAAAAAAAAAAAAAGGTGTTCTATATAATTTACTTACAGTAGATGTCCTAGCTCTTCAAATTAAAATTTTTCAATACTTCTTTATCAAGGTAAAAAAGATAACCACAAAATCTTATGAATGTAGAGGTATCTTCCTCTGTGTAAGTCAACTTCTCTAAACAGTATTTTCGGTATAGCAGGTCATTGAAGACCTAAATTTTTTTTTGTGAGACTGTCTAGTCAAGGAGAACTTTCTGTCACTGAAAGGTTTTGTAGAAGGAAAGCCCAGATACGCAGAGAGCTCACCTGACCTTGTTGCTTCTGAATTCAGAGATGAACACTGTAAAACAGAGAAAATTGCAGCTTTTCAATAAATATATTTTTATAACGCTTATACAAGTGTTCTGAGCCTCTAATATCATATGTTCAAATAAACTTCATGTTGACTGCTAATATATTATGGGTGGGTTTGGCTCTGTCTTCAATTTCCTTTTAATATGAGTCTTCATTTTAATAGAATTTGTGTTTCAGAAAATACACATACTTTTACATTTTTTCTGAAAGAATATATTAAGTTAGAAATTCATAATGATAACTAATTTTAAAAAAATATCCAGATCCCACACATCCAAACCACATGCTTTGTTGATTTGGTACTCCTAGATTTTTTTCCTCTGATTTATTTGTTAAGGTAAATACAGAGCTGGTTTTTTAAATTTCTTTTCTTTTTCTAAGGCAGATTGATATCTGTCAGTTTGTGCCTCGTGGGGGATCAGTTTGGCTAGCTCTGGACCCCACTGACACCAACAAGGACAAAAACAAAAGACAAGAGACGCTCTTCTCGGGACCAAAGTCCCACACCTTTAATGTAGAACAATTCTGGGAAAGAAAAGAGAGTCCGGGAGAGGAAAGAGCATCCAGGAGAGGAAAGAGAGAGGGCACCTTGGGGTGGGAGATTTTTAAACCTGGGGGTTGGTGGGGCTTAGGGAATGAAGTACAGCTAATGGGATACAGCTGATGGGAGGGACAGAAGGAGAAACCAACCGGGGGAAAACCACACTACAGGACTTGGGAGGGGATACGGAGCAAACCATGGGATACAAAATAAACCACTCAATGCAATGTAACAACCACCCAGTGCAAAATAATAACTGAATAAACTACTCAGTGCAATACAACAGATATCCTTCCCTCATGTCAGAGATCAGTGGCATTTCTGGAAGGTTACATCTTGAGGTCTTTCAAAGCACTAGAAATATATTGAAATTTAAAAGAAAGGTCATTTTGTCTAAACCTTTATTTTCTCAGATTCTTTAATTTGATTTGAGGATATTCTCATCAGAGATCATTCTGAAAAAGGATCAGGAGAAGTAGAATTGCCCCATTATTTTTTCAACAGTCTATTAAGCAGTGTGGAGCCATATGGAGAGTCTCCTGTGTATCTCAGTTCCTTTAGTCTGTGTTCCTTGAAAAAAAGAAAAATTAGATATTTTGTCAGAGAGGGAAATTACAGTGGTGCTGTGGGCAAAGTTCTACATAGTACTCAAAGCAGAAGGTTCAAATTCTCTAGCAAAATTAATTCCAGTTTCACTTCTCTAGCACAGTTAGTTGAAAATTTTCAGAGGGGTGACTTAAAGTGAATAGCAAATTTTTATTAATAACATTGCCAAATTATTAACAATAAGGCAGAGACTTTAATGCTGATGGACATTCATAAGACAGCTATTTGTTGTAAAGTAGTTAAAGCCTAGGTATTCACTTTTAGTTCTCCTTTATACCCTTCTCCTGTCCTGACCAGCTCCTGTCCTGACCTACTTAAAGGTATATTTACATGCTCTCTTCTAAGCTGGAAAAAACACAGTTCACCTTCTTTTAAGTTTTTAAGATTGTGGCTACAATCATTGTGAAACTGTAAATAGCAAATGTGACAAACATGTTACCACATAAAGAAAAATTGAGAAGTCCCACCCATTTTTGCCAATGTGGTAATTTCCTCTTGTGTTCAGGTATACCTACAAAAACCAAATGTGTTTATGAAGTAAAGGATTATTGTAACTGTGTTTTACAGGTATTGAGAGGAGTAAAATAATTGTATAAATGCAAAAGAATAAGGAGGCTCTGAAATTTTCTCATAGCATGGTTTCCTTGGCATTGTGTTCCCGCATATCCATTATTGACTATCAGCATCTTCAAGCTGCACTCGACAGTGGTTTTTGAATGAACTGGCACGTCTGCCAATAAACTGAAAGGAAAAAACAGACAAGAAAGAACAAACCTCAGAAGCTCCTGTTAATCTATTTAAGACTCCTACTTCATTTTTCACAAGCAAAGAATGGGTGAACCATAGTTTTGCAGCTTTGTAGCAGAAACATGTCAGGGGTTACAGGACAGCTTTGTCAATTCCCCAGTTTGCCTTACCCACCAGTCTTTCTGTTTTTTTGCTGCTTGATCTAAGACCACAGCAAAGATTGACTCAGGTTGATTTCTATGCAGTCACAATGTGAAGCTCAAGCTGCCTGTTGATATGCTGCAGTCATTTCAGTTCTCATGAGCCAAAATTTCAGGCATCATCTGACTCAGTCAGCAACTTGTGAAGAAAATTCATTATGATATGCCTGGCATAGAGTACAAATGTGCCTACATGCAAATAGCAAGAAAGTTTTGTCAGTTAAGGATGTCTGTAAATTTTCAACAGAGTGCTAGCTGTGTCATACTTTCCTCAAATCTGAAAGATAAAATTTTAAATTTTCTGTTTTCTAAACATTAGGGCTTTATAAGTTGTACAATATTTATTTATTTATTAAATATTAAAATTCAGAGAAGTAAAGATGGTAGTTTCTTAGTCTAAGAGGTCTACTGGTCTTATCATTTTTATTGGGGGTTTTTCATATCCTCTAAGCTATTAGAAGAGAAAAGGAAATTATACAGTCCTGTATTTATATGGTCCTAATTATCAAAATCATTTAATGATTTAGCCTATAACTCTTCTTTAATAGATTTAGCCTATAACTCTTCTCAAAACCTCAAAATCAAAGACTACACTGTTTTTACTAGTAGGGTACAACTTGTAAAACTTGTAAGGTAAAACTTGTCTTCAATCACATAAGGAAGTTGTTGCTGAAAGTTAATTAACTGTATTTGGCCAGTTAACATCAGGCAACAACATCAGGCAAGCACATGAAACATTTCCTTTTGTCTCTGAAGCTAAAAAACTAGATGAGCATTTTTCAGAGGACATTCTAATCTAAAAATATCTAATGTGATTACTGTGACTAATATGAGACATTCTCTTAATAAATGTCTAAGGATGACGACACTGAAGAAATATTAATTCATCTGGGAAAGTAAAAATGTAAGTTCTGTCAATTTGTCTTCACATTTGGTATACAGTTAAGCCAATGTAAAACATGAATGTCATATGTGAATGCGGTGAGTGCAGAGTGCAAGGCTGCAACACCACAATGATCACTTAGAAGTCAGATTCTATAATCAGATTTTTTTAACTGAATTGGTATTAGTGGTAGATCTGCACTCTGAAAGTAATGGCAAGTATAGAAGTGAAAGGATACACACTTGGACTTAATGCATGACGGGCTTTGACTGCAGATACTATAGTGAGAAAATCAGTTAAGTGGTGGGAACGGTATTACATATTCCTGACATCACATGCTCAAAATTAATGACATACTCCCCTCTGGGATTAAAAATAATAATAAAAAAAATACTTTTACAGATGGGCTGCTGAAAAAACTTCTTTTATGGTTGTTGATGGAAAACTGGGATTACTGAGGTGTTTTTTACAAGTTAAAATTTCTGCTAAGATATTTATAGACACATTAAAATTCTTCTTTAAAGGAAAAAAAAGAGAAAGAAATTTTAAAAAGTCTCAAAAAAGCATTAATCTTTAAATATGTAGAGATACTGCTAAAATAATGATTCACAGGCGAGAGAGTTTTCTGATCCATGTTAGAAATGTAAAAATCCTTCAGATGTCCACTCACATATTCTGTAATGCTGCAAAGAACTGACAGTTCTGACTTTAGAGCTGCACAACATTCGAAACATTAATAAAACACCAAAACAGTCAATTAACTTATGCCTGGAAATTGAAGCTTAAATAAAAGTAAGTCCAATTGGTACAACTCCCTCAGCATAACCTTCTCTTTAGCAGATTCTCACTAGAGACAGATATGGAAAATTACTTCAGAGCTATACATAATAGAAAACCAAGGGTCACAAACTGAAAGAAGAAAATATAAGTCACAACATGCAATGGAAGCCATGAAATGAATGACAGTGCAATTAACATAACAGAGAGAAGATGGAAACTTGTCAGAAATTGCTGCATGGCTGCCCAGGTTTGATAGGAGTGTGGAATTGATTTCTTCACACAATCTCTTAGAAAAAAGATTTCAATCAAGAAGTGAGGGAATGAAACTTGTGTGTATATACACTTCTCTCTGTGCTTGTATATGTGTTTGTCAGAGCTTGTATGTGAGTTGGTAATAGAGCAAGGAGCCCAGCAAAGCTGTTAGATCATGCAGACAGTGGAAAAACAGCCCATAGCTGAGACCATGAGAGACAATAATGAAAGAAAAGCACTAATGAGGATTTTGGACTGGCTTTTGGCCATTGGAAAAAAGACTTTGTTGCCATTATAAAGAAGTTAGACAACTATTCCAAAGTAAACAGTATAAAGGGGTCTTTTGAGCTGAAACTAAAGCTGAACCTTATCAGCAACAATGCATTCTGTGCCTGCTGTGAAGAAGCTAGAACTAAGTAGCTCCCATAAGAATGGAGATGGAATTTGTTTTTGCCTGTGCTGTGAATCTGAATGGAGATGTTAGCCACTCTGCCCAAAAACTCTCTTGCAAAAGAAATTAAGTCTCTGCACTTTCCATCAAGAAAAGCACTATTTATACCTCTCTGGAAATGACTACTGGAAGTCTTGAGGGAAATACACAGCAAAAATTCTTGACAGGGCAATGGCAGACATTTGCTAGAACATCTCTCCCAAAGTTCCATCAGGCTTAACATGCATATTAAAAGAAAGTGGAAAAAATTGCTCAAAGAACTTTATGAACTCAATTTCAACTGCCTTCAATCCCTATCAGTTCAGACAGAATATGTAAGGGGTAAAGTTTGTTGGAGTCAAAATCTCTCTCTTTATCCAACCTAGAAGAGAATTAATGACTAATTTAGTTGGTGATTAGCTGTAAGAATAACTGGGTTGGCAATTACCAACTTCTTGTGACTATCTAATCTGTACCAGGTTGGCTGCAAAACAGAAGACAACATACTGTCTGAGAGTGTTTGGTCACTGAAAGAAAAGGATTGACCCATAGATTAAAAAATACTGATCCCTATGGTTCTTTGCTGAATCTGCTGTTTAATGTTTGGAATTGAATGAGAGGGATAAAAGGAGAGAAATGAATGCATGATTCAATATGTATTTTTACTTTTAATGTTGGTTCAAGCATGTTCACGTCTTCCACATAAAAGCTGAATGCATATTACATGTCCCAGATTTTGAAAACTACCCTAAATAAAGATTGGAAATTCAGGTCAGTTGAGGTTATCAGATCTCCATTTTGTCCTATGATCACATATGACAATACTTGCTTAAGAGATGCTATGCAAGTGATTAGGCAAATTGATTTTATTTAACAAAAAATGGAAACAAGAAAGAAGACCTTCCTCAAATTAAGATGACAATGGTCATGTATGAGCAAATTTTTGTTTAAAATTTGACTGAATACTGCCTTAGCACTTGCTTAGTTGGTTTTGTTTTTCTTTCCATACTTGTTTACAAATCATTGTGGTTTTGGTTTTCTTGGAGGTTTTTATGCAGCAGAAAATGCACGCCATGCTGTGTTATACTATATGCTATTATAATATACAAAATATAGTTATATATATATATATATTTATATATATATATATATATATATATGTATGTATGTATGTATGTATGTATGTATAGTTCAATTCCACATAAATAGCATCAGGTTTCAACAAATTAAATAAATTGTTGTTTCTCCTGTTCTTTCCAGGAAACCAGTAGGGAGCTACTGAATTTCTTGCTTACATGTTTTGAATCAGGTGATCTGCTCACAGTATGTTCCTGCACTTGGTTATTTAAAATTTTGTAGGAAAAGCACTTTTGTACTGGAAGGAATTTTAACAGAAGACATCAGCATATTTGCTGCTGCCTTAGAGCTGTGCTTGCTAACATTTCTTATGAAACTGTATTATTGAGATCCAGACTATGTAAGGTACTGGACTGCCTTACTCCTTCTAATAGGATTTTCACCATAAGCAATTAAATGTACATAAGAGGGACTAAATGATTACAGTAACTGCAATGTCTTCATATTGCCCAAGAAGAGAACTCCAGTTTGTTGACAAAAGCTTATAAATACGATATTTTTATAACCATTAGATGCAACAACTGAGATTAAATGTGTTCTTAATAACCATTTAAAATACAGCTAATTTAAAATATTTTAACTTTTACTCTTTTTAATTTATTTAATGGAAAGATATAATTGCCTGAGTATGAAATTACTCTTAAAATCCTTTAAAGTGAAGATCTGGCTGACACAAATGTTGAAATTCCTAAAGGAGCCTGATCCTATTTGTTTAAATTCATAAGTGATTTAATGGATTCAGCACTAAATGTTCAGAAAAAGTAATGGGTGAACCAAAAGTAAATGTCTTAACAGGAAATATTTTATAAATAGAAGTCTAATAGTTGTGTCAAATAGACCTAAAATTCCACTCTGAAGGGAAGGTTGGCTTTGGTTTGGTTTTCTTATCTCTTTAATATAAGGGACAGTAAAAGAAACAACAAAGAGACCTGTTATAAGGCTATAAACCAACATATTAGCAGACATTAGAGGTTAAATGATCGAAATAACAACAGAATATTTCTGTTAGTGCAGACATTATCAAAACTGGCATACATAAACCTTAAGTTCAAGTAGTGCTACATTGCTAAATACATCTTCAAAGGCTCAAACAATTACATTATCTGTTTTCCTAAGATTAAGCAGGACAAAAAGCTGCTGGTATGAAGTCAAATATGTCACAGTTTCTATATTAAAAAAGGAAAGCAAAAGTATTTTCCTGATCCATATTACGTCACTCCTCAGTCACAGTACTGACATATAAAACTGTTCAAGCTATCGTTTCTTCTATATCTGAGAGATATCCCAGGGGTTGTTCCCTATTTGTCTCTCAAGAGAACCTTACTAAAAAAATAAGATTTCCTTTAGCTTTATTGAGAGAAGCTAGGGAGTAAAGGTGTGCCAGTGTATGAAGTGCACATTTGCTCCAGACATTTGCATGACTTACGTTTTCATCAGGTGCAATTTTCAGTTGCTTTTTCTATATGGAATGTGAAAATGCTATCTTTAGTTTGTTTGGTTGTGTTGTTTTTTTTTTGTTTGTTTTTGTTTTTTTGTTGCCATGGATTATGAAAGAGAAATATTATAATAATCCCTTGTTAAAGCCAATGGTTGTATTATTTTGTGCTGTGATTTTTGCAATGCAAAAAAGTGTATGAAAAAATTGACAAATCATCGGCGTAATGCAAATAACATGTTACAGTAGTGGACACCTGGCAATTTTCTGATGGCTATGAAAATTGTTTTTCAAGTTTGATATTTATGTAGTGGCTAAGAATTACATTTTTTCTTTGGGCATTTCAGATCATGTTAGAGTGGACATGATCTGGCTTTGAAGAATATTGTGGTTTATGCATTTCCTGGTCATACAAAAGAAGTAGTGCATCTCACATGCTGAATGTTCACATTTCCTGAGCATACTTCATTGTGCTTTGTAAGTCGTGTTTCCAAACTCAGAGTTTTCAAGGCTAAATTGTACTCTGCATTAGATTTTAGTGATGATCCAAGACAAAGAAGTGGGCTTAGCCAGTTTATAAACTCAAAATCTCAATATATTTGCCCCAGAAATGCAAAAAGCATTAGATGTAGTTCCTGCACTACGGCTGTGCACCAAGTAACTCTGAACCATTGTCTGAATGAAAATCTTCTGACGCTTCAGTGGGAAAAGAAAAAATTCTTCTTAACGTCACTGCCGTCATTTGGAAAAAGAGTTCTGAATCATTGCTTCCAAATACAAGTCTCTACTTCCTCAGCAGACTCAGAAAAAACTGCTCCAAAATGAACAAGTGCAAGAAGGAACATTGTCACCTCTCATTTTCATCATAGCAAAAAAAAAAAAAAAAAATGCTTTATGAAGTCTTGCAAACCTTAACTGTGGTCTAAGATATATCAACCACTTATATTACTCTGTCTTCTTTTCTGGATCATCTGCTATTCAAAGTGCAGCTAGGAATGATCTGAGCATCAGGGTATTCAATGTAACCCTTGGCAGAGTGCTCCCAAGTCAATGTTGTTCCTCTGAACAACTTTTACAAGATGAAGGTGTGGCAATTCAGATGTCATATATCACAGTGTGGTGTGAAGACTAGCTAGGACTATTATGCAACTTTTGAATGCAGGCCTTCAGCTGACATCCAGTTGATAAGAAGTGGCTTTAAGACCAACTGTGCTGAAAAGATGTAGATTTTATTATCAACTGTGTGTTTTCTCATTTAAGGCTTGGATATGTTTTTTCAACTGAAATGTTGCATTCACATCACATTTGCTTGGCAGCAAAGCTTATTTCCAGCTACCTCCCTGTTGCCTTCAGGGGAGGCAACGGCGACCTGGTTTCAAGAAGTAGCACGGCAGCCCGGCCTCGTCCGGGCTACTCGGGCAAACGACAAACGCTAACACCAATGTGGTGGACGGTCAAAAGCGTTTATTATCTTATCTCATGGGTTTAAATAGTCTTGGGGGACTTTGCTACGTCGGGGGGGGTTGGTAGGGTCTCTAAGTTAGTCGGGAGTGGAAAACTACTGGGTTAGGTGTGGTTACATGCTCTGGGGGTGATAGATAACGTGAAGCAGGGAGAAGGGGGAAGGGTCTTTCTTTCCGTCACATCCCAAGATCTTCCATTCGCCTGTCCCTATCTACCACACCTCCCTTTCTCCACTAAATGTCATTAAAAATGTAAGCATTGATTAGACATCTCTTCTCTTATGCAGCTGCTCATATACTGCCTCAGTGTATGCGCCAAAGATGCTAAATCTAAGTCTTGCTTTTTGCCAACTGCCATGTGGCACAGCAGGATTGACCAGTAGAACTGAACACTATCCTTTTTTCTTATCTACCAGATCTTGGCAGTAAATCCCACCATGGCTTCTCTCTTTAGATGACAGAAAAAGAAAGTCTAACAGCAATAATCCATATCAGATCTTAGTTTGAAAGATGCAGAGAATGTCCCTACCCGAGGAAAGGCATGTGTTCATTTTTGCATCTCTAGCACCTTGTAGGGCCCTTTCAGGGTAGCAACTTCAGCTCACTTCTCTGTGCTTTTTGAAGAATTCTTCATCATTGAGATGGTGTATACTGCTCTCTCTGAGTCTTTTCTCTTCCATATGTACTTTTGCAAATTTTTAAGGAAACATTTGACTTCCAAGATGTAAAGGTTTTTATAAGTAGCATATGATGAGTACAAGAGTAATTTGAGCAATAATGTACGTAGAAAAGGCTATTCAGATAAATTAAATGCATGCCCCATTTCTTGGTCTATCATTTGGACTGTCAAGCCTAAAGTCTTGTGATCTTAGAGGCTGTAATATGGTGGTGGATAGTAATTTAGTCTAACGTTTAAACAAGAAATAAAATATCTATTGCTGAAAAGTATAAACAATAAGTTTTTCATCAGACATATTTATGTGGGGGTTTTTTGACAAATATAACCAACTGAAAAATCCCTTGCATTTTCTTTAAATGGAAACTTCTGGGAAGGAACTGATGGCTAAATGAAAAGTCCTCTTCAGCCATATATTTATTTTAAGTGTCTGGATTCAACCTTGTTTATACAACATTTTGTGGAGAGATAAGGCTAACATAACTTATCAAAGAATAAATATTGATAATTGTTCTTGACAATTAGCGAGAAATAAAGCTCTCAGTTTTATTGAAAGAAAAGAAGCAAATCCAAACCAAACACTCTGAGTAGCTGGAATTCTTCAAAATGTCAAAAAGTCACACATGTTTATTTCTCTGCAAATTAAATTAAAATATTATACCCCTTTTTCGGTTCTTTTATAGTTCCTTAAGACTGTATCTTGAGCAGAGAATAAGACAGATTAAAAATTGGTAATATAATTTTGAAATACAGATTAATGTTGATATTTAACTAACAGAATTTTTCCAAGGAGAATTTAATTTCAAAGTTTACCTGTAAAGCTGAGATTGGTGTTCATTGGAGCTTGATAATTGAAAATCTCCTGAGAAAACCCAGACCCAGCATTGTGGATAGGCATGGCAATTTGCAGCAAATTATTCTTTAAACATGAAAAATAAAGTGCATGCCAGATGTTTTAAAACAATTAATTTTTAATACTTTTTTTTCTATAAGAACACTTTAGAGAGAAGCAGCATTTCGTATTTCCTTGTCTATCAAGGAGTCTTTATTTCACTAGACTTTAAAAAATAAGTAATTAGGGATCCTTAAATTCCCCTGTGTATTATTTGAATGTTACATAGTAATTCATTTTTTCATGTGAGTGAATTATGTGTCTGCATTGCATTTTCACTTTCCTACACAAGCAAATGTGAAGCAATAGAAAATCAATGCTTTAGAGGGGTAAATGGTAAATGAAGCAAACAGAGCAATGTTTCTTTTTGACTTTTTTTCCGAGAAGCTCCAATCCGTGAGCTGATGCTTTACAGAACCTGAAAGCAACTGTTTTAACTTGTTTTAGGACAGCATCTTCTTTTACTCACTGGGTCCAAATCATAGGTTTAGCCTCAGGCAGAAACAGATGCCATCTCTTTCAGATGCAACTGTAACTGTAATCAAAGCTTTATCAGACCCATTTTAGATGCTTTATATTGTAAATGAGCTTCTTAATCCATTAGGCTGATTATGCAAAACATAATCCAGGGCCAGTCTTTCAAAGTTCATTTTATAAATGGAAAATGGCTATCTCACTTTTAAAGATTTCTGAAAAACTATTGGCAATTCCACACATTTGGGTGCATCTCTGATGGGAAATGCAAATAGAGTTGATAATGATTGCAGAATGTCAGGAAACCGCATGAGTTTTTTATTAACTCTGACAAGTTATATCACACTATATGCAGATGGGGCAGTCTATTAGTTCAATCCTTTTTAACCTTGGAAAAAAATAAGAATATCTTTGACACAAGTCACATGGATGGGTCTTTCCTTACCCATAAAAAGCCCAATAAGTCAGAACAACCGTTACAAAAAACCCAAAGTACCAACCCTCAAAACCCCAACTTCTCTCATGCCTCCATTTATTGTCTTTTCAGATTTTCTCAGTGCAAAGACAACTTTCAGAGAAGTGATAGTGACAGTAATCCTTCACCATGTCAAATCTTCTGACTAGTATATTTGAAAGAGCTGGAATAAAATATACTCGCGCATGCATTTATCAGATCAGAAAAACAGATATTTCAGGAATCAAGTGATATTTTCCCAGGCTAATGTGCAATTTATGAAGTCGTGCAAATGGGAAAAATGCAGCTGCTCAAGGTCAAATGGCACTATTAGTTCATGTGGAATACTGGGATAAAAATGCTTCTATTGCTCCCACTAGTGTGTCTGCAAAAACAGAGGCACCAGTTGACACAGAGATGCCCAAGGGATTACTAATGTGACACCAGGTTTTGTCCTTCCCTTCCCTTCCCTTCCCTTCCCTTCCCTTCCCTTCCCTTCCCTTCCCTTCCCTTCCCTTCCCTTCCCTTCCCTTCCCTTCCCTTCCCTTCCCTTCCCTTCCCTTCCCTTCCCTTCCCTTCCCTTCCCTTCCCTTCCCTTCCCTTCCCTTCCCTTCCCTTCCCTTCCCTTCCCTTCCCTTCCCTTCCCTTCCCTTCCCTTCCCTTCCCTTCCCTTCCCTTCCCTTCCCTTCCCTTCCCTCCCCTCCCCTCCCCTCCCCTCCCCTCCCCTCCCCTCCCCTCCCCTCCCCTCCCCTCCCCTCCCCTCCCCTCCCCTCCCCTCCCCTCCCCTCCCCTCCCCTCCCCTCCCCTCCCCTCCTTTTACAGCTCAGACTGATCTGACAGACTGACAGAAGGAACTGCAAACATGTCCACAGTCCCTCCTACTGCACTTTAAAAGCATTGGGAAAAGAGAAACATCTAAGGAATATGAGGTCATAGGGTTATTTTAAGTTCTAATTGTCTTGTAGCGTGGAAGTCCAGTTCTGTTGATTCAACTCTTATTACACACTTGCTTTCTATGGATGCTTGCAGTCTTACATTCCCAAGAGAGGTAGCAAAAACCAATACAGCTACAAGTGTGCTGACAGACTAAAGGAAAGTAATAACCACTTTTTCATCCAATTCTAATTCGGTTACTGAACATAAACAAGAGTAGACAGCACAAAGGTTTCTTGGGTGAAACAATGTTCTGCCTTTGTGATCAACTTCCTCTTTCTGTGATGTTTCTTGCAATATAAAGGATTAAGAGTTTCTGAATTAACTCTTTCCCAAATAGGAAACAAAATAGAGCAACATATTCACAAGTGTCCCTGGTACTGTTTTTTAATTTCATTTGTATCCATTGCATTCCTGTGGCTGAATATATTTGTTTGTTTGAGTGTGGGTTGTTGTTTGTTTGTGTTTTTTTTTAAAAAAACTTCTTCAACAGCCTCAGATATATGGTTAGTGCAACATCAGGCAGTCCTACATCTTTCTTTCTTTCCCCTCATGAAGCTTCTGCTTCATTCCTGGCCATTTTGATTACTGTTGAATTTATTATTTACAAGTGCAAGAGGATGTGAATGACTTCCTATGCCTCCTAACTTTGCTGTTTGTTGAGTTAGTTTGCTAGCTTTCAATCTATATGACCTTCATATTTTGTCTGTAAGAAAAATTTTGGGGATTGGATACAGGTTATACATACAGACCAGACCTTGACTACCATTCCTATTGATATGTCTAAATCCTTTAATTCTATATTAAAGACAATTTTTCTCTGCAATAGTGCATATATTCCTAGTGAAGTGATTCAATCCCATCATATAATCCTGGGGTCACTAACATCTGGGAATTTATGACAGCAGAAAATTTGGTTGACTAACAACCTCCAGCTAGGAAAGAGCTTAGCCTCAAACCTATGCCTTGTTAACCATTTGTGTCACTGCCTTGTTCTACAGTGAGAAAGCTATAGAAGCAACTCAATTTCTTTAACCATCTTCCAATCTGATTTTCTCAGAGAAATTATTCTCCTCTGTATAGCACCAAGCTTCTCTTTTCCCTCAAACAATGAGCCTCTTCAACAGTGTTTAAATAGGTATTTTGGAAAGCTGGGCTTTTTAAGGTCAAGACATTTCAGTGAAATCTGCCAATTTAATGAAATCTCCAACAGCCCCACGACACAGCTGCATGTGTCTATTTTTGTGAACAGACAACTCAACCATGGTACTTCTAATGGAGACAATGGAGTCGTCCTTGGCTGCACCCTCTGTTTGAACACAATATTTAAAACTTTTGGAGGCAATAGTTGTTTTGAGAGGTGTCCAGATCAGGGACCAATATAACAGGTGGCATGGCCAAGTTTTAACATATATATTGTTCTTAAATTTGTGTGCCACTCCATCACTATTCCATAATATATTTTTGATATTCAAGCATACTCTTTTGCAAGGCATGCAAGGCATGCAATGTGGATTAATGGTTTAAAACCCCAGACCTACTCCACTCTGGGAGCAGCAGTGCTGCTAACATTATTTCATACAGTAATAAATTTAAAAATTAACCCCGCCCCATTACCTTCACTACTTGTGCTCTAGGGTTAATCCATGGCAAGAGTTAGGTAGCCTGGATGCAGTCAGCATGGAACCCTGTAGACTCAATGTTATGAAACATTTCCTGACTCTTCATGTTTAAAGATGTTTATATGCATGTAGTTAGGGTCAGAGTTTAGGTTCTCAGATCAGAGGCATGAGGAAGGATATGGTTGCTTTCAGGCTTTTCAACCTTTCCATTAAAGATCTGGAAAACAGTAAAGGCTTTCTGGCCTTCTGATCTCTGTGTCACAAAGGAAATACAGATAAATTGAAATCTTTTTTTTTCTTTTTTTTTACTGAATTATCGTTTAAAATAGAATATTCTATTATTTCCTCTACCCAGGAATTTCTCAAATTTTGCATTACATTCCAAAATGGGTCATTTTTTACCCCAAAAATTTCTTAGTTCTCTTGAGTCTGTATAGCTTATTGCACAAATAAGTGTACTAGGACTGGGGATTTTGTCTTTGGATTTTTATTCCTTTATCACTCTTTGTCTTTCCTTTTATGTTCCAACAGATATATATTTATTTCTATGCAACCTAAAGTCAGTTTTAAATGGGTAACAACAAGGCGTATTTCACTGTGTACTTATAATGCTATTTATTATTCTTCACTGGTCTATATTTCTATTTATTATAGGTTGTCAATATACTCCTAAGTGGTACCACCCAGAATCCTTACAGCTATGTGCCATAGCATCATTTTCATTCCAATGCTCCCCCCATTTTTCCATTAACTAAAAATGCAAACATTTCCCAATATTTCTTTGAGTCAAAAAGATTTGTGTGAGACTTCAGTGTTGGTGACTAAACAAAGTAGTGCAGCTGTTCAAACTTCCACTGTGAATTTTTCAACTCAAGGAGATAAATATGGACTCTATCATCCTGCTTGCACATTATGTTGTTGCACTTCTACAGTGTTCATTGTGCAGCCCTTTTCAGCAATTTGTCAGCACAGGCCACTGTGGAGATTGTAGGCAAATGCTCATTTGGAGAACAATGGAGACCATCTGCACGGTTTAAATCATAAAACATCAGGGATTAGAAACACACAACACAAGGGGACAACAAACAAACAAAAATACCAACTCCTGACCAGATGTTTGTAGTAAGTACCAAGCCATTGGAGTTGCCATGATGGGACCTGGCCCAGATGTCTGGGACAGAACTGGGTAGGAGCAGGCTCCCTCCTGGCTCAGGGATGCTCAGGCTCAGACCTTGGTCACATCCAGCACTGCTTGCCAGCCTCGGTGTAACAGGGCTGTTGCCTGATGGTAAGCACCTCACTTTATCCTTTAGAAATAACAAAGTCACGAAAGAATGAGCATCACTAAGGAAATGTATTGGACTTTTAAAATTCTTCATGTAGTATCAGTGATTCTGTGATTCTGTGATTTTTTTTTTAACATTTGCCAGTTAAGACATTAACATGTCTCAAAAAGGTAAATTTTCCATAGTCCAAGAAACAGAAGATAAGGGCTTTTTCCTCCATTTATTCATATTCATATTAAAATATTTTTACTTATTCCTTGCATAGAACCTAAGTAGTTTCCCAAGTGACCCAGTCCACCCTTCCTTATTTTATGGGAAGGATAACAATAGTCAGGGTTGTTTCAATCTGGTTTATAATCCTTCAGACATGTTTTCTAGTCCTCCTTAACCATTTAACACATCTAATGCTTAATTTTCCTTAGCTTGGTTTGGCTTTTGTGGCTTTCTCCTCAATAAGAGCACACTAAGCATTCTAGGATATGAATATTCTAAATTCTCCTACTGTCCCACCAGTTTTTCATCATATCTAGCTTTTAATTTTTGCATCCTACCAACACAAACTCTTCACTTTTTTGATATTTTCCACCATAAATGGTTTTTACCATTTTGCTCTTGTGGTATTTATTTAGCTTGGCTAAACAAGTCCTTCAACTATTCCCCACCAATCTCTCATTATAAGACTCTCAGTGTTATCCTCTTTCAATTTTTTTAAAAGGTGAATGCATTGTACAGAAATCTTTATGCCCCAAAATGGATGCATTGCTCAAGACGGACAGAGCTAACAACAGATAATCACTCAGAGTAGAGAATAACTAAGAATTTTTAATATTTTACTCTTTTCTTCACTCAAAGTAGAGAAGAATTTTAATTTTTAATATTTTACTCTTTTCTTCTCTCAGGTGTAGTCAACGAGCTCCATGTTGCAGAAGTATATGCATTTTTTTTGGTTTTACCCTAATTTGCTTTTGTCTGAATTTAGAGTAGGAGCAGCATTTTTTATTTTTCCTGTAGATTTTTTTTTTTTAAATTTGTATACTGAATAAAATCTGAGAAACCCCTATATTGGCTGTGTTGATTTGGATTTATGTCAGAAGAGATGTCCCAACATGTAATCTGAAATTTCAAATGTTCTCTGCATGGACATGGGGAGTCATAGACCCTGTGGGAACTTTCTGAAGCAAGTCCCAGAGCCTGTGTCTCTCCTGAGAAATTTAGGAGTGCAGGTATGTCAAAGTATTAGAAATCTCAAAAGAAAAGACAAAATAAATAAATACTGTAGTAAAACAGGATATCTAGGAAAAAAAAAAAAAGAAAAAACCCAAAACAAACAAAAAAATTTCCAACAACCCAACTCCCAAACCTTTAAAAAGTGATTTTCTACTTCTCAAAAAGTAGCAATGGTAATTTAATACCAACATGAATCAGGCTATGAAAGGTTTATCAACAGAGTAATACAAAATATCTTTGAAACATGTGGTTTTTCATTTATTCGAGATTCTTTCATATCTTGATTCAGATGAGGATATGACTTCATATGTCTGTTGAACAGGGATAGATGCACCAGTCACTCCAGTAAGTAACTGTGCAAAAAAGGATAACTCAATATAGCACAGGACAGGCTGCAATACCATAACTCTAGTCAGAGTCACTCAGAAACCCTAATGTGTGCCTAACCTTGCATGACTTTTGTAATTTTCAGAGATATCTTTTTCATTGGTACACTGCAATTATTCAGGGTAAGCACACTTTCTGTAATATTTTTCACAGTTTATCAAGAAAATATGCATAAATATTGCTTAATACATTACAAAACCCATGGATTTCTCCCAGAAATAATCTGAAAAATAGTTCTGTATGCTCAATTGATTTGAGTATAATGTTGACTGGAGAAACAGATAATCTTATCTGCAGAATGTAAAATATACCTTGATGACCTGATGTTGCTCACACTTGAAGAACCATTTTTTCCCCTCTTTATTTCTCTCCTATCACCCATAACTTGAAATACAATCTTTGTCAGTGAACTGGTATTTAGAATGTACCACTGGCATCAGAAAAACTTGAAAGTTCCTCATCTTCAGCTGTTGAGTTTTAGCCAGTTTGTTTGCCCAAATGCCACATAGCAGAATTATGAGTCAGTAACCAATGATCTCTAAATAGGAATCCAGTGGGAGGCAGACATTTGTTCTCTCTGATATTTCAAAGGCATTGCTGACTAGAATTGATAAAACTTTTTTCCAACATTCTTATTACTCAGCATCCATATCATTCTAGCTTTCATCAGTGTGCATCCTTACTAAATTTTTGTCACTCCTTAGTCAACTCATTTATAGAAGAATAGTCAATCAATAAATTTTCCATCCATTTATGATTAAAATTATCTGTAAGGTACTTTTAAAAGTAACGTACCTGCATGTTCAGTGATTGTTAGAGTGTCCTGTTAGATTGTTCATCGCAATTTCTTATATTTTATTACTTCATTTGAAGGAAAACCCCAAAATGTCAAGAATATATGTTTAGCAGACCTTCCAGAAGTCCCTAGTAACATAGATCTAATGCATATAGTAAGCTTCTAAACCAGAACTGTTGTGCTGTGGTTTGGTTTAGTCAATTGGTTTTATTAAAGTTAGTTAGCCTTTATGCTCCCCCATTTTTCCCCTCACAGTTGGTTTGATCCAAGTTCTTTACCCCAAAAGTTCCTGCCACTTGGCTCCCCAGTTATCTGTCAATATTCTTACCTCTCCCTGTTTTCTCCTAATTTGATTCCATCAATCTCAGGTTGTTTATACCCTTTTGGTTCTCAATCCTGTAACCACCTCCAGTTTCTTCCAGAAAGTTCTGTATCAGTCACCCAAGTTTAGTTTTTCTATTTGTCCCCTGACCTGGTGCCTACCCCTGTTACGTTATCATAGGTTGTTGTATCCCTCTCTGGTTTATCCCCATTGGGAAAGACAGGTTTGCACCCCTGTCCGCCCACCCCCTATTTAATTTGCTGTAATCTTTGATTTCTTTGGCATTTGTCACTGCACCTCCCCAGAGGGCACCTTCTTTACATACCCGGGTAAATAAAGGACTCTTTGGGCTGGCAGACAAGTGTCCTTCTCTCATCCCTTCACCTCCTCTCAGCGTGCAGAGTTACCCAAGCTGCGCACCCACGAGCAGCGCTCAGCACCATCAGGGGCAGATGATTCTCCCCAGAGGTGCCGCTCTCGTGACGGCCACACGGCCTCATGCAGGCAGTGCCGGTCGGCCCACGCCATCTGCCCAGGGCCATGGCAGGAAGCCACCACACAGAACCACGGGGATCACTATTAAAACAGAAGCCCTAGCTGCTGACAGCCTGAAAATAAAGCTTGTGGGAATCACTGCAGCAAAATGGGGAGTGAATTGTGGCTGGTGGATTCACTCTATCTACAGCTTGCTGCACAAAGTTCCAGGGAGGAAGAACCAAGTCTGTACCTGTTAAAATGTACTTCTAAGCACACAGAGACCTAGACATAGCTTTGAATTACTTAGGGAAAATGCACGTGCACATATGTACACTCCTCTAGGATTTGGCATTTTTAGGAGTGCAGAGAAGAAGAGGATTAATTCAGTCTTACAGACCCAGCTTTGAATTTCCCTTACATATCTGACAAGAAAAATGAGAAAGTGAGATGAAGAATGAAAGAAGAAAACAGTTTTATCAAGCTGACCCCCTTCATCATGAAGGAAAAAGAGACAAGAACACATTAAATTACTCTCACTGACAAGAGGATTAAATACCCAGCCAGAACAAGCAAGGGCAAAAGCTTCTGCTGGACCTAAGGAATCATCTGCCAATACATTGATTCCTGAGGGTACTGCCGAATGGGAGGGAGAAAGAAAGTTACTAACTGTGATCAGACCTATCACCTTGCATTACTAGATTCATGCCTGGGAAAGGATTTGGAAACAATTCACCTGCTGTGTACAGATAAGCAGTTTGTCCTTAGAAGAAAAGAAAAGAAAATGCAACTATGTCTAGAATAAGGGACAGAACTAAGTGAGTTTTTTTTCCCTGCTGAAGATAGCAATCTGAGTTTACATTCTAAATCATTAAAATATTTCAGTAAAATTGCTGGCACCATTTATTGTATTAAAGGAATATTAAAGATATTTATATCATTTTTAAGGATGATTTTGTTAAATATTCAAATAGGAAAATACATCTGCTTTGCCCTTGCAACCAGATGCACAGATCACCTCCCTAAAAAACTTAACTGTATTGTGTGTGGTCAACTACCTCTATATAATGGTCCAAATGCTCTGATACTTTGAAAGAGTGTAAATTCCTCTGGCATTATCAAAAGAAACTGCCAGGCACTACAAAGCTAATTTCAGAAAGCAAGAAAACTTGAAGAGTGGTGGATATATCCAGATCAGGAGCTGGACAAACCTGGTTTTAAGGGTAACCATCTAAATTCAGAGATGGTGAATAGCCCAAGACACTGTTAATTTATTGCAGCTCCCCCTCCCCACCCCCATCCCCACTTTCCTCTTCAATCAGATGAAACCATTGGCCTCAGGAACAAAAGCAGGGGAAAGGTGGACACCATCCCAGGAAAGAGACAGAAACCAAAACTTACGTACATAAAAAGTGCAACCTTATTATTCTTATCGAGACTTTTCCTGTATGAAAACATTCTAACTGTAGAATTCTTTTGTTTACAGTAACTAATAGACAATTAGACCTAGACCAGTAATGATCAGAATTTGTTTAGAATTTTAAGGCTTCCGTCATAGTGACATTATATTTTTGACTTTATGTGTATGCATATATTTATACCATAAATATATATGATAAATAAATAAATAAATAAGTAAATAAATATGCAAATTAAAAAAATGTGCTTCCTCTTTGCTCAAAATCAAGATATTGACTGCAACACAATTAGATAAGGGTTGAATTTGGAAGGTTTTGCAGGAACATAGACTCTTAGACCATAAAGAGGATTTTTCTAAGGAAAGTATCTTATTTAAGAAAAACATACAAGTGCTTTCCTCAATATGAAATGTGAGCACCCTACTAAAGTGAGAAATTTCTAACCCTCTGGGTGGCGGATCTGTGTCTCAGATCTTGTATTCCAAGCATTCTTTAGGAGTGTCCACAGATATTGTTTCCAGATTTTACAAGGTATTATAAAATATGCAAATGTAAATGGTGCCATATAATTTAATTTCATATGTACTAAAAAAAGAAGTCCTCAAACTCTTGTTTTGACAGATGCTACAAAAGATCATTTGTTCTTACTGCACAAAGAAGCAACAGCAACAGCTGGAATATGGGGGTTTGATCAGATTGACATTAAATGCGGGAGGCCAAAACAATTTTTTTTCAGGCTAAGAGAGGCTATCTTCACCCAGTGATAAGGATCTATATGACATGAAAACTTTTATTAGTTTGAATGTACTTTATTTTGTATCATCAAGCATTTCACAACATTTCACAAGCAACATCAACATTTCACCCCCTTGATACTCTGTTTGTCTCCTACTTAATTAAATGTTTTGTTCACTGCTATTATAATTTTTTAAGGCCATGATTGTCTATTATTATTTGCATTTGATGCTAGTAAAGTACAAAGTTAATAAATTCCTAATCTGGATCAAGGCATCTTGCTGTGGCTATGCTACACAATAACAAAAAAGTTTCTGTGAGCAAGCAAAAAGGTTTTCAGTGAATAAGAGAAAGATACTTTTCTTTTTTTGCTAAGGAAGAATCAACTAAGTAGCAGAAACACATAGGCTGCTTTATTTAATATTTAATATCTCTGCAGGCAAAAGTACCAGCTCAAATACACCTAATGTTTTTAAGTTGCTGCTCTGGGGTGATGCTCATAGTTTGTAACTATTATATCTTCAGATAGAGAAGAGCAATTTCAGCTCAAGTTTAACACAACTTTACCTAGTGACACTGAGCAAGTGCTGGATTGCTTGCTCTGCTGTGTCACTTGTAATGAGTGACTTTAATATCTATGCTAATAAAGCTCACTACATCTCCTGTATAAGCTTGACACAGGCCCCAGTGGCAAAGAAGGAACAGGTATCTAAATAAAACTGAATGTGTCGTGATTGAAAATGAAGGAAATTATATTAACCAGTCACCTGTGGGTACATGTTACATGCTACCCTGTGCTGAGTTTTACTGGTATGAGTGTCTGGCATACTAATGCATGTCAAGCTTTGACAAAGCAGATAAGGAGCATCTCTGTCACAGAGAGGAGACAGACTGGCACTCCATCTTAGCAGTTCACTAAAATCTTTCTTTTGCTACTAGCAATTTGCTTTGCTGCAGACTTTTTGTCTGACATGTCTTGGGATCGGGCTCATCCTATCATTTTCTACAAGCAGCACTAAAGTTCATGACAGATATAATCCTCAGGTAGCATAAGAAATTTGCTCCAGCCACAGGCAGAGCACAGCATGGAAGGGGCTTAGAGGTGGCTTGAGTTAGGCAAACCCAGGTTTTCCTAAATCAGAAGGCTTTATTTACATGTAGAGAAGCAATTTGGTTATAATACTGTAAGAATTGTATACCAGCATCTTGTATCTTCATAGTGCCATAATTGGGTTTTTTGAGAGTGCCCAGAAGACTTCATTACAGAGTAAGATAAAAGTTTTGTTTTAGTTGTAAAATACAGCATAATAAGGTCAACATATGCAGGTAGCTCAGGAGACAAGACACACAGAAGGATGAATACTCTAATTATTTTTCCAGCCATGGAATTCATCCTCAGTCTAATATTTTTCCTGCCATAATTTCTATATTTGTAGACAAGACCTGAATTTATTTTCCCAATACAGTGTTACAGAACCAGAAAAAAAAGTAATGATGGAATGATAGATTGGGCCACATACTGTATCCAAAACTTTTCACACGTTGAAGCTGACCAGCTACATTTTGTGCTGAGCAGAACTGCTCCTGGAGTAGAGGCCACAACAGAGTGAAGTGGTTCAAATCAAAGTATCAGGCTGTGTAAAACTATTTTTTACTCTTTCTTCTTCAGGCTGTCTTCAATTAAGTGGGATTAGTTGGGCTTTAAGTGGGTATGGGAATTACATCCAAGAAGGGCAATGATTTGGAATGCTGCCGCATTGCCACAAAGGCAGACCAGTGCCAAGATGGGTGAGAGGGATAGAAAAGACGGACATCAGAATCTACACCAAATGGACATAGCAAAAGGTTCTGAGGCAAAGCAAGTCTAGTACACGTTCATACTCTTATCAGTAGATTGAAGAAAATTAGTCTCCTCGTTATGGCACAGAAAGAAATATTGATTTCTATCTCCTTCTCTATGGTTATTCAGTCAGAAACTTTAGAAAGAATGAGAAAAATCTTGCTCAATTATATAGAAAAAGTGGTGATGCATTGCATTCTTATGGAACTTCTTTAGTCCTTTGCTACTTTTCTCCTATCTCCTGTGGCATAACTTCCACATCCCACACCATACTCATTTTCTTTAGGAACATTGGTGCATTTCAAAAAAGTAATAGGAAAAGAGTAAGGGAAGATTTATTATTATTAGTTACCCAGGGATTGCTCTTGAAAAATTCTGATCCTTCAAAGGAAGACATTTTAGTGTTTATTGTAATATAGTATGCAGTTCAATTTTTCTAGATTGAAACTTATAAACTACTATAATTGGCAAAAACAATTAATAATGAAATTATTGTTTTTGTTATTGGAATAATGACTTTGGTTATTTCTTACAAATTATTGTTGATGCTTGCTTCTGAACAGATGAGAGTAATCTCTTAAATACTTTGAAGTGTTCTGAGTTGACATAAACAATTTTCAATGTAAAATGATATACTTCAGCTTCAAAATAGATTTTTAAACGAGAATCAAGTTTAGAAATTATCTTTGTCCTGTGTTTATCTCTGTGTATTTTTGTCAGAACAAGAACTTTCAACTTTTTCCTCTGTGTTGCAAAAAGTGATTGCAATTCTTGAAAAATAATTTTCATATTTATTCAGTTTCCTTATTTTCCAGGCTTCCTGAACTTTGTATTGCCCTGCTTATTTACACAGAATCCCATAATCACTGAGGTTGAAAAAGACCTCCAAAGTCATCAAGTCCAACCTGTGACTGATCCCAACCTTGTTAACCAGACAAGAGCACAGAGTGCCACATCCAGTCCTTCCTTGGACACTTCTGGGTATGGGAATTCTACCACCTTCCTGTGCAGCCCTTTCCCATTCCTAACCACCCTTTCCATCAAGAAATTCCTCCTGATGTCCAACTAAACACAAAGCAGAGAGGCAGCCAGCTTTCAATGCAATTTTTCTGAGGAAGCCTTCTAAAAAGTTTGCTTTTCAGTAGATACTAGTTCTGCAATCAAATAGATGCCTATGTTTTTTTTTTTAGACCAAGTGCTCATTCGAATTAGGATGTCTGCCAGGATGTTTGCATAGGGTTAAACTGGAAAGTAATGCAAGGTAGGTTCAGGTAGAGATTTAAAGAGCCTGAGCTCTGGCAATAGTCTGTGTCTTCTTGCTGAGTTTCCTCATTTCTCACTGACTGAAACTCCTCATTATTCACTTAGAATAAGGTTGTATCCATGGGTTATCTTACCCCATGATAATTTAGTCCATACAGTTCTCAGTCAGTCTTATTTGACAAATGTAAACAAGATATATATAAATGACAATCTTCAGACACAATTCAGCCCACAAAATACATGATACTGAGGCCACATTAAAAACTAGATAAAAAACTTGATATTCTTTATCAAAATCTGATTATTTTTTGTTCATATTTTTCTTAACATTAGGAACAAAACACTTCTCCAGAGTAATCTGAACTTATCTTCATACGTTGTTATAGTCTGAGCACGCTAACTTGTAAACAGGTTTATAAACACATTCTGTTATTCATTAAATTACGTTAGGCTAGAAGTCCCTGAGGTCAGAATAAAGAAACTGAGTAGAGAGGACTGCCTAGCTGAAAAGCGGTGAAAGCAGAAACACTTATATAATGCCTGTTTCTGTAACAAAATTTTCTTCTAAACTCTGTTGCTTATGTAGTTAAAATCTTGGTTTAAGGCATGGGGGAAATGAATAGAGTTAGCACAAACTCAGGGGGATATTCTCTTTAATAAAGCACATAGTAGAACATCAGTATTTCTTGTACCTTGTCTCTCTTCCTTTGAGTACTTAAGGTATTAACAACCATCCATCCCATTATATTTACAATAGTACACTTTGCTGCAGTGATTGAATTTTTTCAATTTCCCTGTCTTTGTAATCTATTTCAGGATGCATGTGTGTCTGCTTCACATTGCAAATGTCACATTTATCACATTTAGCATCACAATGGAAAACAAGAGTGCAGATTAAATTCTGGGAAGATACCAAACACAGGTCAGGAGTACTGACAAAATAGGAAAGCCAGATTTAATATTCTCTAGTGATTTACAAGTGTTTACAGAGCCTACCCATTTTCCTGGCCCCATGTAGTCAGCTGCTCTCATGATCAGGAGATATTGGAACACAGTAGAACATGCTGGATGAATATTTGTTTTTCAGCATAGAAGAGGGACACCTGTTTGGAAGGGACTCTGATGACAGGATGCAGGATGTGGTTCCAACCAATTGTTCTTGACAGCTTAGCTGTATTTAACTTCCGTAATAAAGTAAGATGGCCAATCCTATCTGAAAAGCTCTTGACATTAAGGTCATTCTTAGATGAGATTTTGATTCTATTCTTGTTTCTGCTGATCATTTGACACTGTAAGATAGTAATTTCAGAAATAATTGTCTGACTGATGTATCTTATGAAATCTTTGGGTTTTTTTTTCCTCTTTTCTAGATGGAAAATTGAGTTGTAGTATTTTCAGTCTTGTTTTCTATTAAAAGATAACCACATAAAAATAAAATCAGTTAAAAATATAAAAGATATAAACCAAATAGCACAGTAACTCCAAAATGTGGGGATTAAACAAGATAAATGGTGGAAACTAAAGTGGTTTGAGTAAAAGGTGTTTCAAAGACTTTTGGTGTTGTCAGCAGTCTCAGCAGAGTATGACAACAGAGAGACACAGCAAGCTATATCAGACATGTTTTTAATTTCTCTTTTTAAAGGAAAAGTGGTTTTGCCATTTCACTACCAAGATATGCAAAATATCCCTTCTGTAAATACAGGTTGTTTGGAGTAGTTATTACCTATGTTCCTGCTGAGTAACTGCATTACGATGTTTTTGTGTTTGCTTGTTTTGAGTTGTTACACACCTGGAATTTTACTTTTTGTAGTTGCAGGCATAGTATTATCTCATGATTGTGCTTGTGTTGGCTTTAATTGTGTTGGGATCTGGAGCCAACCTTGTGTGATGTATCACAAACAAGGTGCATTTAGTTTTTTTCCTGAGCTTTGCAACAACATATCCATTCCTCATTCTGTGCTTCCATAAAAACATAGGAATTGTACCCATCTATGTTCTACTGAATGACAGCAAATGTAATCTTGAGAATCATAATACATCTCTTAGACCTGATCATTCACATACAACTCTTTTAATCTGCTAATTTCTGTTAGTTCAGGGACCAACCTTTTTCATAGGCTTTCTACAGTTTATTAACACTGTTCAGAGAATGCTTTTTTACTGCCTAAGTGCTTGGAAAATATTTAATATCATAGGCATCTGTTCATCCAAATTTTTTTTTATATTTTTTCCTTCTGTGAAATGGTGCAAGAGAAATTGCTACAGGAATTTTACTTCTGGGATTCTGTATTACTTTCACGTCAGACCTCTGTCATTCTGTGCTCTTGCACTGCAGACTTCTCAATACGGAGGGCATCAGACTGTCGGGAATGTTCTCTAAGGAACAGTGATCTGCTCCAGCTTGCACTTGGTGTCCAAGCAAGATGTACAGTGTATACCCACGAGACTTCTGTAAATGTGGCAAATACTACTTTTTTCTCTCAGTTTAATTTCATTTCACTACTATCATTGATATGGAGGTCAGCTGGCCTCTGTCCTGAAACAACTCCTGTGTTTCTTTATTGTCATCTGATTTTAAAGTGACAGTTCCTGTTGACAGGGAACCAAATTGGTGCTACATGTTTTCTGCCTTCTGCTTTTTCAAATCTTCAGCAACATCACCAAATTTGTCTAATCTCAAGTATTGTTCTTGGTTAAATCACATCTGTCATGTATGTTGATGCTTTTTTGGGAAAAGGTTTTAAATTGTTTGGATGTTTCATTTCATTCAGGTCAAATCAGATGTTTCTTGGTTTTAGTAGGTGAACAGTGGGACTAACTCAGTACAAACTTCCAGCGTGTTGTGAATCAATCATTGTCTCTGTTGCTGGTGGATAGTACAATCAGATTTCAATCATCCATGCTGTTTAATGCAAGAAAGACTCTAGTGAGGATTTCAATACCTATTGGTTTATATTTTAGTACTTTCCCCTTATTTTTTTTACTATCTCTTGTGCCTAAACTATACAGAGGACACTCAAGAGAGCAATCATTTTCCTACGGAGAGTATGAGCTGCACTAATCACATGGAGCACCCAGGACATGAATACATTGATTGCCAAAATGTAACATGGGTACTCTACACTAGTGCTGCATCTCATGAGCTGACAAGTGTGGTCTGCACCAGTTGCCTCCTAACTTGTCAGTCATGTCACATGTGCTGCTTTGGACACTGTCTTTAAGTACAATTTTTGCCATATACTCACTGCTGTCTATTTGCAAACCCACCCATTTTGCCTACCAATGTTTTGGTAGGCATCTTACGTCTGCAAGGAAATCAGGAATTTCTAGATCTTCCTTTTTGGGAGACATCTTTTTGTGGATCTGTGACAGTCTGTGCTTTAGTTCTCCTATTGGGGACCTTTCATTTTTATATTTTTTTTAGCCTAAATCAATTTAAATTGAAAAAAAATTAGGATAAACAATTACTGTCTTTACGGATATCACATATAGTAACAGTCTAGTCTTCCTGCTAGGATTTATAACATTTTGCAAAGAATATAGAGATTATTTCCCACTTCATTACAGTCACATAATAGAGGATTGGTATAAAAAAACTAATGGGAGGAGAGTTGGAAAATCTTTTAAAAGTATGTTTTTTATCCATTTATTTTGCATAGGGTCCACTCCAACACTAACTAAACATCAAAAAAAGAAAAAGGAAAAAAGACTGGTGGGGGTGTTTTTATATTAGATTGGGGTTTTTTTGAAAATAGTTTCTTAAATCATATGGTGGAGTATCAACTGACTTACTTCTGTGCTTTCAGTGAAAAAAAAAAATAGAGATGGTACTTTAAAACAACCTCTGAGTAAAGGAGCTATTTTTGTTAAAGCTTACTCTCTAAAGTAATTTTTCTGTGGACTAAGAGTTAGACTGCCTTTAGCAGAAAGTTTTATTTGTTAGCACAACAACATCTCTCGCACTATATAGTTTCAACAGAACTTGTATATTGTTATAGAACATAATACTCTATGGCAGAGAAAATACCCTTCTTGGAACCTATGATCAGAAATTTCTATTTCAATGTATTTTTTTTTTCAATGGACTTCTCCCCTAAATTCTGCTTTATATATGGTCCTATATTTGAATATGTAGGAAGAAACAAGGATTGTGTGTGTTTATTTTTCTACCTATACTTGAAAAAATGAGGTTGAATCTCCATGTAAAAACTTTTTCTGCCACTGGTACTGTCAGCAATGTGTTCCCTAATAGAATAGAGATATTTTCAATCATTTAGTTTAAACTTTCAAATGCTGAGTATGTTATTGGAGCATACATACTAGATAATTTTTTTTCTGTGAACCAAAGCATTCAAAAAAATGCCTAACTCACTTTTATGCATTCAATTGACTGTGAAAAAGAAACAAAAGAAAAAAAATTCCTTCACACAATAAAATTTTAACAAAACTAATAAGTATGAGATTACAGAGAAAATCAGTACATAATTCACAGGAGAAATAATTTGGATTTTCTCGTGTAATATGATGAAGGTATGAAAGTCAGAGATCAAGGGAGAAATAGCTATGCAAAGCAATTGAAAACCTAATGGCCAATCTCTATGTCTCTATGTAGAGATGGAAATGAGAGAGAAGATTATAAATGTAAAGCTGCAGCTGTGCTTTCTGATTATACTAGTGTTAATTCTGGAGAGAGGTCTCCTGATATGTTTGGGGTTTTTTACCCCCTTGGATTTTACATTTCCTTAAGGAATTTCCTTGTATTGTTTCCGCAACATGGCTGTGGATCAGTTTAAAGTGACCAAAAGAAAGTAGAAACTGCCTTTTGTTGTTTCTCTTATGCCAGGGAATTGAGTAGCTGACAAATGACAATAATATTTATTTGTGAATTTTCCTGCAATGTCTGCATGGTTTTAATTTTGCTCCATTTCCTTCATTATATCACAGTGCATTCATGCATTTGAATGACATCCTGCAGAAGACTTTTTTTTTCAGGTGATTAGAAGCTGCTGGCTTTCCTTAGAGGCACAACTGACATATTCTGTATTAGACCATTCAAAGACAGAAAAAGATAATATTTTCTGCATCTATAAAAACCTTGTTTTGCAGACTACTTTAGGCATGTTGAGTTTAAATATATACAACTGGGAACAACAATAAGTGCGAAATACTCAATGGAAAAACACTCTATGTTGTGTCATACTTTTGTTACAGCATCCTTAACTGGTATTCATATGTGCAAAGCATATTTTTTCTACTGAATCAGATGCTCAAGCAGGAAAATTATACAAATTGGCTTCCTGTGTGGAACATTTTTAACTTCAGTATGTTAGGTGTATGCATTCCCATTTTTAATGCAAGGTATATAGGTCTCAAGTTAATTTTATGGCCTAATACAGTCTAAAATATGGTAAGGTCACACCTAGCATTCTTTAATTATTTCTTCTTGAACTATTTTCTTCCAAAGAAAACAAATAATTTCATTTTATTGTGTCACTAACAGCTTCAAAATGACCCCTCATATACATAGAATAGTTTTACTGTACTAGAAATTTTGAATTGTTACAATTAACAGCAACTTAACAGAACAAATGAATTAATTTTGCCATTTCATAAAGCTATTATTGAGTATAAAATTCAGATTAAGAAGATAATAATCTCAGCATTTCTTGACCTTTTCTCTCTTTCTGCTAAATATCACCAGTGAAGTCCATGCCCTAGCAGCAGGTGTCCCCTTTCAATGACCATTCAAATGGTAGCTTCAATTAAGTATTTATCTGTTAAAATACTTTCTGTTTTATAGTTGCAGTCAGTTTTCTAAAAAATATACTAGCAAAATGTATAATAGCTAAACATGGAATTTTTTTTCCCATTTTGAAAAGCATTTAATTTGGTATGTGACTGCATTGAGTAGTTTCTTTACAAAATAGTGGTGAGGAGGAAAGATGAAGATTTTTTTTCCTTTTTGTTAGTGATAGTGTCACAAACTGAAATTCTGAGAGACATTAATCAGAGACACTATGAAATTCTTCACTGAACTTATCTGCTTCACTGGGCCTGATTCAAGATCTGTGAACAACATTGTTATTTGTGCGCAGCAACCCCCAGGAATAATAAAACAAATCCTTAAAATTATTCCTGTACTGAATGGCTATAATAAAGGTATTCTATTTTCCCACTGGAATGTAAATGCTCTGGAAAGTAGCCAGAATTGTTACCAGATTCCAGTGTTAATTACAGGTGGTTTTATATTATGATTTTTAAAAAGTAAAATAACATAGACTTATGTTTTTCATAAATTATGCGTGGTGGTTTTAACACCAGCTGGAAATTAAACTCCAAATGAGTCACTTCTCTTCTCCTACCCCTTCCCATAAGGGGAATGGTATAAAAGCATAGACTATGGGTTGAAATAATTATTTTCTGAAAGCACAAAGTAATGGAAGAAGAAATGCACAGTAACAATATTAATAACCAAAGTCTACAAAAATGAAGGTGTTTTACGAACAGAAAGATGTTCACCATTTCAGCTTGAATAATTAGAAAATTAGGAAATTTCTTATGTCTTTCACTACCACTACTGAAACGTGGATGAAAAATTAAAGCTTATAATTTTAATAAAGATTTGCAGGGAATGGGTATGTTTACTTATAGTGTTGTTGACGCATGTTAGGTCTCATTGCTCTTTAATGGACATGCGTGTTTCTGAGAACTCTCAATCTTTTTTATTATTCTTATTATTTGCTGATTTTACATTATACTTATAGCTAGTTATAGTTGTATTTAGTTTTTGTTAGGAAGTATAGAAAGAACTCTTGGGTCACTCTGCCCTGTCTGTTTCAAGGTCTGAGGTGTCATTCTTATATCTTATTTTTTAGTGTGGAAATTTGCATTCTTTTTTTTTTAGCTGGGGTAGTTTTGCTAGGGCTGCATATTAACCAGACTAAACAGCATATTTAGTAAGCTTAAAGGGGCACATTTAACTTAAATCTAAATGGATTTTTACCCTGTTAAATTTTCACTCTGTCTCACTACCTACCAGAGCCTGGGCTAGCTCCTTGATGCTCTGGAGCAGTGGCGAGAGTGGGGAACTGCCCTGCTGGGCTGAAGCCACAGACAGAACCTGAATGCTCTCGCAGCTCTAGCCTGGGGAGCAGCGCTCCAGGGCGGTAAGGCAGGGACTGGGTGAAGAATCAAGAGGAGACTCTCCAGGTCTTGAAGCTCCAACCAGTTTATTGAAGGGGTCAGGACACAGAGAGAGCAGGACACAACTCCAACAAGGTTGAAGAGGCCAGGGCAAGGAGAGCCGCAAGCACCTTCATGCACAAGATTATAAAGCATCACAAAACAGTGGGTGGATACAACAGAACAGCCAGTGGGGTGTAGGAATGTGCCCTCTGTTGACAGAGTAAACAAGTTATCCTTTGTCTCCTTAATAAGGACAAAAGCCCAGAAGTTTCTCTCCTCAATTTGGTTAAAAGACACTTCATATGACCTTGGAGATTTCACCTCAAACTAAAGGATAGGTAATTGGACAGAAGCCAAAAAGTCCCACCTAAGCAATTCACTAGAAAAAGAAGAGAACAAAAGAAGTAAATCACTTTTGTGAAGTGTTTTAGCAGGAGCAAGAACCTCTTGCCCTGGCTCAGTTTCTCTCTGTAAAGAGCTTTTTTATTTTGCCTTTTATTAAAACATTTTTGTTTCCAACACTGTCACAGGAGCCATCCTGCTACCTTTATGCCACCGGAGATAGCTGACCTATCAAGGGTATAATTTGTCTATGAGAGCTTGTATGACCTGGCTCGAATAGATAAAACATTAATGGGGTAACACTTAAGGTGGAGTTTTGGGATCACAACCAATCACGATGGGGAGAGGAGAGAGGGCATAGTTAGGGATTGTTTCAGGGAATGATTGACAGGGAATTTTCCAGAACAAGGGGCAGGGTTGCCTTCACAGACAGGGAAGGGTCTGGAACAAGGGGAGGGGACACCTTGAGGGACAGCTGGAAGGGAGGGCACAACTTAGGGAGAAACCAACTTGGGGAAAATATGGGGGCTAACAGAACACACCATTCAAAAATCAACTTAATAAAACTTAATAAAATAAACAGGAACCGCAATATTTCACGTAGTAAGAATCTTTTCTTAATTTTGATAATTCATTGAGGTTTGCATTTATATTGCAGATTTTAGATTTTATCCATTCATCTCTCTAGTAAGGAACAATCTCATTTTGGAAAATATTCACAAGAGCACACTGGTTGTTTTTATATTGATACAGTTTTGCTTTCAGTTTTTATTTTGAGGTATGCCTCTCCTGAACATAGTTTCAAACAGTATAGCAAATCACATCAATAACAAGGTAATTCATATGCAGCATAGAGTTGACTTGGTTCACACAAGTATTTTCTGTCAAGTCCCACAAAGCAGTTTCACAAAGATTTGTGGCTTGCATAATCAGCTTCCTACTCAGTATAGGTTACAGGGTTTTTTGTGGGTTTTTTTTCAGGTGGGGTTTCCATAAGCTCTGTTTTAAGTCTCTTACAAACCGATTTGCAAAAGCACTTTACTGCCTCACTGTCTGTGATTATATTTATTTTGTGAAAAGATAAAAATGGGCCATAAACCTTCCATCGCTCTAGTTAACTTAGAGCATCTGCTCTAGTAATAAGCACCTGGTTGGCTAACTTTGACATCTGTGAATCTCTCAGTTGATAGACTTGCCCTTACTGAGTATGCCAGCAAAGATGACAAAAATATTATTAGACCTATTTCACAGACTTTTTTTTTTTGTAGTCCGATATACCTTTGCCAAAGTTGAAGTCTGCTTTTGTGGCTTCTACTCACTTTTTTCGTTATTTTTACAGCTTTAAGTTTTATTTTGTAGCACCTACCGAAATCCACTGTATACCTCTGATGCTTTCATGAAAAGCTGTAAAGAATGTATTTGCTAGTGATATGTAAGTTTGAAGGGACTGGAATACAAGGAGACTTTGATGGGGAGATGAACAGCATCTCTCTTTAATTATGTATTATGCTCCTGGTAAATGTGAGTGCCAAAAAGTTTGTAGCACCATACTGACAAGTATCACTCGAAGGACTACATGCCTTTAATGAAAAAAGCAGAGTGGAAGCTCATGAGTTTCAATCAAAATTATGTCACAGGATTGAGGCAGTTTGAGATAATTATGATTTTTATCCAGAAATATGCAGGAAAGAAACAAACAGTATAAGTAACAAAGCTTTATCCCCTGTCAGAACTCTTTGTTTGTTTTGATAATATAATCTCTCGTTTCTCAACAAACATTTGAAAACCAGTCTGAAAAGATGAAAAGAAGGCAAGCTATATTACAGCTGTCACATCTGGGAATTTTTATTTTTCTCTGAGACAAAAATCTTATTTTCCATTCAATTTTGAGTCAGTGAAAAGTACAGAGATGTAAAATTTGATTACAGATATAATTGAAATGTGTGTATGTGTACGTGTGTTTTTGAGTGAGTGTGTGAGGGAGTTGTGTAGGTTCCCACCTATACCTGTCTTTATATGTTTATGTAGAAACATAAAATGCTAACTACCACATTGAACCAAATCAATACACAATATTTTGTTTTGCGATCTCCACGTAAAATACATTCTCTGCAACTAATTTTTAATAATATTTTTCATCATCTGGTTAGTTTCTCTTTGAATTTTTTGCCTTAAGGCAGAGGATTCAGCTCTCAGACTCTGATATGCTCTGAGTATAATGCCAATGTAATCTTCTTTAATTCTGTGAGAATTAAAGTTCTTGTTCTACAATTAATTACAGTTTTGCATGGTCTTGCTGCTTGTCTTACAAGTTAAAGTCCAAGCATTTGCAAATAGGATACCAGTAAAACATAAAATGCAATATGGTTTTCGTGAGAATCATCGCATTGTAAGTTTTTTACTTAGTTTTATCAAGCTGAGTATTGTGATGACAGAGAAGAGATATCAAAACTTAGTGGATTTTGACAAGTTTAGATAGCCAGCTTACTTTGATTCTTCCATTAGATGGCTTATCTCAGAGAAGATTATTCCACCAGCTATTTTTTTAAAGGATATTATATGAATTTGATGCATGGAAAGGTTGTGATGGAACAAACACCTCTGGGAGTGAAGCCAACATTTCTGACTTTGAAGTTGTATATATCAACATGTCCTAAAAGGAAATTAAAACAGCTGGGTTGTGGGGGAAGTGCCTTGCTTTTTCTTTTATCATTCCTGAAGCTTTCTACCTGAGGGTTTCCTATATTTGGTTCTCAATACAAAACTATTACGTGAAAGGCTCTCTGATATGCTTTTAAGAAATTATTCTCCCAAATTTGTGGGCAGGGCTCAATTGATTAAATATGCTCAAGGGAGATACTGAAGGATAGATTGCACTTTTTTTAATGGACTTGCTTTTGGAGATGAATATCAAAATAGGCATTCACTGTGTCTACTATTCAAAAGCTGCCTAAAAGTTAAATTTTGGAAGTGTCTCATTGTCTGACAAACTGCTACTAAAAACAACTGAAGTCAGTACAGAAAAACAGACCTTCCAAAGTTGTACTCCTTCTCAGACACCAGGAATTCTACAAGCAAAACCACAGAGTCACCCAATGAAAATTGGGGATTTTTTTCTCCATTAACTCAAGACAACTGAAGCAGACTAGACAACACTGAATTTTTAGAGTAGACAAGATTAATTTTATCCATCCAGTAGTCATAAGGATTTGGTTCTGAGATTTTTATCACAGCAAGATTTTAATGTTTTCTTTCTGGCTTTACCTGAGAAACAGACATTTGCACAGGTAAACTGACAAGTATTTGCCATCATCTGTAACATGAAATGATGGGCTCTGCAGGTCCTGTGACCACTCTGGCACGCCACAGGGTCAGGCCCGTCAGATGCCGGACAGCTGTATAAATGAAGGACTTCCACCAAAGGCGGGTGACTCACGAGTGGCTTTATTCCGGAGGGTTCAGGAGAGGTAAGGCGAGGCGGGTGATGAAGGGAAGCAACCACTCCAAAGGACGACCAGCTCTGAGAGCCCTGAACTAGGGGCAGGGCAGGGATTATAACTGCAACTGGGGAGGAGGGTCAGGGTACAGAACATCCAACGAGGTGAGGGCTTGAGGGTAGAGGCAGGGAAGAGCGACAGGGCAACAGCCAACTGGGATAAGGGGAAGGAGTGGCTTTGGGGGGAGAACCAATGGGGATACAGAGAACTTAGAACTTTCCAGAACTAGAGGAAGGAGTACATAATGATAGACAGGAACAAGGGGAAGGGATGACAAAAGATTGACAACCGGGGGAGGCGGGAAACTAAACTTCAGTTGCCTCCCAAGGCAAAGCAGGGGGGCCATCAGCCACACCCCCTCCCACAATGAAAATACTCTATATCCAAATGCAAGCAAACAAACTCACCCCACCTAAATGATTATCATTAGTTCAAATAATTTAATGGCAGTAAAAAAAAAAAAAAATGAAACAAGGAAATTGATTACTGTCACAGACTCACATATTGTTTTACTCAAAGGTAGTAAATGCCAATATACTAACTTTAATTATTCTACATGGAAGGTTTTATTTAGGTGTTTTTTTGGGGTTTTTTTGTACATTAGTCTAATAGAGTTTATGTACTGTACAAAATCATACACAATGTAGCAGTTAGAATGGAAGTATTATTTACAATAAATACATTTTTCTCAAGCCATTTAAGAAAAGTAAATTGTTAGGAGAGGCACTTGCTTATCAAAGAGTACACACTTATGAATTATCCCTTTAGTTAAACGTATTAATTCACCCATAAAGGAGCGTTCCGATTCCTTTACCATCAGGACTTCCAAAGCAATATTATTAATATAATTTCAAACTCTGTTAAAATGTTTCAGTATGTTCCATTTAGCATTTTCATGCATTACAAAATATGCCAATATTATGTTTATGCATAATGTACAATATATTGTGTAATTGATTAGCTCAAATTCATATATTCCTAAATTTTTATCTATGCTGAACAAAGATCATCCTAATCACACAAAAATCAAATATGACATACAATGAGTTTCATTCTAAAATACAGATCGATAGTTAGAAAAAAATTACTTTCTGGAATTATAGCAGCCTAGTAGCAGGTGTATTTTCAGCATTAACATTAGAATTCTATTTTCATGCTTATTTATTTATTATAAATTTATTTGTACTATTATCTACAGAGAACAACAACAGAAAAAAACCAAACAAACAAAAACAACAAAAGAAAATATAGCTAAATCTAAAGAACTAAGAGAGAAATCACTGAAATCTAACCATCAAACTATCCTGCAAGATGTGACCAGTGATGATTCTGTGATACAGAATCAAAATTCTCTTGAACTGATAAGTGAGAACTTGTACATATCACACTAAAATGTATTTGGGATTTCTCCTTTATTCTATATAGCCGATTTCTCCCATTTAAGAGACTCTTAGATCTAAACAATCTCATTCCCACAAGCATCAGAAGAAAGATAACTACAGATTGACATACAGTAGAAGGAATGCATTATGCATTCATTTTTCATCATACAATTAGTTAGAAATACAGCTGTAGGCTAGAACCTACAGTTAAGGCTGCCTTTATATTGCAAAAAGGTATGCTGAAACACTTAAATAAGTGAAGAGTTTTATACAAAAAAATTCAAATAGAAACATCAATGCATGAGTGATTAAATAAGTTTAAACCAGCAGCATTCTTTTTGAGGCTCCCCTATCCTGACAAGTTCAATGAAAGTTTAAATTATTAAAACATGTTGATTTGATGAATCTCACTGAGAGTGTGTATTACTGGGAGGTACTCAGACTGTCTGAATCAGAAAGGGGAAAGAAGAAAAATGAAAAAACCTAGAAAGAACATGAGGATTTAAAAGCATGAAACAAAAGGTGAAGCCCTTTATGTCAGTATGTATTTTTATATTTATAAAGACAATGATGGTCAGAGAAATCTCTATAGTCTTCATCCATGCCATGTTTTAATGATTGATTCATGCATTTTCTGATAATTCCATATATTTTTTCATGTGGAAGAAAATTATTTTAAAAACCCCCATAAGAAAGGCAAAAGAAAAACAAAAACACAAAGCATAACAAAATGTATAAATGTTCTGACAATAAATTAGAATTAAGGTATTTTTCAGCAGGTACATTATATGCCCTTTGCAAATAACAGTTTGAAAAGAATTTGAGCATGCAAATTGCATGAATATATCTTGATAATAGATTCTATCTGTTTCTAGCTGCTTTTACTTTGGTGCTACACACAACATTTTGAGCTGAAATACACCCTGAAAACTTCAGGCACCATGAAATAGTAATCCACTTAACCAGGACCTATGTGGAACAAGAACAGAATGGTACTTTTCAAACTGGTCTTCTCACATTTTTTCCTTGAAGTTGATTATATTCTCATTATTTAATATATTCATGTTTACACCTTTTTTCAATTTTCATTGTGGCACAGACCAAAAAAAAGTCAGTAACTGCCAGAGGTAAGCAGAGCAGACACCATGGGTAGTGTGAATGTGTCATCTTAGCATTTGACCATTATTCATATGAAGCGAAGCAGGGGGATACAAGTCAATTCTTGCTACATTTCATAGCCTATATTTTGGCATAAAGGCCTCTGCTCTAGCCACTATTTCTAATTTTAATACGCTCCTACAGATGACATTAAAGAGAATGAGGATTATTTTGGGATATAAGCATATTGACCAATTATCTTGTGGAAATAATAGATAATTACAGCAACTTTCCTTCTTAAATAACTCATTCAGCATTTGAAACACCCCTACTTCAGTGTCTTGCCACAAATGGCCTCCAAGCACTCTACAAATCTTTTACATAGAACCACTTTTGCTTTTACATATGAAAGAAAAATATGCAAAGTATAAATTATGTTGTCAATTTCCTACTGCTTTGTTACATTTTGAACTAATTTACTTTTATAGTTGCTTACTAATTTTATACCAAAATTACCTTTTCATTTACAACTTTTTAAATTTGGTTTTATTCTGGAGTCAAATTACTGAATCATGTAATCATTAAGGCTGGAATAGACTTCTAAAGTCATAAAGTCCAACTGTTGACCAGAACCAAAGCCATGGGAGAAATTCTACAAATTTATTCTTCAATTTTTAACCTCATTAAGATGAGACTTATCTGAACTACTAACTCAGGTTTCACAATTAATCTTTTCAAAGCTACATATTTAAATATTTTGCTCATTCTTTTTCATTGCCAAGCTGAAAAACCAATGCATTTTTCTACTTACTGAAGTCAATGAGAAGTTAAAATGTTTGATTCATCTGAAATGCAGACTTCTGAAATGCTGAAATACAGGTTTAGGATCCTAAAGTAATGTCTGACAACTTTTGCTACATAGATAGAGGCTCTACAAGAAGATGTGCGATTTGAAAGTACACATAAATTGGTTTTCTTTTTGTCTAATATACACAGAAAGCAACTATACCTGATCAGCTATCACCTGAAGCATAAATATTCTCACTCCCCACAAACCCAAAAAGTCTTAGTTGGTCAGACAGCCCTTAGTGATCAGAAATGTGATTTTCCTTGTGCCTTGAAGTTGGCCCATCGTCAGTGTTGCTGAGTTGCAACCTTCTGATTCTGGTTTTCTCGTGTCAGTAGTTTTCCTCCAGAATCCTTAGCTGCTCTCTATGACAATCTCAACAACTACACTTATCTGAGTTTTGACATCCTGATTGAAGAAAATTGAACCAGCACCTGGATCACAGAAACATCAGGCTGAAGGTCACATGAACAACCTCCACCTGTTTGGAAGATAAACTACTTATCCATCCTAGCTACACATTTAAATTAAATGGGGAAGTGGTTGTGGGAGGGGTGTGGAGAAAGAGAAATAGGGTCCTGCTAGGGGGAAGTCTAATTGCTGTTTGAGGCTCTTGGTTTCTGTGTGCGTTTCCAGAAGCATGCAGGGACAGGGATCCCAGGAGAATAAGTTTGCCATTTCTGATGGGAATATCCCAGCTTCCTATTTGCACTGGACATCTTTCCGTAACCATATAAATCCCTTCCTATATAAACACAGATGCAGTAATGTAAGTTAATAGTTTTGCAAACTTTGCAAAAAGTTTTTGTTTTATTTTAAGCATTTTATGACTGTTTCTATATAAGTGCATTATTTATTTTCATAAATCAATATTGTGACAAAAAGAAATTATTATTTCTGAAATTCGGAAAAACAAATCCTGTTACTAAAATTCAAAGCTATTTCTTGAGAAGAACCTGTACCTTTCCCTGCCAGAGTCTGAACTTTATGCACTGATTTTAGCCAAGAATTATTAGTGAGAGTATCTCTGCTTGGTCTGAGAACCAAAAAGGGTTGTGTAGAGTCTGAGAGAAAGGATATGTTTAGTGGTTCAAGTAGAGAGTGGTTCAGCCTGAAAAGTGAGACCTGCTTCATCATAATTTGTGTTTTCTTGAGAAACTCCTCTGCAGACTTTCTTCTAGAAAATTTCCCAGTTAGAGAGGAACTTTGAAATGCTCAAGTTTGTCATAAACTGAAACTGCATTCTCCAACATGCTCTGCTGATAATAGGTTCTATATTTATATGCTGACAGATATGTTTTCTTACAATGTCTTCATAATAATTTTTAGCAGTATGAGCATGATGATGATACTGATATAATGAGAGAAGTGGAAAATAAAGGCAGGGATGAAATATACAAATTAAGGAAGATTAAATCCTAGATACTGATGCCATTTAAAGTTTAAAGTAGCATTTTCATCTTTTGGGATAGAAATAGGTGTTTTAAGATTTCCATGGAAAATCTAGCTTTCTGATTAAATGTTACAAGTAATGAGAAAGTGAACCATCTCACACCAAGGAACACTTAAATCAAATATCCTAGCTTTTTCAATTACTAGAAACATACTATAAAATTACTATACTTGTGCTTGTGTGGCTATATTAATATATATACATATCTATAAAATAGCTTTTATAATCAGGTTCAAAGTGTTTTCTCATTAATACTTGATGACAAGATCTTTGATCATAGTGTTAAGGAGACTATTTTAATTAGTTGTGTTTGATAGCTGATTTCTTAATTGTTATTTCTTTATCTTCATAATTGAGAATGACTTTAGTTCTACCATGACATGTTCCCACAGAATTTCCAAACACTGAAAAACTGAAATAGATAATAGAAATAAGATTTTGATGCTTTGAATTGTCATTTAAATAGACAATTATTTTAATAATCAATGATTTGCTTACATATATATATTAAAATATATATATTTAGATACAGGTATACAGGCCCATAAATTGAACACATATCTATGTAAGTATGTTTTTTGTTTCTTTTTTGAAATCCCTTTTCGTCTCAAATTAGTTTTGAAGGTAATGGAAAAGTTAATATCTTATTTCTTCCTTTGCACCTGTTTAATCTATTCCTTGACAATTCTCACCCTTCATCAATCATTTTTCACCCATTTTCTAGCAGTTACACCTGGTGCTATTGCTGGGAAATGATGCAGTCAGTGTTTCTTGTCAATATAAACTAGAAGTGCCTGATATGCATTTGCAATTGCTGCTGGTGCCTATTAATGGCCTCACATCTTCCAGCAGTTTAAAAACTAGGGAGGGCAACTTGGCATCATGGGACTCTGCAGATTAAATTGCTAAGAAATAAAATAATGTGATTAAATCCAACATTATTGATGTCTCCATCTATTTTTGGCCACTAACATGCCAATATTTTGTCTGCCACAGTAAATATTGTGGGGATCCTGGACTGTAGCAGTGGGTAGGGCAATACGGTATAACCTTCGTGAATTTTTCATGGTGTCAGATATATCCTCGTAATCTATCCAACTCATCTGTTTTGTAATATTTTACAAATTCATGAGTATCCATGTACTTTGATACATTATACAGTTTATATACATTATATGCTTTGATGCTACACAGCAGGGAGGCAGGTAGCTTAGCTAATGAATCATCTGGTCATGGGGAAAAAAGCAAAAGGCGTAAGAACTAATCCTCTGATGGGTGCTAGATTTCAGTGAGACACAAATATAAAAAGAAGAAGCTGAGGCTGTATGTCCTCCCTCACATGCAATGGGTTCTGTAACATGATACTGCATATATCTGAAATGAGGAAGTAATGCTCAAATTGCAATAATTTATTAACAATTGAAAGAGAAAAAACAATCCAACACTCAAACAAGTCTTGGTAGTACTTTTTAAAAGTACTGTGAACTAATGAGTTGTAGTCTTTAAATGAATTTAACTGCTGTTTCTAAGATATATTGGTCTTTCCTGAAATGGATGTAAATGATTTATAGTTGAATGACCTGGACATGTTGTACCTGAGTTGGCTGCTAGTGCTGTCTCTGGCATGGCTGAAGGTGAGTCTGAGTAGTCTTGTGCAGTTTATCTAATGTATAGCTGATATTTTTGCTTTGTCATCTTTGAGAAATATCTTTGTAGTACAGTATTTTTAAGACACTTTTCAAGGAGAATTTTGGACTAAGAAATGTGTTAATCTATTTTTGGTATATGCAATATCACAAAGATAAATCATGAAAGAAAATAGTGTTTACTCTTACAATTATTCATTCTTTATGTTCCTTCTGTTAGGACTTAAAGAGCAGTTGCCTGTCTCAAATACAATCAGAACCACAGAAGGAATTTGCTTTAAGATAAGAAGAAATTTGTGAAAGGGTGGTGCTAATTCCAGGTGTGATGGAGGTGAAATTTGATCAGCACATCCTGTTTAATGTATCCAGACAAAAATTTCCACTGTGGCAAACTGTGAAAAAGGAAGCAACTGTTCATACACATACCACCCCAAGTTACAAGAGTGTCACCTGTGTCCACCCTGCTGATACCCAGAACCTGGATTGTATAAAGGTGGTACTCCCAGAAGAATGACTCAGGGACCCCATTCACCATTGAGAAGCCCAGGGTGAAGAAGGACCAACAGGATGCTGCTGGCTCCACAGGTGGTGACTGTCTTCCACTTGATCTCTCTCTTCTTCTTTCCCCCATCCCCCTCTATTTCTTTCTCACTCTCTACTTCACATCGACTGTTAAATAAAATCCATACTATCGATTTGGCATATGGTCTTGTTTGCACTTTAATTCAGGCAGAGGCATCTCTTATAATCAGATCTTAACACCTTCTACTGGTAAAACTGCAACCTGTGGTGCTGGGAGGATTAGTTCATTGGCAAATGAGGTTGATGTTGTCACTACAGAGTTTCTTCTAAAAAATTCTTATCTTGGGAAGCAGCTATTATTAAACTTGTGCAAACCAGCCATAACAAGATGCCCTTTACTTGTTATCTAACCACTACATGAGCAGAAACATTTAAAAAAATCAAATAATGACTTTTTAAATTCTGCAGCTACTGTCAAACAAAATAAAGCAGAAGAGAATCCTTGTTTGCAACCAAGTCCCAACACCTACAATCAATATGCATTGTTGTTTGGAACAAAATGTCTGTCTTTCTAATCAGCTGAGGTTAGCCATTCAAAGGATTCCTCATGCCTTTTCAGTGTGCTACGCAAAGAATGAGAATTGTTCATTCATGGTTCTGTGACATCAGGAAGCCACAGTGGCCATAGTCCATCAGGAAAGTAAATGTAGTTTATGCATTGAGTTCTGAATGCTGTCTCACTATTTGTTGTTAAAAAGAATCATGTGTAACTGAAGATATTGAAGGGGCAAGCAGCCTTAATTAACTACTAGACATACTGTCACACTAAAGTCGTCATAGGCTGCTAATTATCAATGGTTATTTCTATAGCTATAGTCCTTCAGAACTTTTAATGCAATATGTAAGTTAGTCCTCACCTTTTCCAAAAGCTCTTCAGAGACGATAAGGGGTTCAGCCTTTGGAGTTCAGTTTTCACCAAAGTGTCTGCTCCTAAGCAGCAGGTTTGAAAACATTGGCAAAGAAATGCTCTTCCATGTATTTTCATGTTAAATAAATGTTCTTATTGGAAATAAATGTCCCATTTCCAATTTAATTTGTCTGTCCCTTATCTCCAGTCTCAGAAATTATGAGAGAGTATATGGTGTGAGAAAGTCCCAGAATACTTTTATAGCTATAATGGAAGCATACGCTTTCTTCTTGTTTTCCTTTAATTTTTTCTCAGAAAGTAATAAAATATTCTACATCAAATTAGTAGTTGATTTAAATCAAGGAAAAAGACTTCTCCGTCTATTGTTCAGGATTATTCTTTAGCCACTGACCCCCACCTACAACTCTTCCCTCCTTAGAGGCATGCATGCTTTCTTCCCACATCCTCAGCAGTTTAAGTGCAAGCAGAGATTATTACTAGATATGTCTAACCACTGTGCACACACTGTGATCCCACAGAGAAAGCAGTCCTGATCCTGAGTGTTGAAGTCCAGCAGTTCATTAGTCTGTGTCTCATTTCTCAAGATTTGAAGTCAGAACTGAGCAGCTGATCAGTAACCACAGATGTGCAAATCTGTGGGAAGCCCAGACTGGAGTGTCTACTTGCTGCATTTCCAAGTGTGGTCCTATGAGCAATAGGATAAGTGAAATGCGGAGCACTCCATCTCTGAGGTCAAAGATAAAGCTCCCTTTGACTTCCCAGAACATGATCTTTTTAATATTCTGACAGATTATTGTACAGAAAAAAAAATTTCTGTCACATTAAAAGAAAGAAGAAACTTTGGAGGTTTCAGATCAAATGAAAGAATACCATACAAAGAACTTTCTGACACTCAGTAGATGCTCTCTCTTAACTGGAAAATGTAGTCTGCACTGGTGGATAAGCCACCGTTTAGAACTTCTTTAAATGATTGTTGTAAACCAATGAAGCCCAACTTTCTTCTTTATAGGAAAGCACTCTTCCATGAATGATTTGTGATTCAGTGCTGAGGAAACTCATATGCCAAACTACATCACTTAATTCACTACCACAATGTAGGAGAGGGGAAAAAAAGCCCAGAAAGATGTCTTAAAATCAGTGACAATGTTAAAAATAGTATTTATCTGGGGGAAGAGGAGCACTGTTGTACAACTGTTTATTGAATTTCTTGTTTGTCCTTTGAGTAGTGCTGACAAATAAAACAAATATATCATGAATATTGAAAAAAGGAGAATTGAAATTGGGATGTTTTAAATGAAGTTAATGGTTCTGGATCAGTTACAACTATAAAAAGTTTATCTTTGAATTTTCAACCAATTTAGCCACATTTTACAATTTTAATTATACAAGATAATCTTTGTCTGTCAAACCAACCACATAGGGGTTCAGATCCCAAGTATTGTATTTTTCTCTCTGTGCTGTAATATGTTTTATTGATTTAGAATCATAGAATAATTTAGTTTGGAAAAGACCTTTAAAATCATGAAGTTCAACCAGATGACCCTTAGCCAAGTTAACCTTTGGATATCTTCCTGCTAAATTAAATTATTTGTCATCAAATTCTATTTAAAAATTTAACAAATGTCATCTGGGGAGGAGCTTCATTTCTCTGATTCAGTTTAGCAGGACTGTGTGAATGTATAATCACAAATTCACATACATTAATTCTATGAGAAACTGCATTATTATCTTATCTGATATCATTCTCTCATCATCAAGACAAATTATTTCATTAAAGAGCACTTAGGTAGCATGTTAGCCAGTGCAGGGTATTTTCCACTGATGATGTTGTATAAACCATATAATTAAGTTGATTTTTTAGCTCCATTTAGGATAGATTAAGTACATTTAAGCTTAAAGATTTTTCTTCGTCAGACATTTTGTCCAACGCCTAGTTCACATCTGGGCCTTTTCTCTCTAGTGTCTCCAAATATTAGGTTCTTTGTTTAAAAGAGAGACAGCAAAACAGAAACGAGCCTTTCCACATAGGTTTCATCAGTGTTGTATTCAGAGACAATTTTTAACTTCACGCATTTTGTATTTACTGCAGTGTGTTTCATTTTGAGTTGATTTTTGGTAAGTTGATGTATTCATGGATAACCTCTAAAGTGACTGCCCAAGGACCAATCTTTCAGAATCTTTGGCAAGCCCATGTGCTTCACCAAAGATTAAGTAGAGTGATCTGACTTCCATTTTCCCCAAACCAAGAAGGGCTTTGCCTTTGTGAATTGCAAGGACTCCAGCTTCTATTTTAATCACAAATCAGCAGTAGAATCTTACCTTTTTTTTTTTAAAAAAAGAGTGATTTCCAAACACTGTATCTCACTGGGCAAAATATTAGACAAACTTTTACACAGTAAGCAGGGCTGAAATTGTCATAAAACCAATACAATATTGTATGCAGCTAGGAGACATGGATTTTCATAAAATGAAAGCTAAGATCTACCTGTTCCTGTCAGCAAAGTTTGATAAAGAGGGCCTGGAAACCCTGTCTTTGAGAAACCAAGGTAGCTCAGTGCCAGGTAAGGAGTGCAGATACTGAATGGAAGCTAGTTCTAGTTTTGGACTTGTTACCTGTCTGCTTCTAGGTGGCATACAGACACTTTCCCTTTCAAGTCTGTAGGTTTTTAGGAATTAGATCTGGGAGCCTCTTTGCTTTCTAATCTGCATGTAGAGATAGAGTTTATTAAACTTTAATCCTCTCCAAAGTATTCCCTGTTGTAGTCCCTTAATCTATCACAAAGCCCTGGTCTCCTTGTTTTCACATTTCTTTTGCAATTGCCTTTATTTGCCTCATTTTCATATGAACTGAGTATGCTTAAAAATTGTTCATATTTTATTATGTTCTTGTTTTGCCCTCATTATTACTATCCTTCTGCTAAACCATATATAATCCACACACTTCATCAGGAGATACATATTTTAAAAACAGGTACCTACATATAATTTCCTAAATTTCCCTTATTTTCCAATCATTTTGCTGATTTTTGAAATATTCTAGACAGAAATACCTACCTAACACAAATGTAGACACAATATATATCTATATACATGCAGACATGCACTCTTCATTTCATATATGCATATATGTGTATGTTATTTAAGTTGTTAAGTTAAAAGGTAAAAAGTATACTTAGGTATATTAAATATTTAGAGAAGAAAAAAACCACATTAATTTTAACAACAATGTACATAATATAACCATAATAAATTTATTGAGAAAAAATCCACATCAGCTTTGATGAGCATTTTATGCAAGAACTAATCTTTCAGATTTGTGTTTACATTTGACAAACAGCAAGTTAAAACCAGAACCCAAAATTATAGTAGAATCAAATACATTGTCAAATTTATGCAATTCTCGTAAAGATATATTTCTCACGACAGATAGGAAGATTTCTGTGTGTTATCACCTGCTTAGCAAATAGAAAAGCAGATCAACTAAAGGATCAATTAATTAAATTTTTCACTTTATTCCTAGAAAACATATTGTGATATTGTCAACAGTATCTGCAGGATCTAACTTCCAAAGAGGAGACACATAACACTGATGCCAAAGGGTTTTCTGGATTCAATTAACATTTGGATTTTTTTTTTCAAACAACCCCAAAGGTAATAGCCCCTGAACATAAGATGCAAAAGCCTTTTATTAACTCAGTTAATACAGGAATGGTAAAACTCCTTTCTGGAAATGCAACAGAAACAATGCCATGTCTAAGGTGCAATTAATTGTTCTAAAAGAAGGACTGCAGACACCTTATCAGAATAACAGCAGAGAGAGTAAGAACTCCTATAAAAGAGGAAGTAAAGAGTCAGGGCTAGGGCCAAACAAGCATAAAGATAAAAACAAGGAATCTCCAGAAAGCACCTCTCCAGAGGTTAGAAAAATAAACACACTCACAGGTAGGGTGTCAGCAGCTATAACATGTACAGTAACACCACTCTCAACAACATGAATCTGATTGTAGCTTGTGATAGTAACTCTTTGGCCATCTTGCATCCTCTTTGTCTTTGGCGGCACCTGACTCAGGATATAAGGCAGAAAAAGTTCAGTTGGCTTTATCTGTGGAAGCAGAGCCCTGTTAGGCTCAGCTTATTATATAACAATGGGAGTATTTTGCCAACTTTTTTATCCTGTGTGGAAGCCAAAGTTAGTGTAATGCCTGCTATGAAGCTCTGCATGCATATGTTACAAGACAGAGGTCAGATTCAATTTCTGATCCATGAGTCAGGTTAGGTAACCCCTGCCCTAGGTTTCAATATGTTTCAAATATTTTAAAATAGGTGTTAGAGGAAATTGAGTTAACGTTAATATTTCAAGCATCCAACAGCAAGCATAAGTTTATGAATTTATTAAAGCGTTTAACAAAAGATCAACTTCTGGTGAGCATGAAGGAAGGAAGGAGGATGTATGAATAGTTTCCATTTTATTTATTGCCTCTTCCTTGTTTATCTGCACCCAGCAGTTCATTCTAGATATCAGGATCTATCTGACTGCAGAGATAGGAATCTGAGATGCAGGTCCTTGTGTGGGTTTAATACTAAAGAGATAGAATCTCAGTGTGTCCTGCAAATTATATGGGCCACATATTCTTTTTGTGCCTTTGCAGAATGAACACAATTGACTGCAGTGGAGCTCTCCTTTGCTTGTCAATTTGCTTATGATAATACATTTATGAAGATACACTGTGCCATGGAGGTAAAACCCTGTGAGAAAAAGTGTTGAAGTTTTTTTGAATCAGGTGTTTCATTACAAATACTTCATATGTGATGTTGGAAATAGGTTGTCCTCTTACCTCTTCTAAGTATGGTACAAATTAAAGTTATCTTGAGAAAAAGCTCTAATAAATTCTGTCTGAAAACACTGCTCAATTAAAAAAAAATGCATTTTAATCTTTTTTAATATGAAAACTGACACATGTAAGTATTAATAAAGGAAAGTGTTTGTTATGTAAAAAAGACTAATTATACCTCCTTGTTTTTTCTTGATCTATTTGAATAAAGGACAGGTCTGATGACTTTTAAATAAAATTTTATTTGCTTGCAACCAAAACTCTCTAAAGAGTTATGTGGATAAACTGAAAATCAGGAAAGCTTTTTTGCAGCTTCAGATAAATGAGATTATCCAGAGTACAATTCTAGTAAATTGTAGATAAATTAAGGAGTCACTAAGCTCAGCTTCCCATCTATTTTTTCCTGTTTCTCTTCAAATGGATGTTGCTAAGTTCCTCAGTTGAGTGTATGTGTGTCTATATGTTCAACCGTATAATTTTGTTATTTTGAAGGAGGGACAACAGGGCTTTTTAGATTCAGGAGTAGTTGGATAGATATTACTTTTTTTGAGTGTAACATCTGAATACATCTGTCAGCAACTTCTTCAAAAACTCGCCACATATTGACTTAACTGAACAGCAGTATTTGTACTACATGCTTCATACGGTGCCAAGTAAGTCACCAAGGCATTCAGTACAAGTTTTGCTGTCCACACATCTGTTGTTTGCCATAGCAAGTTTGACATTAACGCATCCAGGAGTCCTCAGTGGAGCTGTCTAGCAGATTGTGCCATACTGGGAACACAAAGGAATGTCAGGTGATTGGCAAGTCTTCAACACCTTTTTCAAAATACAGACTGTGTTGGGGAGTGTGTGTAAAAGTCCCCTACAGATTTCCAGTTTATAAATTGATTTTAATCATAATTACAGGAATTTCACATGGATATGGCTCTATTTGGTTTGAAGGAATGACTCATCCCTGTGAGTGCTGTAAAGAACAGAGCTCAAAGAGAGTCAAGTGATTATGGTGGAATAGTTCTGAAGGGATGAATTTGAAGAAGTTGTGCATATTAAGCAAGATAAGAAGTAAATGTCAAAGAAAAACTTGTAAAAGCTGGAACAAGCTTCTGTCATTTAGGCTGATAGAGGTTTATTTAAGCTCAGTACCTGCTGAGAACAGAGCAGACGTAGCTATATCCAGATTCTGTCTTAAGTTCAGCAGATGACACTGAGAAGATTGTAGAAACGTATAACAAAAAGACAGAGGTTAAATCCTCTTATAATATAAAACACATATCCATAAGACTGACATAGGGCAAAATTGGCAAAAGATTATACTATTGTAACTGATCAATCTCTAATTAAAATAAGATTAAGATAAATTTCAATTTTATATCAACTACTTAAAAAAAAAAAATATTTTCCAAACATTTTATGAAAACTGAGTAAGAAAAATTTAGAGCAGACATCATTGTTGGTTTTCATCTGACTAAACTTCTCTTACCTCATACCTTGGCATGGGACGTACATTAATCTTAACAGAACATAATACTTCTCTAAAATAGTAGAAAAAAATAATTTAGGCATGATTTCCAATTTTGATAATGTGATTTTCTGCTTGGGAACCATTTTTCTTTGTATCCTGCAGTTACTTTAAAAGAGAGATTTGCATCCTCTGACTTCTGTCCTTTCTGTCATCAGAGACATACTTTCATAAATTTCTGTATGGTCACACAGGGCAGATGAATTTTGTAGCAGATTACATAGTGTCAGGATAGCATTCACATACATGAGTATTTGTGATGAAACAGTACCTGAGGACACTGGACCCCCAGCACTCATTTACAAGTCTGCTCAAGCCTTTTGAATGGCCTGGTGTGGAAGCCTTCAGCAGAGGTTCCCTGGCATTTCCTTAAGGCGTAATTTCACTCTTCATTTTAATTATGATCAAGATGTTTAGTTCAAAACTGGAATATCAGATAAAGAATTTCCCCTTAAAATAGTGAGGCTAGATGCCTGTTGCCCTAAGGAAATACTCCTCCCTTAAAGTGGCATGATCCCATCCAGCTGGGCAAAAAGAGGGTTTTAAAATTATTAAATCACAAAAGCTACATATCTACTGGAATGTAAATCTGTTCACATGATTGTGATTAATGACAACCTATAAGTAGAGTTTTAGAAACCATTTGCAGAGCAGTAAAAAGAAAATGGGGTAATTTGTAATAGCATTCCAGATACAGTATGCTACAACGTGATATATAGGATTCTTAGGTAAGACTGAGAAATAGTGCTTAAGTGCTAAAACAATGACTCCGTGAGATTAATAGCCAATTTTGAATGTTCAGAGAGCTATCTCTACTTATACTATTGATTAAAAAATTCCCATAATTCTTTGTAATATAAGGGTAGCTACACATCACAGAAAAAGTATCAGAAGTGCTCCATCTGCACCAAGAGGAGCCCAGGTACAGAGCAGGATGCTGGGATCCCTGTTGTGCCTCTATAATTTAAATGCACAAAATTTCCTCTACTGGTAGGGAGTGGAAGCTTTGCTGGCGAAGATGTTATAAGGTCAGTTTGAAAACAGATCCAAAAGAGTGTTGTTGGAGTGCATCCTGTATATATATGCACTGTTCATGGATATTTTTGATTCCTCTTCTGGGCAGATGTGTCTAGATGGGAATACTTGATTTCTGGGGTTTCAGGATCTGTCACAGCAGCCTGCACATAAGGATTTACTTAGGTCCCTCCAGCTCCAATCAGCTTTATTTTCCAAAAGTTAAACCACAATGCCATATTTTGATCTCAATTAAGTAGTATAAATATTGCAGTTATTGAATGGCATCATGGAGAGCTCCAATGGGGGCTGGGTACGATATTAAAGTGCTAATTATTTTTTTTCATTTACTTTCTTCCCATTATAGAAACTTGTTTTCTTCCAAATCTATATAATGAAATCCGGGTTTGGCTTGTCTATGCCCCTGTGAAATCATTTTGCATATTCGATTCTTTCGATTTTTTATTACTGCTTATATTCCTGATATGCAGGCTATTGACTTATTTTTTCATGATAAACTCTTTGCACAATGTTTCTTGGACTCAAAATGATAACAAGAAATGTCATGAAGCACCTGAGGGTAAATACGCAAAAATTCTTACCAATAAAAATTGCAGTAAATCTATAGATCTTAGATTTATCACCTCTAGTAAGCTGCAGTTTCTAGTGTAAAAATTCTTATTAACATAGACAATAAATGTATCAAGACATCAACAGACTGACAGAAAAATTTAAGACTGGCATTTTAGAGTGATATTGCTAAAGGTCTTAATCTGTATCTTTATCAAGAATGGTCGATAAGGGAAATAAGAATATTATTTGAAAATACAATTTGGCTATTATCTTCAGTTGAAATATTGTAATGTGATAGAGTTTGCAATTACATGTGTATAGATAAATATGTATATTGGAATGTGGAAATGTGGAGAAGTGGAGAAGTGTCCTGTGTATCACTTGTGGATATACACAAAGGTCACACATTGAATAGTGGGAATGTTAGTCATACCAAATTAACAGTAGTGTTTTGAAATTGATTAATTTCATTTATTCATACTTCAACCCATATATTTAATATATTTATGCTTTTATAGCAGTGTGTCTCAGTGATCTGTTAGACTGTGGAAAGATTGCAAAGATTATCTTGTATTAGAAAGTTCCCACTATGATCAGGCTCACTAACCAAGCCAGAATCAAGACCTTATTGCATTCTACAGGGATTTGAATTCAAAGAAAACAGAATATAAATAAAATTAAAACCTTAAGGTGTTCAGTAAAATTGTATTACATACTTTCTCTGCCACCAAGAGCCCAACTCAGAACCCAAAGGCTCTGAAGACAATATTTTTAAAGGTTTTAGACACTTTCAAACAATGACCTTTAAAAAGATTTATCAATCTAAAGTATCCATGTCCTCACGGACTTAATCAGACACCACTTATCCAGCATGAGATTTTCACATAGTTTAGCAATATGGAGGCATATAAAAATATTTTTTTAATCACACAGAAGTGCAAATAAGAAAGATGATTTAGTGGGTTATAGCATCAACTTGCATTTCGGTTACACTATGTTTTAATCTCTCTTCTATTATATGTTTCCTTTAAAGGCTAGAAACATGACAGCACTTAAATTGAAATTTTTAAATTTTACATTGTCTGGTCCTCAGATTGGAATGCACTGCAGTTTCTAGTCATCCATTTTATATTATTTTTAAAAGTTCAGAAACCATCCTATGATTTTTTTTTCAATGGAATAATAAAATTAAAAAGAGAAAATTAGGATTCTTTTAAATTCCCTTCTGTACTGAAAAATGATACTGTTTCAAGAAAGGTAAAAAGTAGTCCTTCTCTTCATAATTAATAAGTCTTATTTATAAGGAAGAAATATCTCACATGAGAAGCTAATAAAGCTATTCCAGTTGTTCTTTTTTGCTCCAGTCACAAGATATCTAACTAAAGATTAACCTACCCCTTGTAAGTAGTCATATCTCTCTCTCCTTTATCTTCAGTATAACACTGGCCATGAGAAGAGACTGTACATATGGCTAGGGAAAGGGAATTTTTGTTGAAGAGGCATATAAAATCTAGCTTGTATGGAGCAAAGGCAAGAGAAGGATGCAGTGTTTCCTGGGTTATGTTGCTTCTAAGTGTGCATTAGTGTTCAGCAAATTTAAGAGAGACCCATGTCTTGAAGGCAACTCTAAAGCATCTAGACAAAGCTATAGAGTAGTGTAGACCTTCTAAACAGAGAACCCATTGATTTTTGAACTTCTCTTTCAAGTGCTGGTTACTTTCTGAGTCCATATGAAAGAAGGCATGACTAAGCAGGTGTGATCATTAAAAAAAATAAAAGAGAGGGTTTTTTAGCTGCTGTTCTTTATGCTTTGCTTTTGACAAGTGTACTAACAAAATTGAAAAAAAGATGCTAAATCTAGATTTCCATTTATGTGGAAAACCCACGCTTCCTGACATGAGTTTTGCACTTTCATTTTCTTCTAAACAAGCGAGCATCTCTAAACTGGGATGACATTTATGAAAAAATCAATACACCATAAAAGAGAAGTCTCAAAATTTCCCCACACAGAATTTATGAAACAGCACAGCTGGTTTCTCTCTCAGCAAGGCCATCAGGTTTTCATTCCATAAGAACGCTAAAATCATTGCTAATTTCCTTCATTATGTCTCCTTTATAAATTGGGAAGTGCTTCTAATTATGGTAGTCAATAAGTATGAACATTTCTTGTAAGGAGATTACATATAAAATGTTGTCCCTTTTCCCCCCTTTTATTTGTTTGTTTGTTTCAGATAATCAAAATTAATTGCTAAACATTATTGTTTACAATTTAATATTTAATATTTAATTTAATTTAGCTTTCACTATTCACTTCCACATACTTGAGGAAGAGCTGAGTGACAATTTAAAGTGATTTGACTTTGTCTCATGAGAAATGTCCACAATGATATCCCCCCCAAAAAGGGGAGGGAGGAAAGTGCACAAGGTAAGGCTTAGAAGTCGTCCTCTAGTCTTTCAGCTACCAGTTCATGGGAAAGACATAGGAATGATGATTTTAGGAATAATGTACATGTTCTTTCCTTCTAAGTACATTTCCTTGGCTAATCAGTTTAATCTGGACATTTTTACATGCAGAACTTGTCTCTCCCCTTTGCTGCATATCATTTGTAATCTCTTGATTCCTATATAACTTCAGCAGAATTTTCTAAATATCTTTACTCGTGTCTAGCCCATGGGAAAACAGAATTCTGTAATGTGTGGCTAAAGATATGCCACAAAAGTGATTAAACTCCTGTGAAGAAGCATAAAATGCAGTTCAAATGTAAAAGTTGAAATTCAGAAGGGAAATTGAATATATTTTTATTGCCTAAATGTTTTGTATGGCTGTATTAATTCCATAAAGTGCTCAGATAAAACCTGTGAATGTGACCTCTTAAAGCTTGAGCTTAGAATGCTCAGACGACTTATCATTTCATTGAACTTTCTAACATATAAAGATCAAACTCTGAATTTCAGGATAAAACAAATACAGGATAGATAATACTGATTGGTTATTGATTATCTTGCAGGTACAAGCAAGAACTGTGAATTTAAGGCTTCTTATCTCTTTAAACATTTTCAGGGTTTGTGGAACAGTTAAGTCAATAAGAAAAGGGGAATGAGTTTTTTTTTGACTGTTTCTTTGGACCAACCACATAAATTTTTACTTTAGTACACTTGGGTGCCATGTTTACTAGAAGCCATTTAACTGTGACTGTTTTCCTCCAGGACCCTTCCATAGTGACAAATACTTTGTTCCTGAAAGCCTTAGCCTTCCAGTTTACTTGCTTGTCTTCAAAGGGAAGAGATGGAAGAACAGGATCTTTGGAGACAATCAAATTTAATTAGTAGTGTCTTTGTGAAGATTAAATATGTGCTAAATATATTTCAGTTATCCCAAATACTTTTTTAATGCTCAGATGACCCTACCCTAAAATGAAAATGGGGGAGTATTTTTCTTACCAAGTAGGAACTGAAGATCTGTGAAGAAAAAAAAAAGAAAAAAAAAGGGAAAAAAAGAGGCAATTTAGTAAGACTACATTTTGCCAGAAAGTGAGTAGCATCTAATGACAGCAATAGAGGGCCCTATACTGCCACTGTCTCTGTATGAACTGTTTTTCCATAGTGAAATGCCTCACATCCATCCATAAAACTTATTTCTCTACTTGCTCAGTACCTGATTCTGTTTTAATTCTTTCACTTTGAAAGTGACATAACAGCTCTTGGAATAGTTCGTTCTGCTCTGAAACTCAGGCAGATTATTCCACTACAGGCAGTCCCTCCCTGACTGTTCTGCATTGAGCTGCTTTGCATTTCATTCAGCCTGTCTGGGTACCTGCCTCTGCAGCTTTGCAGTCATCTTGATTACATGACACTTTAAAAGCTCTAACAGGCAGGATCCCTTTGTGACTTTTTGTAGAAAATCACATACCTTTGAAAAAATATCCATATTTAGTTCCATTTGTAGGCTGTAAAATTCCTTTCCTTCTCAGTATTTTTAACTCAGCTTTTCTAATTGTGACATTTTATCCTTTCCTCTTTTCTTCTTAACCCTTTTTTTTAACCTTTGTGTAAGCTGGGATATATTCTTACATCTCCAGGAGCTGAATCTTTAAATTACATATCAAGTATAACAGGACTCATGATATAATCACAAGGGTGAAAAGCACCATGGAATGCAAGACAGCACGTACGTCAGTCATCAGAGCAAGCTAAAGTCATGTTCACCTCAAGGTATTTAAGGTGATATGATGCATGGCCTAAAGAAACACTAACAATAAGAATTAATCAATCATTTGCAGGAAGATGTTGAATTTTACCAAATTTTTGTACTTACATTTTTACATTCTTATACAATTAATATGAATTACTACTTTCCTAAAATGAATGAAAGATATGTATTAATTAAAGCACAATCAGGATGATTATCTCTTTTCTCTGTCTCTCTTTTTCATTTTCAGGTTATACATATGGAGCTATACTTTTTTCCCATGATATTTAAATTTCATATTCTGAAGACACCAATGAGAACAGATGAGCTTTTTTAGAACTCAGATGGACTTCAATGGGGACATCTACTTGGATGTCAAAGAAGTACATTTTTTATTTTAATTTTGCCAAATTCTAAAAAATATATGTGTATTTGCTCTGTTTTTCCTTTATTCTTGGCTTGTTCTGGCCTCATACACTGAAAAAGATGACAAAAATATTTTCTTTTTCCTTTATATATTTAGAAAAAAAAAAGCCTAAACATGCCAAGGATTGCAAATTTCTTATAAGGTTCCATAAATTTGATGTGATAATATTTTTTAAATATTTCAGATTATCAGTGATATTGCTTCAGTAGTTATTGTTCTGAAGGATAACTTATTGAAAGTTATTGAACTTATTGAAACTTTAAGTGAAAGACGGGGCATAGAGACAGAGCTATAATTAAAACCACAAACCACCAAAATTCTAGGACAAAGACCTTTTTTGTTATTAGGGCAGCTGTAAGTTACTCAGCATCCTGTGAAGTTCTCCAGTATCAGTGGTTATTATCACTTGAAATGTTCCATTTATTCATCCATAAAAAAATAATCATAGTGAAAAAATGAAAACATAAGATCTCATTCCTGGTAAGAATTTTAAAAAGTTCTCATGGTAGTGTCTAAACAGATTAAAGTGTTGTCTAAACATACTATGAAACCAAATAACACTAGGAAACTAAGCTGCCTTTTCTTTTGGAAAAAAAAAAAAAGCCTCTTTTTATCCAATTAACCAGAATAAAAAAAATCAAAAGGCCAAGAGAGTAAATAGACTTTTAAGTCTATATCTTGCAATTATACATGCTTTGAATTTTACTATGTCTATTGAGATTGTTTTTAAATTTGCATGAAGGATCAAAAATCATGAACCAACTGTCCAAAATAAGGGTCTTTTAGTTATATATATTTTTAATTTTACCCATGGTATTATTTTAATTGGATTACTTTCTTCTAGAATTGTCAAAGTCCTTTAACAACTTCTCTTTACAATCAGAATGTCCTCAAAATAGATGCATTTGTTTTATCAGGTGTCCAGAAATTAAGGTATTAAGAGGATACAAAGAAGAGAATGAAGTGGAAATAAATATTAATTATAGTAATTTTTCTATCTTATGACTTCAAATGGAGATGTACAGAAGTTCTTGATTGTAAGTTTATCTTTTTTCTCATTAAATGTTGATATTCGTATTTAACCCTTAACAACATGGGCTAATCAAAAATTTTGCAAAAATTTATCTACAGAAAATACTATAATAATCTACTATATATCAAAATTTATCTTAAAAACATATGTAATATTTAAAATACTCCTCATCTACCAGAAAAAAATATGACTATTTAATTATTGTTTGCTCTAGTATCTCAAAAGTAATCGGGTAAGTGATTAAAGTATCACTTGTAATGTTGTACTTTTGGGATATTTGAGTTGTTTTCTTGGTGTTTTTCCTTCTACACTTTTTTTTTTTTTTTTTTTTTGCTGTTTTCCATCATTCTTTTTTGCACCTCTTTCATTATTTTTCCTTGGTTTATCTGTTGTGCCTTAATTTCCCTTCATAGTCTCAGCCCGAATTACTTTATTCTCAATAGAGTACTATTTGTTAGTTTCTGGTCCGAGTTTTTTTTCCCCACCCCCCCCATCAGAGGATGATTTACTGAGGATCACCTTTGCTGTAGTTCCCTTATTATCTACAGATGTTTTATCCTGTTCTTATTTCTTTCCTACACACAAGCACATGTTCTGCCTGCAGTCACTGTGTTTTCTGGCCAAACTACTTAACTACAGTTACCAAAACCCTTATTTTCCTCCCAATATGAAGAAATAAAAGACCACTCAACAAGTTTTTGATCGGTGTTTTTTTAGTATTGTTTCTTGGGTTTTTTGGGGTTTTTTGGCAGAGATTTGGGGTGGGGGGAGTGTTAGGTTTCTTTAATTTGTTGGGGGGGTTTTTGTTGGTTTTGTTTTGTTTGTTTGTTTTTGTTTGTTTGTTTTTTCCTTGTTTTCTGTTGCTTACTTTGTTCCCAAAGAAAATAAATTGGTTCCCAATACAATAGCTGTTCTAAGGATTTAGGAATTGCTCTCTGGAGGTTTGTATCACTGTTCTGATGAGTACTGAATAATATGGCATCAGCCCAAATCTGTCACCTAAGAAACACATCTTCTGTTCATCTGTTTTGAATTACTTAAATCCAAACTCTCTCTCCCCTCCAAATTGCAGTTTTGTGGCATTTTAGTTGGTTCTTTAGTGAAAATTGACACAAAGGTTTCATTTCTGTTCATTATTCTGTTTCATGTTTTGTGATTTTGGGAGCCTCACTATTTTACTTTTATTGATAAAATAATGAAGGTTGAAAAAGAATGAGGGACATCTGTCTGATCATTCTTTCATGCTACCTTGTCATATTGAAATTGCATATTAGATGCTAGAGTCTAATGAGATTGTGACAGTGTCATTAGGAGGATGGGAATGGGAAAAGGTTGCAAGCTTAGCACAGGAAATATTAATTTATATGGAGTTGTCCATGGATCTTTATCCTGTACATGCATAAAGGAAAAAAAAATGTCCAAAAAAGTTATATTTCTGAAAAAAATATTTGTGAAGTCACGAGAAGCTGCATGCTCTTTCATTCTGACTTTGAATTGCTTCATAAGCATGAAAAAATTTTTCGACAAAGGAAATGTAGTTTCTTTTTTCAATGCCCAAGATCCATGCACTAGATTCTCTATAGCAAAATTCTCATTCATAAGACTAGAAACTGAAGAACAGGGATCATAAGCTAAAGAATAGCATTAATGATTTTAATATTTTTGTTTTTTCCTTACTAGCAAAGTTTGAAAACTATAAATGTACTTATATTATCTGTATTATTCTCAATATGAAACATATTTACCACAGAGAAAAAACTACGTTCAGATTTTTCTAAAGAAATGCTGCATTTCGTTATCAGCACATTTTTATCATTGTCATTTTACTCACTATTTTGCCAAGGCCTGTTTTCTCATTTCTAGAATTTTGTTTATTTAATTTAAGATATACCTGAAATAATTGTTTCCTCCTACCCTTCCCTCCTATTGGGCATGGAGCTCATTATTTAAGTAATAAATATCTCCTGTGAGAAGGCAGTTTGCTTTGGCTTTGTAAAATCTCAGCTCAAATTTTTTCCAATCTGCAATGAAGGTAATAGGATAGAAAAGGGAAGAAAGGCTGAATCCTGGCTTTACACAGCGAATGCTTGTAGTTCAGATTGTCACATTTTTTTTTATTCCATTTTTATTCATCATGTGACCTCAATAATAATATTAATTAACAAAACCTGTGACTGTTTATCATACATACTGATGCATCTTGCTGTGACTATGTGCATACAATTCTTTTACCAATAACTTTTACTTTGGCTATATTGTGGGCATGTCTAAACAAACTTCATCACTATGACTGGGTTGAACTGCAAATGAGCTAATTAATTTCTGAGAAATTAGCTATCAAAGGTCATTTAACAGAAAATGAAAATCAAACTCAAGCCTTGGAATCAGAGCTCTGAATTTTGTTGATTTGTGCTCTACTTATAAATCAGACCCTTAATTTCTTTATAGTGCAAGAAAGACAACCCCCAAAGCCTGTTGCTTAAAATTCTGGGCAGATATATCCGTGATGTAAAACCCCCACTCCAAGCCAAAACAGGAATGATTAAATAAAATATAACTGAAAGTGCCTTTATGATGACATCATCCAAGAATTCAAATATATGCTTGTTAAAACCCAGACTCTGAAAAGATCACTTTTTATATGCGACTTTCAGGCTGTAGTAATTAAAAATCTTGTTATTTCACTGCCACTGAAAAGATAGGGTGATCCATGCTTCTACGCATAGCTCTGCACATTCTATAATTTTGTGACATCTCTCACACTACTTTTTGTGTCTAAGAAAAATAATGTACCTTAGCTGATACTAATCTCATGAGACAATACAAATCAGTAAAGAGCATAGGCATCTGAAGTGCAGTAGAAAATGAAAATGCTGCATGTTAAGGATTCTAAAAAGCTGCTTTCATTTAGTTCTATTCCTAATCCCTTTCAGAATCATGATATCCTCAAATCTTTGCACATCCAGACGTACGACGCCAACAATAGCCTTTTGTAGCTGTACTTACATGAAGCATTTTCATGTATTGAATGATGTCTTTAAAATGTATAATGGAATAATAAACCATTCATCTTTGCTTTGTTTTCCACTCTAACTTCTTAAAGAGATCCTGGCATACTAGGGCTTTTCTTAGCCCTAAATGGAACTTGTCATATACACAACAGAATACAGATAACAGTTGTCAAATTTTAGTGAACATAACATATAATATTTAGAAAAACACAAATATTTTCTCAGCTGTTTAGCCCACAAATATGAGAAACAACAACAAACTTTTGGTGATTTATGCCTTCATGGACCTATTGCTGGACACAGCAATCCAATTTTGAACTCAGTTATGTTCAAGTTGAAAAGGAACAAACAACTCCACATATCACTGATATTTCTACGAAATTAAAGCACTGCTATTGAAAAATTAGTTTAGCCTGAAGCTGCTTTCTACCTTGAGGTAAGGATGTTCAACTACTAATGATGTATCTGTATGAATTATCTTTTTATTGAACCATGTAAATTTATTATATAGAATAATTATCCATGTGACACATAGTTTTCTCCAGTGAAACATATATCTTTCTAGCAAGACTGTACCTGACTGTTTTTCATCACTTTCCAATCTCTGCATTACAGCTAAGCTCTTGCATTTAACAAAAGAAAGAATGAATTTATTTCTGATCCTCAAACATTTACTTCTTCACGTTGGTGTCTTCTAAATGATTCTCTTGGAAATAGGAACAGGAACAGAGTAGCAATCAACCTGTAAAGTATGTACAATCACTTGAAGTTTCTGAACCCATACCTTAAATGAAGGACTCAGATCCATTTCTTCAGCAAATATGTTGTTTATTTTTTTCCCTTGAAGTTGAAGCAATATATATAAAATATATTTGTATGAACATTTATCAATGAAAACAGCATTATTTACCAAAAAATTTGTCCGTTTTACCTACATGGAAAAGCTTTGTTTTCCCTTTCACAAAGACAATGAAAATTTTTGGACAGGAAACTGAAAAGACTTGGCCACAGCAGTAACAGTGTTAAAGCACACCTGTGTTACCAAGGTGACCACTCTTACAGATTCATGTCCAACACATCAGTAATCAGGAGTTTAACTAGAGAAGTCTCTAGAAACCAGATGTCTTGTCTTGAATAGAATAAAATTTTAATGAAGCTTCTCCTTCTTAACACACTTTTGCCCAGAAATATCCAGAACTATATAGCTGAAGTATAAAAATTCCTTCAACATAAGAAATTTGATCAATATTACAAAAACATTTTAATGAAGCTAATTCATATACCCGCACTTTTATGTGATAATTTTCACATCAGTGACACTGCTTACAATAACTTTCAGGAAGGATTTTAATACATGAACCCCTATGATGTATTGCTATAATAACATAGACAAAATATCAGAATGTATACCCAGACTTCTGTAAGGAGCGTGAAGATTATGTGTATTCCAGGTCTCATATATTCCAGTTCTTATTCCTTACAGAAGCCTTTCTGTGTATTTTTAATTCTGAATTAAGTGGTCAAGAAAACAAGATGTGAAGGTCTTTTTCTTAGAAAAGTCCATTTTCTACCCTATGTAGAATATTTACCTAAAATGATGACGATCTGTATGACAATACCCTCCACAACCAACTGATCCTTCTTTGCTGTGCAGAAGACCAACAGGAATTTAGACCTGCCAGTGCTGCCAGATTTGAAAAACATCAAGCCTTTCTTGTTCAAGTGCACTAATTCTAGAGGACACACAGCTCCCATCTTTAGTTTTTGAGGAACATGCTACTTCTGTCCCTCGGGAGGAGCCATGCGCGGTGCTGACAGCCTGCCCAGACTGCCATCGGCGGCAGGACAGGCAGTGTGCTTCCCCTGCCATCCACACCGGGCATAATTCCCTCATAGTGCTCCACTGCTGGTCAAGGCAAGGTGGAGCACAGCTCTGACATTCTGCAGGCATTTGTGTGGCTGGCTGCTGCTGCCAGATGAGCAAGTGTCTCTGTCACTTCACTGGAGCCTTGGCATCACTTATGATTCCGAGTTTGCTCTGGGTGTTGGAGTGGGCACGTTGTTACTCTTCTTTCTTGTTGTATTAATAAAGCTTTGTTTTATAATCTGCTGTCAAGCTGCATCACACTTCAGACCACATTTGCTCAATCAGCCCAGTAAAAGCACACCAGCACATACCATAAGGACCTCCAGTATCTTTGCATACTTCTGTACCACTGCTGCTGAAGTCACAAACGTATTTGACAAATGACGTTTAAAAAGACAAAAAACAAAGAGTTTTTTTGACAGCTAAGCAAAAAATTGCTGCAACGGTTGCATTGATTTTGTCAAAGCTGCTTATGGAACTTGCTTTGTAGTGGATTTTGCTAGAAGCTGAGGCATTAGCAGCATAAGTTTCATAGGTCAAAGGAAAATGATTCTTGTCTAATGAAATCTCACCACAAGAAAGCTAAGAAAAGTGAATGGATTCTTTAAGATATCACAGGGTTTTTTTCAGATCAAATCTCTTGCTATCCAAATAGCTGTCTTATCTATTTCCAGACATATACTGCAAAATCTGTGTTTGTTTTCCTATTGTTAACTAGATAGCATGTATTAAAAAGAGACAACGTTTGGAAATTGTTTAGTTATCACAAATAAATTTACCAGTTTGATGTCATAGAACAAAACACAGGCACAGGTTTGTTTGTTTGGCTATTTTTGTTTAGATTTTATTGTGGGATATTTTTCCCCTTTTTTTAAAATTTTTTTTCTGTTTCTGCTGTTCAGAAATATCTACAGTAGCTTGTCACACAGAAATTAATCTTTGAGGGATTGAAGGTACTTCAGGGCATTTTTTCAAACTGGATGTAATTACATTTTTATTAATTCATCTTTCCTTGACAGAAAGATTTACATGTACTTGATTTTTTATTGTGCTGTAGACTGTGGTATAAATTCATGGGATATTAAGCAACCAGCTGAGAGACAAAGCTCACAAAAAATATCAGTCAAAGTAAACTGAAATGAAAAAAGAGAAGAGTGAGGAAAGATCATGCAAGAACTCATTTGCTTGTTAACCCTGAATGATCTTATACAACTGTACTTTGGGAAAGTAAGGAATTAATTCCATCTGATATTGAATTCTTCCCTTTCTTTTCTCTGAAATATGGTGTATCTCACAGATACACTATTCATTTGTGTATCTGAGTTTTTCAGCTTTGGGCTAGCTGAACAAACCACAAGAGACTAAAAAGAAGAAATCAGTTTTACTTAATGATACTGAATGTCTGGTAATAACTAGAATATCAGATTCATGGAGCAAGTAGTGCAAAAAAATTGAAACAAAGTATTGGTTTTGGTTCACTGGTGGGTGAAGCTACACATTAAAATTATATTGGTTGCAATTCTTTTGGGACAAACAGAAACAACATTTCAGCTTTCCCATAGGAAGAAAATATTGAAAGAAATTTGCTCTTGACCATGTAAAAGTGAACTAAACAAAAAGATTTTAATTAATTTTTGAGGAAACTTTTATTTTCAGAGAGAAAAAAAGTAAAATGAGCTATGTTTTCAATCTATATTTAGTCAACTAAATAAAACAACTAAATAAGAACTAAAGATATTGCAAATAATAAGGCTAAATAATAACAACCAACCTATGTTGGTTTTGCAAATATGATGTAACTTACTTTCATTTTTTCTCCAGGATTATCTTGATTGAAATAATCTTACTAATTAAACAAAAATTCATTAACATGCCTAAAAATGCATTTTATAGCCAAAAATTTTGTCACCTGGTAATTACTATTTACTGTTTTCAAAAAAGTGCCTTTAAAATGTACTTATCCAGCAATGAATAAAATTAATTGCAAGACTAAGCACATGGCAGCTTGTAATTGATACTCCTGATCTTCTAAATTTGACTTTATCCAAGTCTCTTCATCAAGTAATTGTTTCTTTGCAGCCTGTATTTGTCTCCATTTCTTTTGCCTTTGGATTATACACTCCCTGAGAATGCTTGTTCAGTGCCCAACACAACCTGGCCTTTCCTGACAGGAGAATCTACCACAAATTCTGCTTAAAATACACTACGAAGCAAAGGACCCTTTGTGTTTTTAAATAGTTATTTTTAACTTACAGAAAAGAGAAACTTGCTATAGTCATGTAACTGATTTATGTAAAAAGAGAGTTAGGAACTTTCCTTGCATTTATGAATGTTACTTTTTTTGGTGGATTGGAAGTTATTGTCCTCTGTCTGTCTAAACATCTTCAATTACTTACTGTCGATTGTGGTGACAGTAGGAGTAAACACCTTCAGCAACAAGTTGCTGCAGACTGACAGCATCTTAAATGTCCTGTTTGAAGGGCAGAAACATAATCAAGTTCTGAATGCTGTTGAAAACCTTAACAGTATAGATGAAAGCCTAGAAGATTCAAGTAAGTAGTTTGGATTTATATGTTTTACTGTTTAATATGAGATGAATTCTTGCCCTTGCCAGAGAGAATGAGTTTACAGAGAGAATCCTAAGTATTAAAGAGAGTATCCTAAGTATAAAGAAAACAAACATTTAATTGGATCCTAAATGTTATTCAAAATGCTTATTATTTTTACTAGAAGAATGTTGATCTGCACATAGGGTTTAGAATCTCTAATGCTTAAGACCTTATAACTGGACAATGACAAAAGAGAAGGGTAAAGGACCTTAATTTTACATAGTATAATTTTTGAATACTCATAGTTTTTGTGATGATTGTCAAGTTGGGATTCACTTGAAACTCATCAGCATTTTTATAACGCCTTACTAACTTTGTTTGCTGAGATTGCGTGGCTGGCCAAATTAGATATGATGGTAAAAATTTATTTGGGACTGTAGATGTGTTAGAATAGGTACATTTACTGAAGTTTAATGAAAATAATGAATATTCTCTTCTTATAAACAACATCTTTAGTTGAGAGCTCCAAGAGAACGTCAGGAAAATGAGCTCTTTCAAACAATTTCTGTACTTTATGCCTCCCAGTACAAATATATATCTCCTTGAGAACGAGACATCTAACATTCCTCGTACTGCCAAGTTTCTGACTCTCAGAAACTGAGGATTTTTGGTTTTGTAATTTATGATCAGTTCAGTTTTGCCCCTCAGTAGAGATACAGTTCAAATTTTTGTTCAGTTTGAGTGTCAATGTATAGCATCAAAATTTTATCATATATAAATTATATAATTGTATATATTATCATATACAAATTGTGTATCTTTGGATCTCACAGAAATTAAGTAACAAAAGATCAAACTATCACAGTTTGGAGCTGAAAAGTAGCATCTACTCAAGAGCTTCCACAGAGAAAATATATGTTAGGATGAAAGTATAGCCCTCATCTTTGATAAGTGACAACACTTAAAGGGTGTGATTCACTGCAATATTATCACAGTAACTGCTTTTTTTTCTAATTAGATGTACCTGCCTTTTTTTTTTTTTTTTCCTATAAAGGGATTTAAATTGTCCTGCCATCTATTCATCATATGATTACTTCATTGTTTCATCATAATATGTGTTTAAATGAGGGGAGGGAAAGAAGTTTTGAAAAAAAAAATTATGTTACTGTAATGCATTTTTCAAAAAGGCTACCTTGTAAAACAGGCATACATTTATTTTAGCCAAAATGCTATCTTTTTCACTTTTAACACATTGGATAGCTTGTCATTGCCTGAAGTTGGTGCTAAAAATTTAACATTGACCACTGGAATTCATAGAAAGTACCTGGAGACAATCTCTATAAGGAAGATTATTGGTATAAGTGGCTAAGTACAATCACTAACAGAGATGGAATTCTGACACAGAATTCTATAAGTATGCCTAGACAAGATTTTTCATCAAGAATTGTTTTGCAGAGTTTCCCATCTCTTCCAATTTTCGATGCAAAATTGCATTGGCACTGTGTCTCCAGCCACAGCCAGCGAGCATTCACTAGAGTTGATTTAAGAGGACTGTAAAGGTGACTTTTAGACCCTGCTGCATCTCTCCTGCAGTTCTGCCCTGTCTGGCATCTTTTACCTATGCTTGTTGCCAGTGTGACAAAAGTGTTGTTAAAAATCAGGGATCATAGTGCATTGTGAAAGTCTGTGTCCTGCCTATTCTGAGGATCTGGACAATAAAGAGACAAGTGTTTCTAAAACACATTTATGGCAAAAAGTTTTCTTAGACAGCCACTGATGAAATTTAGCAGTTGACTTTCCTGTCACCCCACACCTGCAAAGCATATTTGCTTGCACAGGATGAGCTAAGTTGTATGTTAATTCTACCTATCAGTTAGCATCACTTAATTTTCTTTCATTTCTAGAAATGCATTAAAATTACAGCTTAAGCTTCTCTGTTTGTCTGCATAGAGTGTTGTATCTAGATTTCACAGCTGATCCTCAAAGGAAGATAACTGCACCAGTCCAATAAAACAGCACAACTACAATATAGCTCGTTGTAACACCTACCTAAAGTATTCATCCAGTATAAAATATCAATGGCCAATTCTGCCTACTTGCTTAGGAAAGGAAGCAGAGGGACATTTCTGCTGATCAGTGAGGTTTGTTACAGTCTTATATACTCAGTCTAGAGGCAGTCTCACCAGTGTTGCCAGATATTGTCAACTTTGATAATTTCACGTGGAAAAATGTAATAATCTCTGAACAAGTTTAACTGCTTGTCCCACAGTTTTGTCTTTTTTAATTATTATTTGAAAATACAGCAATTCAGTGGACTATATGTGATTGTATATCTTTGCTATACATGCTTTCCTTACATGCTATACTTGCTTATATATATATATATATATATACATGCTTACATGCTATACTTGCTTTCCTGAAGTGCATGATTTTAGATCTTGACAAAATGTGTTTTCATTTCCAGTTTTTGGATGACACATTGGATTATTTTTTTTTTTTTCAGATGAAAGTTTATATTTTTAGGAAACATAGTGAGATACTTAAACTGACTTGCTTGTCTCCAGCCTACAGAAGAGTAGTAAATGATTTATTATGAAAACCTAAAAAAATTCTGTGAAATCAGTGTGTTTGAATTCTTTTCCCTCAAATTAAAGATGGGGTAGATAAGACTGAAAATACTGTCTCTCAAGATCTTGACAGTATATTCAGTTCATTAACAGCCAGCTGGACAAACATGAAGAATCTAAAAGTTTTATATTACACAGTGGGAATGTATAGACAGTGTCTAGATATATGGTATCTGTAGCTGGGAATGTAACCCTATTGCTGGACCTCAGTGTTTCCCATGGCTTTGTCTCTTTTTCTCTTGGTATGAATCCCCAGTATGCACAAATATTTGTGCTAACCCAAAAGAAAATATAAGTGAGCAGAAGGCAGGACTCTGTCTATTTATCTATGTTACCATAGTTCCTACTGCATCATATTGTTCTTTTTACTGAACAAACATACAGTATAAGAGACCTTGCCCCAAAGAGATGGGAAATTAATGTATTGTTGTCACACAATGTTAAAAAATGAACATTGATAATCATGTTAAAAATGAACATATGCTCTAAATGTGCAAAGCAAAACCAAAAAAGACAAAAAAACCAGCAAAGGATGTTATTCAGATTACTGTAGAGTGCACTCATACCATTTTTTACATTATATGGTGCTAAAAAAAGCAGGTTTGCAGTTGAAAAAAAAAGTTTAAGTGCCCTCTTCTGTGATGCCAGATGGTAGTACTGAACTCTTTTATCTTAGAAATAAATTATCAAATCACTTCAATGTACCTTTAGACTTAGAAAATGCAGTGATCTGTTTGAGGTCCTTTGATATTCCTGAACTAGGCACATAGACTTTATTTCTCATTAATATTCTCATTTATGTGTTTCCCTTTTATTTATTTAATCCCATTATTTTGCCTATTGCTCTCCATAAAACTAAAGCCTCCTTTCTGTACTCACATTCATTTAAAAAATAGTACTTCAGTCATAACACCAACACCTCTTAGGTTCAGTTCAACAAAATCACCGTGTTTCACTTGAGAACTGTAAAGTAAGATAATATTATTTTGTACATGGAGTAGCTTTGACATATTTGAAAAATAGTTTGGAATAAAATATAGTCTGCTGTTGGTTTGTGTGTATGTGTGGTGTAAATCTGGATACTCATTGCAATGTTTTACTGAGGAGAGGATAGTTTCTCCTTTATGACTATTTTCTAAACTTTCCATATCTTCTTTTTTGGTGAAATCTATCTCTGCTGACAATATAGTTATTATAGACTAAGTTTTTCTTGTCCTATTATTACATGACACCTAGGAATAACAAGTGGTCAATTATCTTTTACTGAGCACCATCAGAAAGGAAATTCAATTTGCCTGCATCTTCTCTCATCAGAGTACAAAGAACATTTCCTAACCTCAATGACACTTTAATTAGCATGATGGTGGTAAGAGGTATTAGATCATTAGACAGTTTAGGGGTTTTAGTGTGTAAATCATAGTTTTCTATTACAGTTTGAATGGGTTAGATAATATTCTTCCCATGATGCAATGAAGGAGACAATTTTTATCTCTCAAAAGTCTGAATCCCATAGCTGAAATTGCACTAGAAAAGACATATTTGCCCATGTCATTTCAAGTTAATTCTATTTAAAACTGTTTGATTTAGTGATAATTAGAGTTTCAGAATGCAGATATTCAATAGAGACTGTTGCATATTTCAAATGTGGAGAAAGTAGTGATGTGGAGTCTGTTCAAAACACTGGTTGTTACTGGCTTTACTTTGTGGCATCCACTTATGCAATTTCTTTTTAATTGTCAAAAGTGTCTTTTGTGATGTACATCTCATTCAAAATGCATAGAAGAGGAAAATAAACTGTTTTGACTGTTTTGGCTTTACAGTGCAGGGAAAGCAAACTCTTAGATCTACTTTGCAGACAAGACATGGAAGAAGAGAGTCCAAGACAGAAAACGAAGGCTGGGAAAACCGACTCAAAAGGTGAATCAATACACAAACAGTGCTGGTGGAGCTGTTATTTCTTATGCAGCCTCATTATTTTCACTTGCAGGGACATTTCATGCCAGATATTTTTAGGAAATTTGAGGCAGTTCTGACAACCTTAAAAGACTGATAGATCATGCCTGTTTCAAACCTCATAACCAATTTATTCTATCAATATTCAGTAAGATTACACATTGACAATTGCTACCAATCATTATTACTATGTATCCAAAACAATTTGTCCCTGACAAATCCATCCTAAATTAGCAGTTAGTACACAGTCACAGAACTCCCTTATAGTCAGCATTTATGTGCATGATCTGTGATGGTTCTTAGTTGAGGAGATTAAGGGTATTGGGCTTGTGAGCTTATGAAACAGGGACGCCAGGGCCTAAGTGGGCTGTGACCTTTCTTCTCTTTCTGTCCTCACTTGTTGATGTTTTCTGCTGTTCTGAACAAAGTGCTAGTAGTAACATTTCACTGTTTAAAAGGGTTAGGTGATATTTGATAGTGCAAAATTAGGCTCAGATAAATATCTGACTATATTTTATTTCATGGAGGGGCAGCATTCTGATAATAAGTCATGCTAAACTTTTCATGAAAGACATAAATGATTCCAAAAGGTTTCAGTCTAACAGTCTTTCCATCCCTCTTGCCTCAGGTAATGATTAACAGTGTCTGAAACCATGTGGAACCCCTTTTCCATTGCCTGCTAAAAATACCTGTATGAAAGATGCTTTCTACAAAACTCTATTACAGTTCTGAATTAGCTGCTAGACTGGGAAATTCATGAATACCCCCATTCTTTCTGTCTGAATTTTTTCTCAGTGGTTCAGCATTTTGTAAATAAATACAGTGATCATACTAAGTAGACAGGTGAGACAGCTATAAATCTTCATGTCCTTTCATGTTAGAATCAGGAGATGCGATGTATTGGCATTGGTTAGCTCTGGTGACACTAAAAATCCATGCTAGATTCAATTTAAATATGATTTTGTTAATAATTAGACTATTCCTAAATTTGTTTTCCCTTTCTAAGCCGTCTTTTTAGACACTTGTGAAAGAGTGTAATGCTGTGCTATCTCGTAAGGATGGAGCACAGAAAGGGAAGAAAGGACAGGAGTAAAAAATCAGCCTTGGAAAATCTCAGGTCCCTGTATAGTTCTGATCAATCAACATGGACACATGTGCAGAGTCCCTAAATCCAGGCTGTCGAAGCTACCTAGAAACACAATCAGTGTGAGTCAGACAACTATAAAAATATAGGCAGCAATACTGCATTTTTTTCTTGTGTCTTCTCTTGTTGACATGCAGAAGCATTGTTTCTTTAGCGAAAATGGGAAACTGAGATGGGAGATCGGTTCAGTGATTTGCATATGAGCACTTTCATAGGTTATAATTAAAGAGGGAAGTGAGTCTGGAGTTCTTAATGTCCCTCTTAGAGCTTTTAAGACCTTACAGTGGACCCATTTGCTTGTTTTGTCATTACTCCTACTGTAATTATACTTTTCAGTTGCATATTAAAAACTCTATGAGAATGGCCACGCTTTTTAGATCATGATAACTGTAATGGACACACAGAGACTAATGAGAACAGTGCAAGTATATTTCCTCCCTATGAAAGTCACCAATTACTTTCTTCATGGTTTATGATCAAGAAGTCTTGATTCATGTATGGCCTGTCTGCCTAGCAATCCTTAGCAGGTGTTCCTTCTATGTACTTGCCCTGTACTATGTCCTGTCAAAAAAGATGAGTTTCTAATGTTCATTTAGCTCTCTGGAAAAGAAGCTACTAGTCATTATGAGGAGAAATACCTCCTGTAATTTTCATCCTTAGGCTAAAAGCAATGAGAAACACGGCATCATCTAAGCCATGACTTTGCTGATAGTCAGAGAATTAGACAAGCTAATTTAAAATTGGGGTTTGTATCCCATAACATCACTTCTATTTTTTTAAATTCACTTACTATTTTTCATTGATCTGTTTTCCCAAGGTACCTAATACATAATATTGAGTCTGAGTTGGTTTTCCCTCTAATTTCTAATGGTCTTTTATTTCCCACTTTTTGAACGTCATCAGAGAGAAAGCTATTAGTTAAGGATGGAAATAAAACTTGTAAACATACAATGGCCTTCAAAACTTATTTCAAATTATAAATATGGAGATTAATCTCTATCTAGTATAAACTGATGAAGGTCTATAGAAAGAAATGAAACAGACAATTTAATATTAACTGAGGTTCTCACTCTATGCCTATAGATAACAGATAAATTCTCTTGTCCTGAGTTGTTTTATTTAGCACCATGCCAGATGCCTGGTTGAACAAGAAATTCAACTCTGGTAAGATAAATGTATGCATTTTTCCTCTGTCTTGGTGCAAACTAATTCATAAGAACTATGGGAACTCTGTCCAGTTCTTAGAGCTCTTTAACATTCTCATTTTGCTAGTTGTTGAATTTAAATCATACCTTTTAAAATAATTGTATGACTTACTTTAATAGGAATGCTAAGGATAGATCACATGACAATTTTTATCTTTGAAATGGCAATTTTTATTGATCTTGTTTTTAAAAATGAACTGGCATATATTTCAGTTCAGCTCTTCTGTGAATTGAGATATAGACTTCACTTAACAGTTTAGATGAGTAGTTGCTTCTACCTATAATGAAAAGTTGTGATATATTTCATCAGGCAGTTTATCACCAAAAATCGAGCTGTAGACCAATAAATAAACTGTGGAGTAATATAACCTTTGAATATACTAGCAACACCCCAGAAAGGCCCAAAGATTAAATGTTTTAAATGGAACAGAATGCAAAGCTGATACCTCACCATCCTACAGACCAGAGAAACCCAGATGAACTAGAATTCAGACATGAGGGTCACATGATGACCCTCAAACTGCGAACAACCCAATGTTCATCCACACTCAGTGGATATTACAGGTGATTCCAAGAACTCATACCAGAAAACATTAGCCTTCAGTCAAATGTCTAAAATTAAGGAACAAGTTGATATCTGGAGGTTTTATCTCTCTCTGGCTAAAGAGGAGTCTTTGTGTCCAAGGTAGATTAATTACAAATTTTTGAATTATTCATGGGGGAATAGCTTATGTCACACAGTTTTCTTCAGTTATTGTGGACTAGCATGGGAAAAAAGAAAGAGCTGGCATGCTACACAAAGAGCTTCACTTCCACAGATTAATGAAACTGCAGCCAAATTCTTGAAGGGAAAATGATGCAATATGTTTTAAGTAGTAGATATGAAGGCAGTGGCTGAAGAGTTGCAGAAGGATCTTACAAGACTATCACTGTGGCAGGGAAATGGTAAGTGAAACCCACAGTAGGTGAATGTCAAGAAATGAAATTAGGGAAAGAATTGTGCAGGTGAATTTTAGCATGGTAATTCCCATTCTGGAATTATATCTTGGTGTTAGCACAGTCTGCCACCTGAAAATATCTGCAATAAGACTTAACAGGCTTAGCAAGCACTCTAGATTATAAGATGTATTAAAAAACAAAGAGAAAATAAAAAAGAATAATTATTCTACTGAATAAATCCATGGCAAATCAACAAATTTACTCCTTTGATACTCTGTGTCTGTAATCCCCATATCTAATAGAAAGAATATACCAGGAACTGGAAAGATTCAGGGGAAAAGAAAGATTATGAAACCTAAAATTGCTTCATGTGAAGAACAATTGCATGTGAAAGGACCATTTCACTTAGGGGAAAAAAAAATCACATCAGTGTCATGTTCCATATATAGGGAATTATGAGGGCCCTGAAAGACATTGATCAGGTGTTAAAACTTAGAAGTGAATATAAGAATTAAACCCAAGAATGTAATTATCAATTTATAACATTACACTTCATTTTTTGCCCAAGGAAAATTCAAATAAGGTAAGAGCTTGCTTTCTAAAATAAGAAATAGCTATTCATAGTCATATTTCATTAGGTGAAATAGTCATAGAAAAGCTGAGCACATATGAGCTGAAATACTATTATTTCTTCTTCTTTCCCTTCTGGGGAGTTAAAATTGATTATCAATGGAAAGTCAGGCAGACGCAAGGTGAGCTTCTTATGTAAGTGCCTATAATATTACATATTTAATTAAAATTATATTGTGTTATAATTTCTTTGGCTTAAAAAACTTACCAAATGCCATAATACTATTATAAAGAGATCCACTTTCTTGCATAGATTTTGGTTTGTGGAAAATCATGAAAGCATAATTTGCTGGTATCTATTTAAACTAATAACATCAAAATTAAAACAGGCATAAAATGGTGCGAAAAGCGATCGCCTCTGGATTTTTCAAATAGGACATTTTAATAGGACATAAATCAATAAATAAAATAGACAATTTCTGTTTTCTTTAGTGCAGTAGTAACCATAGAAACCAAACCCAGGGGTTATTTTCATTCACAAATCGTTTTTATGTCAAAGCTAGGAATTCTCTGAAGAAATTGATGGGTTTGATCCTGCAAAATGCAGCTGCAGTTCAGTTTATGCTTGTTCCAGATGCAGTGACCAGGGCACCTGCCAGTGCTGCATAACTATCAAACAACCATTGGAGAAGAAAAAAGAGGAAGGATATTGGTCTCTAGGTTATACACAGATGAGGTAGATGTCATTCTGGGTATTGTGGATCTTCCTAGACCTGGGTTCAGTGCCAGGAAAGATCCTGCCCCTGCTGAGGACAGCTCCAGCTTGCAGCTCACACCAGTCTAAAGGGAGTTGCTGCCTGTCCCATGTCAAAAACATGCATTGACTCCAGGGATAGCAGAAGCAGGTGGCCATGGTCACTGCTGTCAAAGACAGAGGCTGATGTCAGGCTATCACCTGCTGCAACAAAGCTGTGCCTTCCCAAACAACATGGATTTCTTGACTACAGTCCCTCCTGCAGCTGGAAGCAAATGACTCCATTACTTCCAGAACGTTGCAGCAAGGTGGGGGTCAGCCTCTTCTCCCAGACAACTATTCCTCTTGTCCTGACACTGGGACAAGAGGAAATGGCCTCAAGCTGTGCCAGGGGAGGCTCTGGTTGAAAATCAGGAAGAATTTTATTCACTGGAAGAGTGGTTAAGCATGGGAATGGGTTGTCCAAGGAGTTGGTGGAGTAATCACCCCTAGAATTATACTAGAAATATAAACATAGCATTTGTTGCTATGGTTTAGTTGTCAAGGTGATATTCAATTAAAGGTTGGACTCAATGATCTTGGATGTTTTTTTCAACTTTAATGATTCTATGATTCTAAAAATAGCCCCAGACCTGTCTAGAAAGTGATGGCCTTTTCTAAAGGTTGCTTGGCATGGAGTATGACCTAAATTACTCTGAACTGCAGAAATATAGAGCTGATTTATAATGACTTATTCACAATGTAGGGAAAATATTATTGCAATTAAACCCTGGATCAGAAATGAAGAAATAAAAGCAAATATTTGTGTTTGGAATTGATTTTCTTTTTATTTATTTGGGAAGAAAGTTTTAAGTTTATGATTTTGAGATTGATGCTTATGGAAAGAGAGTAATGGTTCTTTTCATTATGCTTTTAAATAAAATAAGTGTGATGGTTTATCAGGAACATATGTAGGCAGAATACATTTGTGGAGTTTTTGGTTCTTTTGCAATACACATACTAAACAATGTTTTAAATATTTAACATGTCTTAAAATAGCATGTTGAATGCTAATTTTTTTTGCTTCATTAGCTGAAACAAAATGTTCATGTGTATATAGTCATGCTGTGCCGAAATACATTGCAGGCGAATAAACCGATGTAAATTGTCATCCATTGAACTGAAAATACCATCATTTTTGCTTGTTCCTTTCCAGCTCCTAAGTCTACAACTGGCTGGGGTATTAATAAGGTAATGACATATTACACAATTATCAATTTTATATGGGCAATGCTGATTATCAGAAAGGCCAGAATTACCAACAAGTCTAAAAATCACTAAAAGTATAGGTTACTTATAACTGGTCTTCCATGTCACATAAACATGCAATTCATTCCCTGTTGCATACTGACTTTTTCCTTTTTACTGTAGTTGTGTTTGCATGAAAATGTATCTCTCTCATCACAGATTCTTGAGAATGCCAGCTAATTTTATGTGTATGCCTAAAGTGGAGGCTTAGACAGAACATGTACGGAAAACTGTGGGTTTGGGTAGGAACTATGGTCATGCAATTCTTTAGTTAGAATTGCTTGAGCTGGCCTTGAATTAATTAGGATTATGCGGTGCCGTCTAATTTTAGTATTGCAGAAAGTCATAATTAAGTAGCTGAAAGTCTTCTCTTATGAAACATAAACGTCCTCCAATTCTGGTTTATGTTATGAATAAAACACTATTCCATTTATTTTTGATTTCTTAAAAGATGAAAAAATATTCATTATATCATAAAACAGATTGATGAGTTTTTTCCTAAAATCTACAAACCTCAAGTTGATTGAGGCATTAACTGATACTTTCATTACATTTCTGTGAGATTATAATTACATCCTCTTTGACTATATGAAAAATAATTCTTTCAATCAACTGCTGAATGTCACTACTAGTTAATTACTAGTCACTACTTGTTAAGTACTAGTTTTGATGATTAAATATATTCTAACAACAAGGAATTATATCCATATAATATTAGAGGGGGTAAAAATAAATATAGGCTACTTAATAGAAAAGGTAGGAAGTTATGGTAAAACATGCTTTAAGACCTTATGAAATTATACTTTACTCTCAGGAATAAAGAATAAAATTTTTTTCTCTATCTATGAATTTATTATTTTTGGAGTTTTTTTCAGATCCATTTTACTGATAGTAATTCACCCATTTTATTATCACCTCTTAGTAATCTATTTTTTTCTGTTAAATGTCACAATAATAATTTATTTAAACTGAAAATCCCATAAACTCACACATTGAATACTTGTGATTAAATATTTAGGGGAAGTGTGTAGTAGAAAGGAACAATTTGGCAGTCAAAATGTTATTAATGTATTAATGAAAGAAAAATGGAAGCAAATATGTTATAATCCTAAGGACATCTAGAAAAATTAGAAATGAAAATTTAAAGTAGTCAAAAACTGAAGCATACACATGTACAACTTTGGTGGAAAACAGCACTACCTCTCCAGAGTAATCTGTGACTATGGCTTGAAAAAGTGAAAAATCTGTATTTAGGATACATGGTAACATATAGATCCAACAGTCCAACAGTCACATGACATTGGAGGAAGTCCATCTGAACTCTTTTTTGCAGCTTTGAATCAAGTCAAAACTTTTCTAGATGGTAAAAATTTCTCTTATCATCTCTATGTGTCTGTCTGACTCAATAAGTGATCAGATACTACAAGACACCCTGAGGGCCCTAAACACCATGAATTCTATGTGTTTTACCTAAACTAAGGTTTGTAAAGCTGACTTATATCACATCCAAATTAAAGGTGGGCCTCAATGGTGTTCTGTACCTCACAGATCTGACAAGAACTATTAGAGAACCAGAGAGAACCAATTAAGAGTGTGACAACATACTTTAATGACCCCTTATCTAAGCTAGTCGAGCTCCAGTGAAGACAGCTACCTGCCAGATATCATAGAATACACATTGGATGGTATGACAGTGGAGTAAGTGAACTAAATCACACAGATAATTAAAACTCAGGTGATTTATAATCAGTGTGATGTTAGAATAAAACCGTAATTGTATAAACCGATGGGACACTTTAAGCCTTAAGCCATTGCAGGAAGTTTTTTTTTGTTCGATGCAACTGAGTTTGAGGCAAAACTGCTAAATTCTGAATGAAATGCAAAATTTTATTTAAATTTATGTAAATTCTACACCTTTAGCATGCCACATTGAAATGCAGAATTGCAGATAATTTCTGTTCATCAAATACATCCTGTTGTCTCTCTTGAGTTCATAGGCAAAATGCCAACACACTTCAGCAGAACTAAGATTTCGTTCACAGTGTCCCATAATTTACCCCTTAGCTTTGTACATTGCTGAAATCCTTAAGGGCAAATTCTTGACTTAGAAAATATAATAACAAATAAACTTAAATAAATCTAAGATTAAATCCTAAAAGTTCAAGTAGAAAATTCTGGGTGATGCATCAGTGAATGTCAGACCAAATACAGGCTTGGGCAGATATGTTGCTTGTTAGTCTTGATAACTATTGGCAAGTAGAGGCTATAAGAAAAAAACAAAACCAAATGCAAGTATAATGCAAATATAATTAACTCAAATAGCATATACTTACAAAGCAGATTAGTGGTGAAAGTATCTTCTTTTTTACCCCTAGAATAGCACTCTTAGAATACTTTACTTTCAAATCTCCAGTCGTTCTGTATTCTGCTGTGGGAGGAAATGTGTACTTAGAACAGTGTACACAGTGCACTTGCATTTGATAAGTGTAATGTTGCAAATCAATGCCTATCTGCTTTTCAAGGTAGATATTTGAAAGAGAGATGCTAAGCAGATTTCTCATCATCATATAGCTATAGTAGCCCAGACTTCAGTAGGAAGTGTCTGATATGTTTACCAAGTCACATTAAGAAAAAAAAATTAAAGGAAAGATGAGAAACATGTGGAAAAACAATAGTGCATACTGGGAACTGAAATAGGTAGATTAGACATTGAACAAAACCTGTGATATGGGAGAAGTAGCTCAGGCAAGATTGGTATATGCCCTGGTCCTGCAGAAATCTCAAAACTCTTATTATTTTTTTTAAAGCTGAAGTTTTCACGTCAGATTTTATCAAAAAAGCAGGACTAGAATATAGTTCTGCCATTCAAAATAACCCAGGGGAGTGAGACACAAAGAGAAGCTGGACCTTGCACCCAATCTGCTAAATTCACATGAGCTGTGAAGAAAGGGTCAGTGGTCTGGTCATGAGCATATATTTGATGTTACAAAGACAATATTTTTGGGTTTGAACAACCTTGTAAAAGAGTTAAGCAAATGTATATACTTTCAGAAGCTTCTTGTTTGCTCAACTTTCCATTACATCTGCAGTTAACTAGGACTGCCCTGCAATGTCAGTCGAGAATATATTGCACTGTGCAATGTCTTTGGTGTTATCTTTGACTTGAACTCAGGCATAATATAGTATATGCCCTAGGTGCTAAGCTAACAGATAACCTTTTCAGGTGTTACACACTTAGATTTGTAGTTGGTATTATTCAAGTTTATTGCTTTCAATTAATGTTGTGTATGCCAGCAGATTTACTAGGATTATTTTGAACTGTTTTCATTTCTGTTTCTCCTTTCTCCATTTATTTTTTGTTGACTTGCACTACTGACACAGGAATAAATTACTCAACTTTTAATCCCAGAAATTTTAATATTAAAATAATTATTTTTCTCTTTCATTACACTTTTTTGTCTTACACTTTACTGGGGAACTCTAACTTGTCTTTTTCCCAGGCAGACATTTAATGAAATCCTGTTATTTATAAGGTTTAAGGTGCAGACGGATGAGTGAAGCCCCATATTTTTAAAGCTAGTTGTTTATTTAAAAACAAAACAAAATAAAACAAACTAAGTCTTTTATGGCAGTTCTGAAAATATACAGAATTGAATGTGTCACTTGTTATTAAATATTGTAAGATATCCCCTAGTGATGCTAAACTTTGTAATCTTACAACCTGCATTACTTATAAAACAGATGTTTAAACTTCTTGATGCACACAAGTGCATGTAGAGTCACACCATTTTAAATCTAATTAGTGTTTAATAAGCCATTGGAAATATTGTCATTCAGCTCTTACAAATTAATCCTGATCTCTTAACACATGCTGATATTTTGAACCAGTAATTATTCCAAAACAAAAAAGAGGCCTGGGTTAGTCTGAATTAGCATAAACATCTCCCATGTTTATTTTATGTGCTTCCAGCAGAGAGGTGTTAATAGTCTTCTCATGATTTGACAGGAAAAATGTTGTAACAGTGGGATTCAAAATTGTTCTGCATGATGGTCAGCACAACTAATATAGAACAGACCAGAAGAAAAAACTGCAGCGCTTTCAGAATGACAGTCTGAGCTACAGTGATGTACCTTCTTTGCTAGTAAATTATATGCAAACTGAACCTGGAATCTGCTAATAAATCTGGGTTCTTTCCAGCTCACATATTGGCAATTAAGATTCCATGCTGGAAATAATTGACAATTCTGTCAGTAATGATTGTGTGAGAAGGGAATTCAGTCAGTTTTCCAGAGTTGAACTCCGTATGTACTACCAAGAAGAGTAATAAATATTCACACACAGAGATATACAAAGATACACACTAGGAAAAGCATTTCTAGGTATATATATATGTATGTATGTATGTATGTATGTATGTATGTATGTATGTATGTATTTATATAAAAACTCATGTAGTAGTAATCTAGAAAGAAGTTGGAATGCAGTTCATATGTAGCTACATGTCTAGTTTTTGGAACAATCAGCTGCAAACGGAACATAAAACTTGCTCTTGTACAACAGACCTGTTTTAAACACAGGCTTGGAAAGTGCAAGAATTTCACAGTTGTGCTTTCTCAGTTTTGATTTCTTTTAAATCAGTGAGGGGAATAGCTAGAATAAGGACAATAAATTAAACTGAATACTTACCATCAAACACTAAACACAATATTTTTCAATATTACTTCACTGACATCAGCAACCTCAATAGATGCTAGCATTTCCTCTTTTTTTAATGTTGTATAAATGCATATGTTCTTTTTGGTATTAAGATTTTCAAGACTGAAATTCCTAATTCATAGAGCTGATTAAAATATAAAATTAGGAAATCGCAGTAGAAAACTTAGTATTTTTTTAAATCATAATTTTTCTTTAAATTCTTTGCATGGTTCTGGAGAAAGATGAGGAAATGACAGTATTGGTATTTGACATCGTATTTTGAATAATAAATGAAAGTTTCTTCATAGTCATTGTTGAAGAGCATAAGAAGCAGAATTCATCTGCTTGTGGCAGATGATTTTAGGAGCTCACAAGAAAGAGAAATTGTGAGGCTCAAAGGATTCGGAAACTCAGAGAAAAATCTGTGACCCACAAAGCTTTGAGTCAAATATATACTTTGAGAAAAATTTTCTTTTTCAATTAAAACTTGATTGCTATCTAGTAACTGCATAGTAGTTTGTCCTCTTTCATTGCCTTTTCAATAACGTGGAACACAGTATAAAATGAGATGGAGCAACAAAATCAAACTTCCAGGCCACAAGGTCAGAAAAAGATGGCAAGAGACTCTGTGTGTCCAGATTCAGAGGAGGCCTGGTTATACAGAACATATGAACCCTAGAAAACAAGCAGCTGATCAAAACTGCACTGAATACTGAGTTTAAGTGACAGACAGATTCTACCAGGGCATGACTACAGCTTCCAGTACTACTTGGTTTTCTCATCACTTTTGAATGATCTTACAAACTATTCTATTTTATAACAAGATTTTGGAAGTTAAGTAATTCTAGAATGTACAACTGTTGTAGTCCATGGACTAGTGGAGAAAATGTGTCAGAACCAGTTTTAATTTTTCCCGACATAGTTTCCATCAGTATCACCTTAATGGACTTGTATCTACCAAGTAGCTCAGTTTCTGGCCAAGGAAATTTTCCAGAAGAAAGAATCATTTTGGATTTATAAGTGATGATACAAAAGGTGCTTAAAGCAGAAAAAGGACTGAGGCACTGTTGAAACAAGGATTGCTTAGCCTTTTAACACATGCCAGAACTGCACATCAAAAAGTATGAGCACATGCTGCCAATAACACTTGATTGGAATCAGAGCATATCCATGGAAGGCCTGACCAGTATAGACCAAGAGCTCTAGATCTGAACTATCAATCAATTGGCTTCAATTCAGATGAGTAAAGGAAGCCAAAGGATCTATATTAAAGGAAATCAGAAATGAATCTGTGGTTGACCCAAGAGCATCTTTCTACACTGTTTTCTTTACACTTTTTTTTTACTTTCATGAAGATAAAATACTGATCTTACTACTTCATTGCATTAAAGCTCATCTATCTGACCACTGTGTAAGCTCCAGTGGTAACAGAAAGAGTAAATACAGTTCATGAAAAAAGGGCATACATCATATAGCTCATATCCCTCCTTCTGTTAGAGGTCTTCAGTGGCCTCTTCTAAAAGGTAAGTCTCTGCAATATGCACCTTCTCTTTCTCTTCTATTCCCTCATTTCATGCAATAGAATGTTATTGCACCAAGAAACAGATGTGAAGGGTGGAAAACAGATGGAAAACACTTTTCAAATATTTGGCAGTAGAGAAAGAAGCTAATAGTATGTACTACCAATTTGAGGCATATTAGATGAGCTCTAACATCTAAATATTTGCAGAGAATCAAAGTGATACTTAAACAGACCAAGCAGCTGAGAAATTAAGAGAAGAGTTGAGGTGAATGATCCAAATCCACTTGTATCAGTCCTGAGCAGGAATTATTGAAGCTCTCTGACATCTGTGAAATGAGTAATGGTTTCATTTCATTTTCCAGAAGACCAGAATAGTAGTTTTCAACCAATAAAGAAAAAAAATAATCTGTGTGCAGAGCCATCCTAAACCCCATAGCAGTTGGTTTGGGTTTTCTTTTGTGTAGTTTAAGCATACAGTGCAATGTCAAGTTTAAGCTATCATTGGCCTGGAAAAAATGAAGTCAAAGAGAAGGTTATCACTCAATATGCATGAGGCCTACTCATGAGATTAATTAATAAAGGTCTTGTGGCTGTTGCCTGGGATTTCAGAATCCTTTAATTATGTTTAAATTAAGATTAATTACTACAATATGTAATATTTTTTTATCAATTAAATTTATTTTAAATGCATGTAAATATCAGCATCTATTCTTATTACAATTGTTATTGCATTTATTCATCCATGGCAGCACTGATCATAATAATTTTTGACAACATTCCATTCTATTTTGAATGAGCACTCAGAGTAACACTGCACCAAACAGTGCCGGAGGGAATTTGGCTTTCTGCTTGCATATGTTGCAAACAAGCTTTTGAGCTCTTCATTCAACAAATAATACTGACTGAGAATCCAGGTTAAAAAAGACTACTTCGGACTATAGACTGTGAACTGGAAGTTCAGTAGCTAACTGGAAGTAACAATAAGAGTGTGTCATATATGTAGATGCTGATAGAATCTTGCTGTAACATTTAGAGTTATTTTAGCCCTGCATTCAAGTTCAAAATTGGTGTAGAGGTCAGTACCTTAGTAAGAAGTGTATCAATGATGTTGAATAAGCTTTTGCAAAACAAAAAACACAGTGAATTACTCAGAAAATTGTGATTTTGCATGTCTTTGTAGTGAAGTATGGAACCAGAAGGTAGTTTAGTCATGGCATTCCTCAAGTCTCAGTCCTGAAAATAGTCTGATTTAATATTTTCGTCTAAGAGAGATGTAAAAAAGATAAGAATACTCGTGTTACGGTGAGCTCATGGACACCCTGTGCCCCACTTCCCCCGGGACCTTGTGACTCTGATCAAGATAACCCCTGGAGCCCTCCTTCCTGCCCCAACGGGGTTGGCGGAGAGCCAGGAAAGCCCACCCTGTCCAAAACCTATATAGACCCCTGAGACTTCCTGTTCTCTCTCTTTTGCCCCACTCTCCCATGGACACCACAGAATAAAGAGAGCTGTTCCAACACCCTGGGGTAAGAGCCCCTTTTGAATATTTATCCCTCTCCTGGTATTCCTCCCCTCACAGCCCCCTATCTCTGAGGAAGTCAGATTCTTTGGGGGGCTGCGTGGAGGGGGGGAAACACCAGAAACTACATACTCGTGACATTTTTCATATTGATTTGAGAAGATTTGTGAAGCATCATGAAAAATCAGGATATTTATACAGATTAATCAGGTAACAGAAATGGTTATAATATCAGGAATGGTTATAATAGCAGGAAAACTTTGTCAGGTCAAAGTTCCATAACATGAGGTTGAAGGCTAATAAAAGTAATTTCTCATGCAATTTGGGGATGTGTAGCTAGGAGTAGAAGCAAAGAAAAGTGTGTATGCACTAGCTGATCAGAGGACAAAGCCAATTCCCATGTAATCAGCCAATAGGAATATAAATCAGAGGAAAAAAAGGCATTGTATTTGTAACTGGTATTTTTATATTTTAAATATTCAACAAAATTTACATAATTCGTATGAATTATAAGAAAGAATTCAAAACTGAAGCCATCATTTCTTACAGAAAAGACAGTCAGTATGTTATGC